>NC_091982.1:127896702-128244202 GCF_044704955.1 Pristiophorus japonicus
ATCGAGAATTGGCTGGCGAACAGAAAGCAGAGAGTC
Organism: Pristiophorus japonicus; assembly: GCF_044704955.1. NCBI lineage: Eukaryota > Metazoa > Chordata > Chondrichthyes > Pristiophoridae > Pristiophorus > Pristiophorus japonicus. Next base: position 127,896,739 of record NC_091982.1, read on the forward strand.
GGGATAAATGGGTCCTTTTCCGGTTGGAAATCGGTGGTTAGTGGTGTGCCACAGGGATCGGTGCTGGGACCACAACTGTTTACAATATACATAGATGACCTGGAAGAGGGGACAGAGTGTAGTGCAACAAAATTTGCAGATGACACAAAGATTAGTGGGAAAGCGGGTTGTGTAGAGGACACAGAGAGGCTGCAAAGAGATTTAGATAGGTTAAGCGAATGGGCTAAGGTTTGGCAGATGGAATACAATGTCGGAAAGTGTGAGGTCATTAACCTTGGGGAAAAAAACAGTAAAAGGGAATATTATTTGAATGGGGAGAAATTACAACATGCTGAGGTGCAGAGGGACCTGGGGGTCCTTGTGCATGAATCCCAAAAAGTTAGTTTGCAGGTGCAGCAGGTAATCAGGAAGGCGAATGGAATGTTGGCCTTCATTGCGAAAGGGATGGAGTACAAAAGCAGGGAGGTCCTGCTGCAACTGTACAGGGTATTGGTGAGGCCGCACCTGGAGTACTGCGTGCAGTTTTGCACACCTTACTTAAGGAAGGATATACTGGCTTTGGAGGGGGTACAGAGACGATTCACTAGACTGATTCCGGAGATGAGGGGGTTACCTTATGATGATAGATTGAGTAGACTGGGTCTTTACTCGTTGGAGTTCAGAAGGATGAGGAGTGATCTTATAGAAACATTTAAAATAATGAAAGGGATAGACAAGATAGAGGCAGAGAGGTTGTTTCCATTGGTAGGGGAGACTAGAACTAGGGGGCACAGCCACAAAATACAGGGAGCCAATTTAAAATCGAGTTGAGAAGGAATTTCTTCTCCCAGAGGGTTGTGAATCTGTGGAATTCTCTGCCCAAGGAAGCAGTTGAGGCTAGCTCATTGAATGTATTCAAGTCACAGATAGATAGATTTTTAACCAATAAGGGAATTAAGGGTTACGGGGAGCGGGCGGGTAAGTGGAGCTGAGTCCACGGCCAGATCAGCCATGATCTTGTTGAATGGCGGAGCAGGCTCGAGGGGCTAGATAGCCTACTCCTGTTCCTATTTCTTATGTTCTTATGTTCTTATGGACATGTTGAACATTTGATTGATGTCAATTGTGGAAAAAGTGGGAAGTGGGCGGGGGTTGGGTGTTATTGGCTATGTCACTTATGATTTCAGACCAATGTTGGTATAAAAAAATGTTTTTTTAACATAACCTTGTTGCACATTGTCTCATATAGCTGGACCATTACACACTGTTGATTCCTTAACATGAAAGGGTTAAATAAAACTTAACCTCAATCAACGTAAACTTTAACTGGCACCAAGGTGATGGGCACCATTGATGTCTGAGCTGCACTCACACAGCAGTGTATCAGCGTTGTCACTCACATCAATGCTCTTTCAGGAAAATCGTTCAGATATCAGCTCCTCATGTAAGAGTCTTACAGCTATGTAGCCACCATGGGCCCTTTACTGCGGTCTGGAGGGGGTCGTGGGCATGGTTCCATAGCCAGCCTGATTGTCTGGCCCTAGGTCAGCATCCAGCCCCTCATCCTCCTCTTCCTCTCTCTTCTGAGGTGGAGTATCAGTGCCTTCTGGCAATTCTTGGCCCCTCCTTATAGCCAGGTCATGCAGCATCGAGCACACGACCACAAATTTACCTACTTGCTCAGGGTTGTATTGTAGCTTCCCTCCTGAGTGTTCAAGACATCTGAAGCGCTGCTTAAGCACAGTAATTATTTTGTGGATCACATTGCGTGTGTCTCTGTGGCTCTGGTTGTATCGCTTCTCGGCCTCGGTGTGGGTGTAACGCAGGGAGGTCATCAGCCAGGTGGCCAGGCCATATCGGTTGTCACCAAGCCTCCAGCATTGTCCTTGTGGCTGACTCGTAAAGATGTCAGAGACAGCGCTCTCACGCAGGATGTGAGCCTCATCGAAGCTGCCCGGATATTTGGCATTCACTGCCATTATGATCTGGTTGTGGTCGACAACTAGTTGGACCTTCAGGGAGTGAAATCCTTTTCTGTTACGAAATGCTCCGGGTCCTGAGAAGGTGCCTACATGGCGATGTGAGTGCACTGTATAGCTCCCTGTACCCTGGGGAACTTAGCAATGCGGTAGAATGTTCCAGCCCTGTCAGTCTGAGCCTCCGTGGTCATGGGGCAGCTGATAAAGTCCATCCTTCTCACGTACGGGGCCTCCGTGACCTGTCTAAAGCAGCAATGGGTGGCATGGTGAGACAGAGGGCAAATCTCGACCACGGAGGCCCAAAAGGAACCAGAGGCGTAGAAAGACAGTGCCGAGGTGACCCTTACCTTGACCGACACTGATAGCCTGATGGAAAGCTGCATATGTGGACTGATGAGCTCACATATTTCATTGATCACCACCTTGTGGAAGTGCAGTCTCTGAAGGCAGGTGTGGTCGGACATGTCGAGGTAAGATCTCTTTTCCCTGTACGTGTGGGGTGTGTATGGTCTGGCCCTCCTCCTCATTCTTGGCCATCTTCAATTGGGGACATAATGATGTGCATCACACATTGAGGCATCTGCACTCTGCAGCATCTGCGTATTAATCGATGGAGGCCGAGAAATGGCTGGCCCCGTTGCAATCAAAGTATAATAACGATTGATCAGAAGCAATGATTTCCTCAATAAAATACACCTAGAATAAACCCCCGATAGTACAGAGTCTGAAAATATGTCTGTTGAGATGGTCACTTCACCTGAGAAGAACTCCAGAATCAATCCAAACTCCCCCGAAGTTGAAGCAGCCTTTTGACTGAAGCTACCTGCGATTTTAAAACTGGCGCCCACACCGCTGGCTTCAGTTCAGAACAGTTCCACTTTTTACGGGCAGTTTTTTCGGCGAGTGATATTGTGGGCGATATGTGTGCGAGGAGGTGAAAGTGACAGTGGCCGATCGCCTGGGCGTTAATTTCGCCAAATGTGCTCTTTACGACAAAATAAAATGGGCGGGCGGTATTATTGAATCTCGGGGTTAATTCCGTGCGGAAGGAAATGATGGGCGATATTATAGCCGGTGATTCCGCCCAAAAACAGTAGCCGGGCGGTAATATTCTTTCCCTGCATTAAGCACATGTGGAAAATAACGCTCGGCGATAAGTTTCCTTTAAATGCCCGTCAGTTTCCATTTTAACATAAGAACATAAGAACATAAGAATTAGGAACAGGAGTAGGCCATCTAGCCCCTCGAGCCTGCTCCGCCATTCAACAAGATCATGGCTGATCTGGCCGTGGACTCAGCTCCACTTACCCGCCCGCTCCCCGTAACCCTTAATTCCCTCATTGGTTAAAAATCTATCCATCTGTGACTTGAATACATTCAATGATCTAACCTCAACTGCTTCCTTGGGCAGAGAATTCCACAGATTCACAACCCTCTGGGAGAAGAAATTCCTTCTCAACTCGGTTTTAAATTGGCACCCCCGTATTTTGAGGTTGTGTCCCCTAGTTCTAGTCTCCCCGACCAGTGGAAACAACCTCTCTGCCTCTATCTTGTCTATCCCTTTCATTATTTTAAATGTTTCTATAAGATCACCCCTCATCCTTCTGAACTCCAACGAGTAAAGACCCAGTCTACTCAATCTATCATCATAAGGTAACCCCCTCATCTTCGGAATCAGCCTCGTGAATCGTCTCTGTACCTCCTCCAAAGCTAGTATATCCTTCCTTAAGTAAGTTGAGCAAAACTGTCACGCAGTACTCCAAGTGCGGCCTCACCAATACCCTATACAGTTGCAGAAGGACCTCCCTGCTTTTGTACTCCATCCCACTCGCAATGAAGGCCAACATTCCATTCACCTTCCTGTGCCAAAATGGCCTATATCTGGGAGATATACGTCATTTCAGCAGTAAAATGGACGTTAAGTGGGCATTAAGCATGCAAAAAAATGGGAGGTTCTAGCCCATAGAAACACAGAAATTTACAGCGCAGAAGGAGGCCATTTCGGCCCATCATGTCATCGCCGGCCGATAAAGAGCCGCACGGCCCTCGGTCAGCAGCCCTGAAGGTTACATATAAACCTATGAACAATAAACAACGATGGAAAGGTAAGAGCACCCAGTCCAACCAGTCCGACTCACACAACTGCGACACTCCTTATACTGAAACATTCTACACTCCACCCCAGCCAGAGCCATGTGATCTCCTGGGAGAGGCAAAAAACAGATAAAAACCCAGGCCAATTTCGGGAGAAAAAAATCTGGGAAAATTCCTCTCCGACCCATCCAGGCGATCGAAACTTGTCCACGAAATCACCTTGGCCATATTCTATTCCCTGCAGTACTTGCCATCATACCTGTACCAGCCAACAAGAGGTTATCCAGTCTAATCCCACTTACCAACTCTAGGTCCGTAACCCTGCAGGTTACTGCACTTTAAGTGCCCATCCAACCGTCTCTTAAAAGCGGTGAGGGTTTCTGCATCCACCACTCTTCCAGGCAGCGAGTTCCAGATCCCCACAACCCTCTGCATAAAGAAGCCCTCCTCTCAAATCCCCTCTAAACCTTCCACCAACCACCTTAAAATGATGCCCCCTCGTAATAGACCCCTTCACCAAGGGAAATAGGCCCTTGCTATCCACTATATCCAGGCCCCTCAAAATTTTGTACACTTCAATAAGGTCTCCTCTCACCCTCCTCTGTTCCAATGAGAACAAACCCAGCCTATCCAATCTGTCCTCATAACGAAGATTCTCCATTCCAGGCAGTATCCTAGTAATTCTCTGCACCCTCTCGTGCAATCACGTCCTTCCCATAATACGGCGACCAGAACTGCACGCAGTACTCCAGCTGTGGCCTAACCAGAGTATTATATAATTTAAGCATAACCTCCCTGCTCTTGTATTCTATGCCTCGGCCAATAAAGGCAAGCATTCCATATGCCTTCTTAACTACCTTATCCACCTGGCCTGCTACTTTCAGGGATCTGTGGACAAGCACTCCAAGGTCCCTTTGTTCATCTACACTATTAAGTGGCCGACCGCTTAATGTGTATACCCTTTCCTTATTAGCCTTCCCAAAGTGCATCACTTCACATTTCTCTGAATTAAATTCCATTTGCCACTGCTCTGCCCACCTGACCAGTAGATTGATATCCTCCTGCAGCCGATGACTTTCCTCTTCATTATCAACCACACAGCCAATTTTAATGTCGTCTGCAAACTTCTGAATCATACTCCCTATATTCAAATCTAAATCGTTGATATATACCACAAAAAGCAAGGGACCCAGTACTGAGCCCTGCGGAACCCCACTGGAAACATCCTTCCAGTCACAAAAACATCCATCAATCATTACCCTTTGCATCCTACCTCCAAGCCAATTTTGGATCCAACTTGCCACTTTACCCTGGATCCCATGACTTTGTGACCAGTCTGCCAGTTTGAAAAACATGCCCAGAAAGATATTTTTCCACAGTCAGGCGAGTGAAAAATTACCTGTGCAATTCAACCAGTGAAAACCAATTAGTTCCTTGGAATCTGGCAGTGAATAGGAGTAAAGTTATTTAGAGACTGGGGACATGTAACCTGGTTTAGACTTTGTGCTTTACAGGGCTCCCACAAGACTGTCTTTCCTTTCCACTTCATTTATTTGAACTGTAAGATTAGTGGAAGTATAAATGTTTCTGAGCCTTATTGTGACATTTCCTATTTGGAAACTGGACCTTTTGAAGCCGTTTTGTTTGGCTCAGATCCAAACATCCCCCAAAACAAACTGCCTACGTCACTGGGTACCTGATGTTAAATCGAAATAGACCTTGATTTTCCCTTGAATTTAACTTCTGCACAACCTTCTCACTCAAAACATCTACACAATAAATTGCTAATTCACTCGACAGAAGTGCAATCTTTAGAGGTGCACGAGGCAGAGTGGTGTGAAGATTGGCACCTCAATCAGTCCACACCTCAGGAATTGCTCATTTTGACGTTCATTTGTGCAGTCAGACTCTGCAACTCAGTTTAAGAGAGCGGCAGCTGTGAGTGTGTCACTCGGAGAATGAGTCTGAAGGGGAGTCTGTAGGTGTAGGGCCGGGCTAGGGCCGAGACACACACACATTCCAGCCCTGCTCCTTGTCATATCCCTGACCTCTGCGCCTCAAGAACCTGCACAAGGGTAGACACGAAGCGGCTCGCGTTCATGTGCTGACTGAAATCCAGTAACGCCCGGTAGAAAGTCTGCACATGGCTTTCGAGCTTAGACACGATTTGAATTGGCTGTGATGTGTGCTCAGTTAAATATCGTGACACTGGTCTACATTATGCCGTTGCACACCAGCTACTTCACGGACTTGACAGAGCTAGGTCTTGGTCCAGTGGCAAGGGTTAACCAGGACAACTGGAGACCAGCTCTGCTGCACTGACCTAGTGCGCATCATCCTATATCACAGCACTGGCCTACATTATGGCCTGGAAATTGCGTTCGGGACCTTCCCGCGGGCAATTGCCTCCGACCTGAAACATTTCTACGGATTTACCAGATGGTCCGGGAGGAGCATGGGATTCCGGTGGGGTGACCTTCTCTTCCCGCGCTGCGGAGCGTGCTCCCGTCCTCCAGGTTCCCATGGAGGCGGCGCAGTCACGTGTGACTGCTCAGCCAATCAGGTACAGTATTCCACAGCTTTCCCATTAATAGCAATGGGAACTCCGTATCTACCAGTTCTCATTGCTGTTAATGGGGAAAAAACCCAAACACACTCATAAAAAATAAAAAACACACATCACATAATTAAAATTAATTGAAATTAAAGTTAATACATGCCTTGGAAAAAAACAATATTTTGCCGATTTTTTTTTAAGTTTTGTAATTCGGGTTAACAATAAACTTACCTTAGTGGGCAGAGCTTTTAACAATAAAATGTGTTTATTTAATTTAATTTTATTATATTTGTATATGTTTTAAAACTCTTACGCCTGTAACAGTTGGCTATGCGCTGGTTTTTTCAGGCGCAAGAGTTTTGAGAACTTTTTCTGAGGAAGATATGAGTAAATCCCGCAATCTGCTCGTGCAAATGTCCTCGCTCCCGAAATATGGAGGATGCATAGAGCTCCAGCTCCAGCTTGACAGATCGGAAAAGCAGTTTTTCAGCGCATGCGCATTGTGCACTGAATACCGGCTTTTGCGATGCCTTCCTGGGTCCGTACACACCCCGTACACGCCCCATACACGCTCCGTACACACACCCCGTACATGCCCCATACACACTCTGTACACACACCCCGTACACACTGCATACACACCCTGTACAAATCACGTACACGCACCGTAGACACTCCGTACACACCGCGTACACACTCAGTACACACTGCATACACACTCTGTCCACGTCCCGTACACGCTCCGTACACACCCCGTACACGCCCTGTAAACACTCCATACACACTCCATACACACACCCCATACACACATCCCATGCTCACTCCGTACACACTGCGTACACACCCTGTACACACCACGTACATGCACTGTACACACTCCATACACACTGCGTACATGCCCCGTACACGCTCCATATATACTGCGTACACACCCCATACACGCCCCATACACACTCCGTACACGCTCTATACACACTGCGTATGCATCCTGTACACACCCCGTATATACCACGCACACGTTCCGTACACACTGCATACACACTCCGTACACCGCCCGTACACGCTCCGTGCACGCGCCATACACACTGTGTACACACCACATACACACTCACTACACACTCCCTACACACCCCGTACATGCTCGGTACACACTGCGTACACACCCCGTACACATGCTGTACGGACCTAGGGAGGCCGGGATTTCCAGGCCTATATCTCAGGCATAGCACAGCACTGGTCTACATTATATCTCAGGTATGTCACAGAACTGGTCTACATTATATCTCAGGTATGTCACAGCACTGGTCTACATTATATCTCAGGTATAGCACAGCACTGGTTTACATTATATCTCAGGTATATCACAGCACTGGCCTGCATTATATCTCAAGTATATCACAGCACTGGCCTACATTATATCTCAGGTATATCACAGCACTGGTGTACATTATATGTCGGGTATAACACCACCCTGGTCTACATTATATCTCAGGTATATCACAGCACTGGTCTACATTATATCTCAGGTATATCACAGCACTGGTCTACGTTATATCTCAGGTATATCACAGCACTGATCTACATTATATCTCAGGTATGTCACTGCACTGGTCTACATTATATCTCAGGTATATCACCACCCTGGTCTACATTATATCTCAGGTATATCACCAACCTGGTCTACATTATATCTCAGGTATATCACAGCACTGGTCTACATTATATCTCAGGTATATCACAGCACTGGCCTACATTATATCTCAGGTATGTCACAGCACTGGTCTACATTATATCTAAGGTATGTCACAGCTCTGGTCTACATTATATCTCAGGTATATCACCAACCTGGTCTACATTATATCTCAGGTATAACACCACCCTGGCCAACATTATATCTCGGGTATAGCACAGCACTAGTCTACATTATATCTCAGGTAATTCACAGCACTGGTCTATATTATATCTCAGGTATAACACCACCCTGGCCAACATTATATCTCAGGCATAGCACAGCACTAGTCTACATTATATCTCAGGTATGTCACAGAACTGGTCTACATTATATCTCAGGTTTGTCACAGCACTAGTCTACATTATATCTCAGGTATAGCACAGCACTGGTTTACATTATATCTCAGGTATATCACAGCACTGGTCTACATTATATCTCAGGTATATCACAGCACTGGTCTACATTATAGCTCAGGTATAGCACAGCACTGGTCTACATTATATCTCAAGTGTATCACAGCACTGGTCTACATTATATCTCAGGTATAGCACAGCACTGGTCTACATTATATCTCAGGTATGTCACAACACTGGTCTACATTATATCTCAAGTATATCACAGCACTGGCCTGCATTATATCTCAAGTGTATCACAGCACTGGTCTACGTTATATCTCAGGTATATCACAGCACTGGTGTACATTATATCTCAGGTATATCACGGCACTGGTCTACATTATATCTCAGGTATATCACAGCACTGATCTACATTATATCTCAGGTATATCACCACCCTGGTCTACATTATATCTCAGGTATATCACCACCCTGGTCTACATTATATCTCAGGTATGTCACAGCACTTGTCTACATTATATCTCAGGTATATCACAGCACTGGTGTACATTATATCTCAGGTATATCACGGCACTGGTCTACATTATATCTCAGGTATATCACAGCACTGATCTACATTATATCTCAGGTATATCACCACCCTGGTCTACATTATATCTCAGGTATATCACCACCCTGGTCTACAGTATATCTCAGGTATGTCACAGCACTGGTCTACATTATATCTCAGGTATAGCACAGCACTGGTCTACATTATATCTCAGGTATGTCACAGCACTTGTCTACATTATATCTCAGGTATATCACAGCACTGGTCTACATTATATCTCAGGTATATCACAGCACTGGCCTACATTATCATCATCATAGGCAGTGCCTCGGGTTCAAGGACGACTTGCTCCCACACTAAAAAGGAGTTCTCAGGTGACTGATGAACTAATTTTAAACGGTGGAAGATGCCTGTGCGTGGATTTTTTTAACATGTGGTGGCCATTGCATACTAGCCACCACACGGGCTTGATGAAGCAAGGCCTTAATCCAGTGGCAAGAGGATCCAAGATGACTGGAGACCAGCCTCTGCCACATGTGCCAATATATACACACACTCAAACATACTCCTACTGTGCTCCTTCCTTCCCCCTTCCCACAGGACCTCTCTCTAGGCGGAGTTCATTATATTATGTAGTGGGACATGATAATAAAGTCTATTAACAAATGGTCAGAAGTAGCACTTGCATCAGAAAGAAAACACCATACAGCGCCGTTCACTACATTAGGACATCCCAAAGCACTTTACAGACAATGAAGTCCTACATTATATCTCAGGTATATCACGACATTGGTCTATTTATATCTCAGGTATATCACAGTACTGGTCTACATTATATCTCAGGTATGTCACGGAACTGGTCTACATTATATCTCAGGTATATCACAGCACTGGTCTACATTATATCTCAGGTATGTCACAGCACTGGTCTACATTATATCTCAGGTATGTCACGGCACTGGTCTACATTATATCTCAGGTATGTCACGGAACTGGTCTACATTATATCTCAGGTATTCACAGCACTGGTCTACATTATATCTCAGGTATATCACAGTACTTAGGTATATCAGTGAACATTGACAGGAGACCCGGGTGTTAAAATATCCTTGCGAGATACCTAAGCCAGCCAATGCATTTCACATTCACCGTCCACACGACCCCCACCGTCCCACCGCCTGCTTAACATCCAAAGACGTGAATCAGCCTCAAATCTTCTTTGGTACGTTGAGACTGCCTGCAACATTCTTCAGGGTGCAACTGCAATTATTACCAAAGATCTTGGAGTGTATTGTAAGAACATAAGAAATAGGAGCAGGAGTAGGCCATTTGGCCTCTCAAGCCTGCTCCGCCATTCAATAAGATCATGGCTGATCTGATCCTGGACGAAGGTCCACTTCCCTGTCCACTTCCCATAACCGCTTATCCTCTTATTATTTAAGAAACTGTCTATTTCTGTCTTAAATTTATTCAATGTCCCAACTTCCACGGCTCTCTGAGGCAACGAATTCCACAGATTTACAACCCTCTGAGAGAAGAAATTTCTCCTCATCTCAGTTTTAAATGGGTGACCCCTGAGTCTAAGATCATGCCCTCTAGTTTTAGCCTCCTCTCTGCATCCACCCCTTGTCAAGCTTCCTCATAATCTTATATGTTTCGATAAGATCTCCTCTCATTCTTCTGAATTCCAATGAGTAGAGGCCCAACCTACTCAACCTTTCCTCATAAGTCAACATCCTCATCCCCGGAATCAACCGCGTGACCCTTCTCTGAACTGCCTCCAAAGCAAGTATATCCTTTCGTAAATATGGAAACCAAAATTGCACGCAGTATTCCAGGTGTGGCTTCACCAATACCCTGTATAACGGTAGCAAGACTTCCCTGCTTTTATACTCCATCCCCTTTGCAATAACGATCACAAATGCATTGGCCTTCCTGATCACTTGCTGTACCTGCATACTAACCTTTCATGTTTCATGCACAAGTACCCCCAGGTCCCGCTGTACTGCAGCACTTTGCAATCTTTCTCCATTTAAATAATAACTTGCTTTTTTTCTGCCAAAGTGCATGACCTCACACTTTCCAACATTATACTCCATCTCCCAAATTTTTGCCCACTCACTTAGCCTGTCTATGTCCTTTTGCAGATTTTTTGTGTCCTCCTCACACATTGCTTTCCCTCCCATCTTTGTATCATCAGCAAACTTGGCTATGTTACACTCAGTCCCTTCTTCCAAGTTGTTAATATAGATTGTAAATAGTTGTGGTCCCAGCACTGATCCCTGCGGCACCCCACTAGATACTGATTGCCAACCAGAGAATGAACCATTTATCTTGACTCTCTGTTTTCTGTTAGTTAGCCAATCCTCTATCCATGCTAATATATTACCCCCAACCCCGTGAATTTTTATCTTGTGCAGTAACCTTTTATGTGGCACATTGTCAAATGCCTTTTGGAAGTCCAAATACTCCACATCCACTGGTTCCCCTTTATCCACCCTGTTCTAGCAAATTTGTCCAACATGACTTCCCCTTCATAAATCCATGCTGACTCTGCCTGACCGAATTTTGCTTTTCCAAATGTCCTGCTACTGCTTCTTTAATAATGGACTCCAACATTTTCCCAACCACAGATGTTAGGCTAACTGGTCTGTAGTTTCCTGCTTTTTGTCTGCCTCTTTTTTTAAATAGGGGCGTTACATTTGCAATTTTCCAATCTGCTGGGACCTCCCCAGAATCCAGGGAATTTTGGTAAATTACAACCAATGCATCCATTATCCCTGCCGCTACTTCTCTTAAGACCCTAGGATGCAAGCCATCAGGTCTAGGGGATTTATCTGCCTTTAGTCCCATTATCTTACTGAGTACTGTCATGTATCCTACATGGCTACTGTTGGTACTATCTTTAGGTGTGCCACCAGAGGGCACAGCAGTGGGAGACTTGTAGCTTACCTCTACAGGTGTGCCAGGCCTAGTATAAAAGGAAGGCCACCAGATGTGATCCTCACTCTGGAGTGAGCCAATAATGGTCTAGGGTCACTACAGTTCAAGTGCAACACACTGCCTCGTGGAGTCATTGTTAGAGCATCTAAGGACACAACATCTGGTGACGAGATTCCGAACTTTCACGCAAAAATGGCTACCCTTGGTACGTTGCAGCAGTTCGCCGATGGTGATGATTGGGACGCCTTTGTGGAGAGGCTAGAACATTCTTTTACAGCAAACAACCTGGTAGGAGATGACCCGGCCACACTGGCTGATAAGTGCCGCGCTATCCTGCTAACCAGTTGTGGGCCCAACGTCTATGGCCTCGTCAGAGACTTGCTGGCACCATCGAAGACAACGACCAAATCATACAAGGAGCTTGTAACCCTGTTCCAGGAGCAACTCAAGCCCAAGGATAGCATCCTCACAGTCTGACACCGGTTCCTCACCCACCGACGGCCCGAAGGCCAGGAAGTTGCGAAGTTCGCCGCAGACCTCAGGAGGCTGCCGGTACCGTGCGAGTTCAGCGACCACCTCAACGAAGCGCTGCGGAACATTTTTGTCAATGGAATTGGCCACGAGGGCCTTCTTCATAAGCTACCGTCTGCAGATACCACAGTCACACTGCAGGCCATCTCCGTGAGCCAGTCATTCATGACCTCGACCTGCGGCTCCAGGCAGATGTCTCATCCTCAGAACTGAAAGCCGACAGGTACTGTGCACAGAGTGGCACCGTTCAGGAGCTGGACTGTAGAGCGCGAACCCTCTCAGGGAGCAGCTGGGATCCAGGGCATAAAGAAAGGGGAAGTGGGGGCTCACAGGCATCTGTGAACCTGCCTGACGCTAGGGTCCACGGCAATAGTCCCGAGAGCAGGCTACGTGAGCTAACCAGCTCCCCACTGCCAGCATCGGGCACTGAGTCGCCACCAGACTGCAGGGACACCACCCAGCAGCTCCGGAACTAGCTCGTCCTCACGCACCGGTCACCATATCGACATGGCATCTAACGCTCTTGTCGCACCATGGAACCATAAAAAAATCCAAAACCTACTTCTGAACTTGAATGTACATGAATGTTAGGAGCCCCCGCCACATCGCTATGGGAAGTGGGGGGAGAATGCAGTGGTTAAGAACACACACACAAACAGCATCCACCAGCACGCTACTGCACACACTACCCACCCAAGGTTGAGCCGGCCCACCAGAGTTCTACCAGACAAAGCCCACATAGAGTGAAGCCCAGAGCACAGTTAATGCAGAGGCGATTTGCACTGAGGGTTCAGGGGGGAGTGATGTAATGTATCCTACATGGCGACGTTTGGTACTACGTTAAGGTGTGCTACCAAAGGGCACGGGAGTGGGAGATTCGTGGGTTACCTGTACAGGTGTGCCTGGGCTAGCATAAAAGGCAGGCCACCAGGTGTGATCCTCACTATGGAGTTAACTAATAAAGGACTAAGGTCACTACAGTTGAAGTGCCTCGTAGCGTCATTGTTAAGAGCATCGAAGGACACAAGTACCACCTCCTTAGTGATTGTGATTCGTTCCTCCCCCGCAATAGCCCCTTGACTATCCACTGTTGGGATATTTTTACTGTCCTCTACCGTAAAGACTGATACAAAATATTTGTTCAGAGTTTCTGCCATCTCCATGTTCCCCATTACTAATTCCCCGGTCTCGTCCTCTAAGGGACCAACATTTACTTTAGCCACTCTTTTCCTTTTTATATATCTATAGAAACTCTTGCTATCTGTTTTTATATTTTGTGCTAGTTTACTTTCATAGTCTATCTTCCCTTTCTTACGTTTTTTTTAGTGATTCTTTGCTGAATTTTAAAAGCTTCCCAATCTTCTGTCCTCCCACTAGTTTTGGCCACTTTGTGTACCCTTGTTTTTAATTGGAGACCGTCCTTTATTTCTTTAATTAGCCACGGATGGCTATCTTTTCTCTTACACCCTTTCCTCCTCACTGGAATATATTTTTCTTGAGAGTTGTGAAATATCTCCTTAACTGTACACCACTATTCATCAACCGTCCGACACTTTAATGTATTTTCCCAGTCCACTTTAGCAACTCTGCCCTCATACCTTCATAGTCTCCTTTATTTAAGCTTAGTACGCTGGTTAGAGATCTAACTTTCTCACCCTCCATCTGAATTTGAAATTCAATCATGCTATGATCATTCATTCCAAGGGGATCCTTTACTCCGAGATTGTTTATTAATCCTGACTCTTTACACAGGACCAGATCTAAGATAGCCTGCCCCCTGGTTGGTTCCGTTACATACTGCTCAAGGAACCCATCCCTTATGCACTCTATGAACTCCTCCTCAAGGCTACCCTGACCAATTTGATTTGTCCAATCAATATGGAGGTTAAAAATCACCCATGGTTATTGCTGTTCCCCTTTTACAAGCCCCCACTATTTCCTGGTTAATGCTCTGACCAACAGAGTTGCTACTGTTTGGGGGCCTACAGACTATGCCCACCAGTGACTTTTTCCCCTTATTGTTCCTTATCCCCACCCAAAGTGTTGCAACACCCTTATCATTTGAGCCAATATCGTTTTTTACTATTGCAGTGATTCCAGCCTTTCTCAATAGAGCTACCCCATCTCCTTTTTCTTTCTGTCTGTCCTTCCGGATTGTCAAATACCCCTGAATATTTAGTTCCCAATCCTGGTCAACTTGCAACCACGTCTGGGTAATGGCTATCAGATCATACCCATTTGTCTCAATTTGTGCCGTCAACGCATCTATTTTGTTACAAATGCTACATGCATTTAGACAAAGTGCCTTTCAATTTGGTTTTTTACCCTTTTTTCCTGCTTGTTTCCTCTCTCCTTCAAACTCACTCACTATTTTTGCTTTCTAATTCCAGCTTTACTCCCTTCCCTACTGAATCTATTCTCAGGTTCCCAGCCCCCCTGCCAAGCTAGTTTAAACCCTCCCCAACAGCACTAACAACCCCCCTCGTGAGAATACTGGTCCCGGCTCTGTTGAGGTGCAACCCCTCTGGCTTGTACAGGTCCCACTTCCCCCAGAAATAGTCCCAATGCCTCAGGAAACTAAAGCCCTCCTGCCTGCACCATCTCTCTAGCCACGTATTCATCTGCTCTACCCTCCTATTTCTGTACTCACAAGCTTGTGGCACCGGGAGTAATCCGGAGATTACTAACTTGGAGGTCCTGCTTTTTAATCTCTCTCCTAGCTCCCTAAACTCTTCCTGCAGGACTTCATCCCTCTTTCTACCTATATCATTGATCCCGATATGGACCACGCCCTCTGGCTGTTCACCCTCTCCCCCAGAATACCCTGCAGCTGGTCGGTGACATTCTTGACCCTGGCACCAGGAGGCAACATACCATCCTGGAGTCACGTCTGCGGCCGCAGAAACGCCTGTCTGCTCCCCTGACTATGGAATCCCCTACCACTATAGCTCTTCCATTCTTCTTCCTCCCCACCCAATGCAGCTGAACCACCCGTATGTTGCGTTAGAGTTAAAATAAATTGGGTGGAGTCTTCCACCCATGACCCCATGTTATAATATCCAGTAAAGGTTTATAAAATAACCTCTGGATTCAAAATTCAATCAGTAACATGTAATCAATGAATGACACATTGTAATTGGCCTGATTTTGATGGTACGTTATTGATTATATTTCTGGATTGTGGTTTCCATGGACTCCCCTATCTTCCTATATACATCTGCTGCTTCTGTACATGATCCTATTTACTACTGTATATATTTATTAAACAAGGATGTTTTGCGCCTAAACACCAGTGTGAGAATGTATTTTCCTCAAGGCTGAAGCATGGGCCTACAGTGTGCTCTCATTGTTCACCATAATCTTCCTTCCTGGGTCACTGCTCTGTTTGACCTCTTTCAGGCTCTGTACGTGTTGACTTTCCTTTAATCCTTTGCTGAGCAGGAGCAATGATATCAGAAGCTCCAAGAAACCAGCGAGGTCCCTTCATTTGCAGCGGTTTATTTAACGTCAGTGTAAAAGGGAAGCCGTTTACTTGTACATGACATGACATGAAGAGACATGGGGGCCTAATTGCAAACCAGATGTTCACATCTGTGACTCAGGCGAAACTCCGGGCTATTGAGGAATTGCTACAGGCAATCGACATTTATTCATCATTAGAACTATGGCAAGCTGTTAGCCATCCCAGGATTGTACAGAGCCAAGATCGGCAAGAATCCTAAAGGGATAGAGATGTTTCCAAGGAAGTGTCCATCATTGATAAAGTCAGAAATAGATGAAGAGGGTTTGTAGGCCGGGAGGCATTCAGACATCAGGTTTTCTGAAACAACTAGCCTTCTCGTTATCAGCATTTACTTGAAGAGAAAATTTATTTCCTAACACATCTAATTAAGTTTGGAAGTTCAAAGTCACAACTAGGTTATTGGAAGTAAATTCCTGTAGCACAAGGGTTCTATGCAAATTAATGTTCCGCTGACACTCGGATTATATTTTTAGTAATTTCAACCAACATACCAAGTCTCCAAAATGGCTTGTGCTGGATCCGCACAAGAACAGATCCTATGCTGTGTGGTCCGTTTGCTTCCTTTCTCTGTCCCAGCTGGACACTGCTGCATATCTTACCTGTGCTCATTTAACACCCTCAACAGGACCAGCCACCCAGACTGGCATTGCTCCATGTTCATTCCGACGAATGGTGACACTAAAAACCAAGACATTCCCTGGGAGGACAGACGCACCAACATTAGTGTCCTCAACCAGGCCAGCATCCCCAGCATTGAAGCACTGACCACACTTGATCAGCTCCGCAGGTCGGGCCACATAGTCCGCATGCGAGACTCACAAAGCAAGCTCTCTACTCTGAGCTCCTTCACGGCAATCGAGCCAAAGGTGGGCAGAGGAAATGTTACAAGGACACCCTCAAAGCCTCCCTGATAAAGTGCAACATCCCCACCGACACCTGGGAGTCCCTGTACAAAGACCACCCTAAGTGCAGGAAGTGCATCTGGGAGGGTGCTGAGCACCTCGAGTCTCATCGCCGAGAGCATGCAGAAACCAAGCGCAGGCATCGGAAAGAGTGTGCGGCAAATCTGTCCCACCCACCCTTTCCCTCAACGACGATCTGTCCCACCTGTGACAGTGACTGTGGCTTCTGTATTGGACTGTTCAGCCACCTCAGGACTCATTTTAAAAGTGGAAGCAAGTCTTCCTCAATTCCGAGGGACTGCCTATGATGATGATGGACACTGGGTCAATTCACCAACGTGTGGACACTGGGTCAATTCACCAACGTGTGGACACTGGGTCAATTCACCAACGTGTGGACACTGGGTCAATTCACCAACGTGTGGACACTGGGTCAGTTCACCAACGTATGGACACTGGGTCAGTTCACCAACGTGTGGACACTGGGTCAGTTCACCAACGTGTGGACACTGGGTCAGTTCACCAACGTGTGGACACTGAGTCAGTTCAGCAAGGTGTGGACACTGGGTCAGTTAAAAAACATGTGGACACCGGATCAGTTCACCAATGTATGGACACTGGGTCAGTTCACCAAGTGTGGACACTGGGTCAGTTCAACAACATGTGGACATTGGGTCAGTTCAGCAACGTGTGCATACTGGGTCAGTTCACCAACGTGTGGACACTGGGTCAGTTCACCAATGTGTGGACACTGGGTCAGTTCACCAACGTATGGACACTGGGTCAGTTCACCAACGTGTGGACACTGGGTCAGTTCATCAAGGTGTGGACAGTGGGTCAGTTAAAAAACGTGTGGACACCGGGTCAGTTCACCAATGTATGGACACTGGGTCAGTTCACCAAGTGTGGACACTGGGTCAGTTCAACAACATGTCGACACTGGGTCAGTTCAGCAACGTGTGCATACTGGGTCAGTTCACCAACGTGTGGACACTGGGTCAGTTCATCAACATGTGGACACTGGGTCAGTTCACCAACATGTGGACACTGGGTCAGTTCAACAACATGTGGACATTGGGTCAGTTCACCAAGGTGTGGACACTGGGTCAGTTCATCAACATGTGGACACTGGGTCAGTTCACCAACATGTGGACATTGGGTCAGTTCACCAAGGTGTGGACACTGGGTCAGTTCACCAACGTATGGACACTGGGTCAATTCACCAAGGTGTGGACACTGGGTGAGTTCACCAACATGTGGACACTGGGTCAGTTCACCATGGTGTGGACACTGGGTCAGTTCACCAACGTGTGGACACTGGGTCAATTCACCAAAGTCTGGACCCTGGGTCAATTCACCAACATGTGCATAATGGGTCAGTTCACCAACGTGTGGACACTGGGTCAGTTCATCAACATGTGGACCCTGGGTCAGTTCACCAACATGTGGACACTGGGTCAGTTCACCAAGGTGTGGACACTGGGTCAGTTCACCAAGGTGTGGACACTGCGTCAGTGTGTGGACACTTGGTCAGTTCACCAAGGTGTGGACACTGGGTCAGTTCACCAACGTATGGACACTGGGTCAGTTCACCAAGGTGTGGACACTTGATCAGTTCACCAAAGTTGGACACTGGGTCAGTTCACCAACGTATGGACACTGGGTCAGTTCACCAAGGTGTGGACCCTGGCTCTGTTCACCAATGTGTGGACACTGGGTCAGTTCACCAACATGTGGACCCTGGGTCAGTTCACCAAGGTGTGGACACTGCGTCAGTTCACCAACATGTGGAAAGTGGGTCAGTTCACCAACGTGTGGACACTGGGTTAGTTCACCAACGTATGGACACTGGGTCAATTCACCAACGTGTGCATAATGGGTCAGTTCACCAACGTGTGGACACTGGGTCAGTTCATCAACATGTGGACCCTGGGTCAGTTCACCAACATGTGGACACTGGGTCAGTTCACCAAGGTGTGGACACTGGGTCAGTTCACCAAGGTGTGGACACTGCGTCAGTGTGTGGACACTTGGTCAGTTCACCAAGGTGTGGACACTGGGTCAGTTCACCAACGTATGGACACTGGGTCAGTTCACCAAGGTGTGGACACTTGATCAGTTCACCAAAGTTGGACACTGGGTCAGTTCACCAACGTATGGACACTGGGTCAGTTCACCAAGGTGTGGACCCTGGCTCTGTTCACCAATGTGTGGACACTGGGTCAGTTCACCAACATGTGGACCCTGGGTCAGTTCACCAAGGTGTGGACACTGCGTCAGTTCACCAACATGTGGAAAGTGGGTCAGTTCACCAACGTGTGGACACTGGGTTAGTTCACCAACGTGCAGACACATAACACTGGGTCAGTTCACCAACGTGTGAACACTGGGTCAGTTCACCAACGTATGGACACTGGGTCAGTTCACCAAGATGTGGACACTGGGTCAGTTCACCAAGTGTGTACACTGGGTCAGTTCACCAAGGTGTGGACACTGGGTCAGTTCACCAACATGTGGACCCTGGGTCAGTTCACCAAGGTGTGGACACTGGGTCAGTTCACCAACATGTGGACCCTGGGTCAGTTCACCAAGGTGTGGACACTGGGTGAGTTCACAAACATGTGGACACTGGGTCAATTTACCAACGTGTGAACACACTGGGTCAGTTCATCAACATGTGGACACTGGGTCAGTTCACCAACGTGTGGACACTGCGTCAGTTCAACAAGGTGTGGATAGTGGGTCAGTTCACCAAGGTATGGACACTGGGTCAGTTCACCAAGGTGTGTGCACTGGATCAGTTCAGCAAGGTGTGAACACTGGGTCAGTTCACCAAGGTGTCGACACTGGGTCAGTTCACCAAGGTGTGGACACTGGGTCAGTTCACCAAGGTGTGGACCCTGGGTCAGTTCACCAAGGTGTGGACACTGGGTCAGTTCACCAACATGTGGACCCTGGGTCAGTTCACCAAGGTGTGGACACTGGGTCAGTTCACCAACATGTGGACCCTGGGTCAGTTCACCAAGGTGTGGACACTGGGTGAGTTCACAAACATGTGGACACTGGGTCAATTTACCAACGTGTGAACACACTGGGTCAGTTCATCAACATGTGGACACTGGGTCAGTTCACCAACGTGTGGACACTGCGTCAGTTCAACAAGGTGTGGATAGTGGGTCAGTTCACCAAGGTATGGACACTGGGTCAGTTCACCAAGGTGTGTGCACTGGATCAGTTCAGCAAGGTGTGAACACTGGGTCAGTTCACCAAGGTGTCGACACTGGGTCAGTTCACCAAGGTGTGGACACTGGGTCAGTTCACCAAGGTGTGGACCCTGGGTCAGTTCACCAAGGTGTGGACACTGGGTCAGTTCACCAACATGTGAACCCTGGGTTAGTTCACCAAGGTGTGGACACTGGGTGAGTTCACCAACATGTGGACACTGGGTCAGTTCACCAACATGTGGACACTGGGTCAGTTCACCAACATGTGGACACTGGGTCAGTTCACCATGGTGTGGACACTGGGTCAGTTCACCAATGTGTGAACACACTGGGTCAGTTCACCAAGGTATGGACACTGGGTCAGTTCACCATGGTGTGGACACTGGGTCAGTTCACCAATGTGTGAACACACTGGGTCAGTTCACCAAGGTATGGACACTGGGTCAGTTCACCAACGTGTGGACACTGGGTCAGTTCACCATGGTGTGGACACTGGGTCAGTTCACCATGTTGTGGACACTGGGTCAGTTCACCATGGTGTGGACACTGGGTCAGTTCACCAATGTGTGAACACACTGGGTCAGTTCACCAAGGTATGGACACTGGGTCAGTTCACCAACGTGTGGACACTGGGTCAGTTCACCAACGTATGGACACTGTGGGTCAGTTCACCAACATGTGGACACTGGGTCAGTTCACCAAGGCTGGGAACTCGACATCCATGGGTATTCAACATTCAGGAAGGATAGACAGAAAGGAAAATTAGGTGGGGTAGCATTGCTGGTTAAAGAGGAGATTAACTCAATGGTAAGAAAGGACATTAGCTTGGATGGTGTGGCATCTGTATGGGTGGAGCTGCGGAAATCAAAGGGCAGAAAACGCTAGTGGGAGTTGTGTACAGACCACTAAACAGTAGTAGTGAGGTTGGGGACAGCATCAAACAAGAAATTAGGGATGCGTGCAATAAAGGCACAGCAGTTATCATGGGCGACTGTGATCTACATATAGATTGGGCTAACCAAACTGGTTGCAATACGGTGGAGGAAGATTTCTTGGAGTGTATCAGAGATGGTTTTCTCGACCAATATGTCGAGGAAGCAACTAGAGGGCTGGCCATCCTAGACTGGGTGATGTGTAATGTGAAAGGACGAATTAGCAATCTTGTTGTGCGATGCCCTTTGGGGAAGAGGGACCATAATATGGTAGAATTCTTTATTAAGATGGAGAGTGACAGTTAATTCAGAGACTATGTTCCTGAACTTAAGGAAAGGTAACTTTGACGGTATGAGACGTGAATTGGCTAGAATAGACTGGCAAATGATACTTGAAGGGTTGACAGTGGATAGGCAAAGCAAACATTTAAAGATCACATGGATGAACTTCAGCATTTGTACATCCCTGTCTGGAGTAAAAATAAAACGGGGAAGATGGCTCAACCGTGGCTAACAAGGAAAATTAAGGATAGTGTTAAATCCAAGGAAGAGGTATATAAATTGTCCAGAAAAAGGAGCAAACCTGAGGACTGGGAGGGTTTAATTAGGATGGCGGAAAATAGAGTATGAGAGGAAGCTTGCTGGGAACATAAAACTGACTGCAAAAGCTTCTGTAGATATGTGAAGAGAAAAAGATTAGTGAAGATAAATGTAGGTCCCTTGCAGTCAGATTCAGGTGAATTTATAATGGGGAACAAAGAAATGGCGGACCAGTTGAAGAAATACTTTGGTTCTGTCTCCACGAAGACACAAATAACCTTCTGGAAATACGAGGGGACCGAGGGTCTAGAGAGAAGGAGGAACTGAAGGAAATCCTTATTAGGCGGGAAATTGTGTTAGAGAAATTGATGGGATTGAAGGTCGATAAATCCCCGGGGCCTGATAGTCTGCATTCTAGAATACTTAAGGAAATGGCCCTAGAAATAGTGGATGCATTGGTGATCATTTTCCAACAGTCGATCAACTCTGGATCAGTTCCTCTGGACTCGAGGGTAGCTAATATAACACCACTTTTTAAAAAAGGAGGGAGAGAGAAAACGGGTAATTTTCGACCGGTTAGCCTGATGCCAATCGTGGGGAAAATGTTGGAATCAATTATTAAAGATGAAATAGCAGCGCATTTGGAAAGCAGTGACAGGATCGGTCCAAGTCAGCATGGATTTATGAAAGGGAAATCATGCTTGACAAATCTTCTAGAATTTTTTGAGGATGCAACAAGTAGAGTGGACAGGGGAGAACCAGTGGATGTGGTGTATTTGGACTTTCAAAAGGCTTTTGACAAGGTCCCACACAAGAGATTGGTGTGAAAAAGTAAAGCTCATGGTATTGGGGGTAATATACTGATGTGGATAGAGAACTGGTTGGTAGACAGGAAGCAGAGAGTCGGGATCAACGGGTCCTTTTCAGAATGGCAGGCAGTGACTAGTGGGGTGCCGCAGGGCTCAGTGCTGTGACCCCAGCTATTTACAATCTACATTAATGATTTGGATGAAGGAATTGAGTATAATATCTTCAATTTTGCAGATGACACTAAGCTGGGTGGCGGTGTGAGCTGTGAGGAGGATGCTAAGAGGCTGCAGGATGACTTGGATAGGTTAGGTGAGTGGGCAAATACATGGCAGATGCAGTATAATGTGGATAAATGTGAGGTTATCCACTTTGGTGGCTAAAACACGAATGCAGAATATTATCTGAATGGCGGCAGATTAGGAAAAGGGGAGGTGCAACGAGACCTGGATGTCATGATACATCAGTCATTGAAAGTTGGCATACAGGTGCAGGAGGCAGTGAAGAAGGCAAATGGTATGTTGGCCTTCATAGCTAGGGGATTTGAGTTTAGGAGCAGGGAGGTCTTACTGCAGCTGTACAGAGCCTTGGTGAAGTCTCACCTGGAATATTGTGTTCAGTTTTGGTCTCCTAATCTGAGGAAGGATGTTCTTGCAATTGAGCGAGTGCAGCAAAGGTTCACCAGACTGATTCCCGGGTTGGCAGGACTGACATATGAGGAGAGACTGGATCGACTGGGCCTGTATTCACTGGAGTTTAGAAGGATGAGAGGGGATCTCATGGAAACATATAAAATTCTGACGGGACTGGACTGGTTAGATGCAGGAAGAATGTTCCCGATGTTGGGGAATTCCAGAACCACAGTCTATGGATAAGGGGTAAGCCATTTAAGCCTGAGATGAGGGGAAACTTCTTCACTCAGAGAGTTGTTAATCTGTGGAATTCCCTGCCGCAAAGAGTTGTTGATGCCAGTTCATTGGATATATTCAAGAGGGAGTTAGATATCGCCCTTACGGCTAAAGGGATCAAGGGGTATGGAGAGAAAGCAGGAAAGGGGTACTGAGGTGAATGATCAGCCATGATCTTATTGAATGGTGGTGCAGGCTTGAAGGGCCGAATGGCCTACTCCTGCACCTATTTTCTATGTTTCTATGTTTCTATGTATGGACACTGTGTCAGTTCACCAACGTGTGCTGTCACTGGGTCAGTTCACCAAGGAGTGGACACTGGGTCAGTTCACCAACATGTGCTGTCACTGGGTCAGTTCACCAAAATGTGCTGACACTGGGTCAGTTCACCAAGGTGTGGACACTGGGTCATTTCACCAAGGTGTTGACACTGGGTCAGTTCACCAAGGAGTGGACACTGGGTCAGTTCACCAACATGTGCTGTCACTGGGTCAGTTCACCAACGTGTGCTGACACTGGGTCAGTTCACCAAGGTGTGGACACTGGGTCATTTCACCAAGGTGTTGACACTGGGTCAGTTCACCAACGTGTGCTGTCACTGGGTCAGTTCACCAAGGTGTGGACACTGGGTCAGTTCACCAACGTGTGCTGTCACTGGGTCATTTCACCAAGGTGTTGACACTGGGTCAGTTCACCGTGTGCTGTCACTGGGTCAGTTCACCAAGGTGTGGACACTGGGTCAGTTCACCAACGTGTGCTGTCACTGGGTCAGTTCACCAAAGTGGGGACACTGGGTCAGTTTACCAACATGTGCTGTCACTGGATCAGTTCACCAACATGTTCTGTCACTGGGTCAGTTCACCAACGTATGCTGTCACTGGGTCAATTTGCCAATATTTCGCCCAGGACAGCATCTAAATATTCGAGGCTGAAGGAAATGAAGGATGTGAAAGATGGGCTTAGGCGGGGCGGAGATGGGCGATATTGCGCCCGTGCGATGATACAATCTTGTAAATGAGGAAGTGAGGTCTGAAAAGTCCTCTCGGTGGGTCAAGTGAGTTAACGGGTCTCTCAGCCAAACCTAAAGGAGCAATGAGCCGGTAGAACTGCTGAGTTTTGGGCAAATGGGGTAAATGTTGCTGAGTTCTGGCCATTGACGGCGTACCTCAGTTTGTGGAGTTACGGGAGCAGTGGAGCTGCGAGTTTCTGATCCAGGCTGGTGCTGGATGAAACATCTCATTACCGACTGAGACTGAGCCAAATCTCATCATCATAGGCATCCCTCGGAATCAAGGAAGACTTGCTTCCACTCTTAAAGTGAGTTCTTTGGTGGCTGAATCGTCCAATACGAGAGCCACAGACTGTGTCACAGGTGGGACAGATAGTCGTTGAGGGAAAGGGTGGGTGGGACTGGTCTGCGAAATGATCTTTTCGCTGCATGGTAATAGATTTGAGGGTGTGGTCTTCGAACACTGTTTTCCACAGGTGGCCGAAGGCTGCACTGATGTACTGGAGGCGGTGTTGAATCTTGTCATCAATGTCTGCTCTTGTTGATAGGAGGTTCCAGAGGTTTGGGAAATGGTCCACGTTGTCCAGAGCCGCACCATGGATCTTGATGACTGTGCGGCGAGGACAGGCTGGTGGAGATCCTTTATTTAACTGATGTTTAGCGTAAGGCCCATGATCTCGTACGCCTCAGTAAATATGTCGACTAAGTCCTGGAGTTCAGTGTCTGTATGTGCGCAGATACAGGCGTTGTTCGCGTACGTAACTGGACGACAGAAGTTGGGGTGGTCTTGGACAAGGCCTGGAGAAGGTTCCCACTGGTTCTGTAGTTTAGTTCCACTCCAGCGGGAGCTTGTTGACTGTGAGCTGGAGCATGGCAGCGAGGAAGATTGTGTCCATACCATGGTGAACTGACCCATTGTCCACACCTTGGTGAAATGACCCAGTGTCCAAACGAGGGTGAACTGACCCAGTGTCCAAACGAGGGTGAACTGACCCAGTGTCCACACGTTGGTGAACTGACCCAGGGCCCACACCTTGCTGAACAGACGCGGTGCCCACACCTTGGTGAACAGACCCAGGGCCCACACCTTGGTGAACTGACACAAAGTCCACACGTTGGTGAACTGACCCAGGGCCCACACCTTGGTGAACAGACCCAGGGCCGACACCTTGGTGAACTGACCGAGTGTCCACACCTTGGTGAACTGACCCAGTGTCCACACCTTGGTGAACTGACCCAGTGTCCACACCTTGGTGAACTGACCCAGTGTCCATATGTTGGTGAACTGACCGAGTGTCCATATCTTGGTGAACTGACCCAGAGTCTACATTTGGTGAACTGACCCAGTGTCAATATGTTGGTGAACTGATCCAGAGTCTACAATTTGGTGAACTGACCCAGTGTCCACATGTTGATGAACTGACCCAGAGTCCACACTTGGTGAACTGACCCAGTGTCCACATGTTGGTGAACGTACCCAGTGTCCACACGTTGGTGAACTGACCCAGTGTGCACACCTTGGTGAACTGACCCAGTGTTCACACCTTGGTGAACTGACCCAGTGTCCACACGTTTGTGAACTGACCCAGTGTCCACACCTTGGTGAACTGACCCAGAGTCCACACGTTGATGAACTGACCCAGTGTCCACACCTTGGTGAACCGATCCAGTGTCCACATGTTGGTGAACCGACCCAATGTCCATATTTTGGTGAACTGACCCAGTGTCCACACGTTGGTGAACTGACCCAGTTTCCACACCTTGGTGAACCGACCCAGTGTCCACATGTTGGTGAAATGACCCAATGCCCATACTTTGGTGAACTGAACCAGTGCCCATACCTTGGTGAACTGACCCAGTATCCACACGTTGGTGAACTGACCCAGTGTCCACATGTTGGTGAACTGACCCAGTGTCCATACGTTGGTGAACTGACCCAGTGTCCACATGTTGGTGAATTGACCCAGTTTTCACACCTTGGTGAACTGACCCAGAGTCCACATGTTGGTGAACTGACCCAGGGTCCACATGTTGGTGAACTGACCCGGTGTCCACACCTTGGTGAATTGACCCAGTGTCGACATGTTGGTGAACTGACCCAGGGTCCACACCTTGGTGAATTGACCCAGTGTCGACATGTTGGTGAACTGATCCAGTTTCCATACCTTGGTGAACCGACTCAGTGTCCACATGTTGGTGAAACGACCCAATGTCCATACTTTGGTGAACTGAACCAGTGTCCATACGTTGGTGAACGGACCCAGTGTCCACACCTTGGTGAACTGACCCAGTGTCCACGCCTTGGTGAACTGACCCAGTGTCCACGCGTTGGTGAACTGACCCAGTGTCTATATGTTGGTGAACTGACCCAGTGTCCATACTTTGGTGAACTGACCCAGTGTCCACATGTTGGTAAACTGACCCAGTGTCCACACGTTGGTGAACTAACCCAGTTTCCACATGTTGGTGAACTGAGCCAGGGTCCACACCTTGGTGAACTGACCCAGTGCCCACAGGTTGGTGAACTGATCCAGTATCCACACCTTGGTGAACTGACCCAAGGTCCACACATTGGTGAACTGACCCAGTGTCCACATGTTGGTGAACTGACCCAGTGTCCACGCATTGGTGAACTGACCCAGGGTCCACACCTTGGTGAACTGACCCAGTGTCCACACGTTGGTGAACTGACCCAGTGTCCACATGTTGGTGAACTGACCCAGTGTCCACATGTTGGTGAACTAATCCAGTGTCCATACGTTGGTGAACTGACCCAGTGTCCATACGTTGGTGAACTGACCCAGTGTCCACATGTTGGTGAACTGACCCAGTGTCCACATGTTGGTGAACTGATCCAGTGTCCATACGTTGGTGAACTGACCCAGTGTCCATACGTTGGTGAACTGTTCCAGTGTCCACACCTTGGTGAATTGACCCAGTGTTGACATGTTGGTGAACTGACCCAGTGTCCACACCTTGGTGAACTGACCCAGTGTCCACACCTTGGTGAACTGACCCAGGGTCCACACCTTGGTGAACTGACCCAGTGTCCACAAGTTGGTGAACTGACCCAGTGTCCACATGTTGGTGAACTGACCCAGTGTCCACATGTTGGTGAACTGATCCAGTGTCCATACGTTGGTGAACTGACCCAGTGTCCATACGTTGGTGAACTGACCCAGTGTCCACATGTTGGTGAATTGACCCAGTTTCCACACCTTGGTGAACTGACCCAGAGTCCACATGTTGGTGAACTGACCCAGGGTCCACATGTTGGTGAACTGACCCGGTGTCCACACCTTGGTGAATTGACCCAGTGTCGAAATGTTGGTGAACTGACCCAGGGTCCACACCTTGGTGAATTGACCCAGTGTCGACATGTTGGTGAACTGATCCAGTTTCCATACCTTGGTGAACCGACCCAGTGTCCACATGTTGGTGAAACGACCCAATGTCCATACTTTGGTGAACTGAACCAGTGTCCATACGTTGGTGAATGGACCCAGTGTCCACACCTTGGTGAACTGTCCCAGTGTCCACGCCTTGGTGAACTGACCCAGTGTCCACGCGTTGGTGAACTGACCCAGTGTCTATATGTTGGTGAACTGACCCAGTGTCCCTACTTTGGTGAACTGACCCAGTGTCCACATGTTGGTAAACTGACCCAGTGTCCACACGTTGGTAAACTAACCCAGTTTCCACATGTTGGTGAACTGAGCCAGGGTCCACACCTTGGTGAACTGACCCAGTGTCCACAGGTTGGTGAACTGACCCAGGGTCCACACCTTGGTGAATTGACCCAGTGTTGACATGTTGGTGAACTGACCCAGTGTCCATACATTGGTGAAATGACCCAGTGTCCATACGTTGGTGAACTGTTCCAGTGTCCACACTTTGGTGAATTGACCCAGTGTTGACATGTTGGTGAACTGACCCAGTGTCCACTCATTGGTGAACTGACCCAGGGTCCACACCTTGGTTAACCGACCGTGTCCACATGTTGGTGAACTGACCCAATGTCCGAACCTTGATGAACTGACCCAGTGACAACATGTTGGTGAACTGACCCAGTGTCCACACCTTGGTGAACTGACACAAGGTCCACACGTTGGTGAACTGACCCAGTGTCCACACCTTGGTGAACTGACCCAGGGTCCACACCTTGGTGAACTGACCAAGTGTCCACACATTGGTGAACTGACCCAAGGTCCACACGTTGGTGAACTGATCCAGTATCAACACGTTGGTGAACTGACCCAGTGTCCACATGTTGCTGAACTGACCCAGTTTCCATACCTTGGTGAACCGACCCAGTGTCCACATGTTGGTGAAATGACCCAATGTCCATACGTTGGTGAACTGACCCAGTGTCCACACGTTGCTGAACTGACCCAGTGTCCACATGTTGGTGAACTGACCCAGTGTCCACACGTTGGTGAACTAACCCAGTTTCCACATGTTGGTGAACTGAGCCAGGGTCCACACCTTGGTGAACTGACCCAGTGTCCACAGGTTGGTGAACTGATCCAGTATCCACACCTTGGTGAACTGACCCAATGTCCACACCTTGGTGAACTGACCCAGTGGCCACATGTTGGTGAACTGACCCAGTGGCCACATGTTGGTGTACTGACCCAGTGTCCATACGTTGGTGAACTGACCCAGTGTCCACACAGAGAACTGACACAGTGTGCACACGTTGGTGAACTGACCCAGTGTCCACAAGTTGGTGAACTGAACCAGTGTCCACATGTTGGTGAACTGACCCAGGGTCCACACCTTGGTGAACTGACCCACTGTCCACACGTTGGTAAACTGGCCCAGTGTCCACAACTTGGTGAACTGACCCAGTGTCCTCATGTTGGTGAATTGACCCAGTTTCCACAACTTGGTGAACTGACCCAGAGTCCATATGTTGGTGAACCGATCCATTGTCCACACATTGGTGAACTGACCCGTTGTCCACACGTTGGTGAACTCACCCAGTGTCCACACGATGGTGAACTGACGCAGTGTCCACACGTTGGTGAACTGACCCAGTGTCGACATGTTGGTGAACTGACCCAGTGTCCACACCTTGGTGAATTGACCCAGTGTCGACATGTTGGTGAACTGACCCAGGGTCCACACCTTGGTTAATTCACCCAGTGTTGACATGTTGGTGAACTGACCCAGTGTCCACGCATTGGTGAACTGACCCAGGGTCCACACCTTGGTTAACCGACCGTGTCCACATGTTGGTGAACTGACCCAATGTCCACACCTTGATGAACTGACCCAGTGACCACGTGTTGGTGAACTGACCCAGTGTCCAAACCTTGGTGAAATGACCTAGTGTCCACAAGTTGGTGAACTGACCCAGTGTCCACACGTTGGTGAACTGACCCAGTGTCCACATGTTGATGAACTGACCCAGTGTCCACACGTTGGTGAACTGACCCAGTGTTCACATGTTGGTGAACTTACGCAGGGTCCACACCGTTGTGAACTGACCAAGTGTCCACACATTGCTCAACTGACCCAGTGTCCACACTTGGTGAACTGACCCAGTGTCCATACGTTGGTGAACTGACGCAATGTCCACACGTTGGTGAACTAACCCAGTCTCCACACCTTGGTGAACTGACCCAGTGTCCACACGTTGGTGAACTGACGCAGTGTCCACACGTTGGTGAACTGACCCCGGGCCCACAACTTGGTGAACAAACCCAGGGCTGACACCTTGGTGAACTGACCGAGTGTCCACACGTTGGTGAACTGACCCAGTGTCCACACTAGGTGAACTGAACCAGTGACAGCACATGTTGGTGAACTGACCCAGTGTCCACACCTTGGTGAACTGACCCAGTGTCCATATGTTGGTGAACTGACCGAGTGTCCATATCTTGGTGAACTGACCCAGAGTCTACATTTGGTGAACTGACCCAGTGTCAATATGTTGGCGAACTGATCCAGAGTCTACAATTTGGTGAACTGACCCAGTGTCCACACGTTGATGAACTGACCCAGAGTCCAGACTTGGTGAACTGACCCAGTGTCCACACGTTGGTGAACTGACCCAGTGTCCACATGTTGGTGAACGTACCCAGTGTCCACACGTTGGTGAACTGACCCAGGGTCCACACCTTGGTGAAATGACCCAGTGTCCACAAGTTGATGAACTGACCCAGTTTCCATACGTTGGTGAACTGACCCAGTGTCCACACCGAGGTGAACTGACCCAGTGTCCACATGTTGGTGAACTGACCCAGTGTCCACATGTTGGTGAACTGACCCAGTGTCCATACGTTGGTGAACTGACCCAGTGTCCACACCTTGGAGAACTAACCCAGTGTGCACACGTTGGTGAACTGACCCAGTGTCCACACCTTGGAGAACTGACCCAGTGTCCATACATTGGTGAACTGACCCAGTGTCCACATGTTGGTGAACTGACCCAGGGTCCACATGTTGGTGAACTAACCCGGTGTCCACACATTGGTGATTTGACCCAGTGTCGACATGTTGGTGAACTGACCCAGGGTCCACACCTTGGTGAATTGACCCAGTGTTGACATGTTGGTGAACTGACCCAGTGTCCACGCATTGGTGAAATGACCCAGTTTCCATACGTTGGTGAACTGATCCAGTGTCCACACCTTGGTGAATTGACCCAGTGTTGACATGTTGGTGAACTGACCCAGTGTCCACGCATTGGTGAACTGACCCAGGGTCCACACCTTGGTTAACCGACCGTGTCCACATGTTGGTGAACTGACCCAATGTCCGCACCTTGATGAACTGACCCAGTGACCACATGTTGGTGAACTGACCCAGTGTCCAAACCTTGGTGAAATGACCCAGTGTCCAAAAATTGGTGAACTGATCCAGTTTCCATACCTTGGTGAACCGACCCAGTGTCCACATGTTGGTGAAACGACCCAATGTCCATACTTTGGTGAACTGAACCAGTGTCCACGCCTTGGTGAACCGACCCAGTGTCCACATGTTGGTGAAACGACCCAATGTCCATACTTTGGTGAACTGAACCAGTGTCCACGCCTTGGTGAATGGACCCAGTGTCCACACCTTGGTGAACTGACCCAGTGTCCACGCCTTGGTGAACTGACCCAGTGTCCACACGTTGGTGAACTGACCCAGTGTCTATATGTTGGTGAACTGACCCAGTGTCCATACTTTGGTGAACTGACCCAGTGTCCACATGTTGGTGAACTGACCCAGTGTCCACACGTTGGTGAACTAACCCAGTTTCCAAATGTTGGTGAACTGAGCCAGGGTCCACACCTTGGTGAACTGACCCAGTGTCCACAGGTTGGTGAATTGATCCAGTGTCCACGCATTGGTGACATGACCCAGTGTCCATACGTTGGTGAACTGTTCCAGTGTCCACACCTTGGTGAATTTACCCAGTGTCGACATGTTGGTGAACTGACTCAGGGTCCACACCTTGGTTAACCAACCGTGTCCACATGTTGGTGAACTGACCCAATGTCCGCACCTTGATGAACTGACCCAGTGACAACATGTTGGTGAACTGATCCAGTATCAACACGTTGGTGAACTGACCCAGTGTCCACATGTTGCTGAACTGACCCAGTTTCCATGCCTTGGTGAACCGACCCAGTGTCCACATGTTGGTGAACTGACCCAGTGTCCACACGTTGCTGAACTGACCCAGTGTCCACACTTTGGTGAACTGACCCAGGGTCCACAACTTGGTGAACTGACCCAGTGTCCACACCTTGGTGAACTGACCCAGTGTCCACACATTGGTGAACTGATCCAGTATCAACACGTTAGCGAACTGACCCAGTGTCTACATCTTGGTGAAAAGACACAGTGTCCACAGGTTGGTGAACTAACCCAGTTTCCACATGCTGGTGAACTGACCCAAGGTCCACACATTGGTTAACCGACCGTGTCCACATGTTGGTGAACTGACCCAATGTCCGCACCTTGATGAACTGACCCAGTGACCACATGTTGGTGAACTGACGCAGTGTCCATACGTTGGGAACTGACCCAATGTCCACACCTTGGTGAACTGACCCAGTGTCCACAAGTTGGTGAACTGAACCAGTGTCCACATGTTGGCGATATGACCCAGGGTCCACACCTTGGTGAACTGACCCACTGTCCAGACGTTGGTAAACTGGCCCAGTGTCCACACCTTGGTGAACTGACCCAGTGTCCATACGTTGGTGAACTGACCCAGTGTCCACATGTTGGTGAATTGACCCAGTTTCCACACCTTGGTGAACTGACCCAGAGTCCACATGTTGGTGAACTGACCCAGGGTCCACATGTTGGTGAACTGACCCGGTGTCCACACGTTGGTGAACTGACCCAGTTTCCAGACCTTGGTGAACCGATCCATTGTCCACACATTTGTGAACTGACCCAGTGTCCATACATTGGTGAACTGACCCAGTGTCCACACAGAGAACTGACACAGTGTGCACACGTTGGTGAACTGACCCAGTGTCCACAAGTTGGTGAACTGAACCAGTGTCCACATGTTGGTGAACTGCCCCAGGGTCCACACCTTGGTGAACTGACCCACTGTCCACACGTTGGTAAACTGGCCCAGTGTCCACAACTTGGTGAACTGACCCAGTGTCCATACGTTGGTGAACTGACCCAGTGTCCTCATGTTGGTGAATTGACCCAGTTTCCACACCTTGGTGAACTGACCCAGAGTCCACATGTTGGTGAACCGATCCATTGTACACATTGGTGAACTGACCCGGTGTCCACACGTTGGTGAACTCACCCAGTGTCCACACGATGGTGAACTGACGCAGTGTCCACACGTTGGTGAACTGACCCAGTGTCGACATGTTGGTGAACTGACCCAGTGTCCACACCTTGGTGAATTGACCCAGTGTCGACATGTTGGTGAACTGACCCAGGGTCCACACCTTGGTTAATTCACCCAGTGTTGACATGTTGGTGAACTGACCCAGGGTCCACACCTTGGTTAACCGACCGTGTCCACATGTTGGTGAACTGACCCAATGTCCACACCTTGATGAACTGACCCAGTGACCACATGTTGGTGAACTGACCCAGTGTCCAAACCTTGGTGAAATGACCTAGTGTCCACAAGTTGGTGAACTGACCCAGTGTCCAAACCTTGGTGAAATGACCTAGTGTCCACAAGTTGGTGAACTGACCCAGTGTCCACACGTTGGTGAACTGACCCAGTGTCCACATGTTGATGAACTGACCCAGTGTCCACACGTTGGTGAACTGACCCAGTGTTCACATGTTGGTGAACTTACGCAGGGTCCACACCGTTGTGAACTGACCAAGTGTCCACACATTGGTCAACTGACCCAGTGTCCACACTTGGTGAACTGACCCAGTGTCCATACGTTGGTGAACTGATGCAATGTCCACACGTTGGTGAACTAACCCAGTCTCCACACCTTGGTGAACTGACCCAGTGTC
This sequence comes from Pristiophorus japonicus, assembly GCF_044704955.1. Taxonomy (NCBI): domain Eukaryota; kingdom Metazoa; phylum Chordata; class Chondrichthyes; family Pristiophoridae; genus Pristiophorus; species Pristiophorus japonicus. The sequence goes on from NC_091982.1 coordinate 127,930,758, forward strand.
CACACGTTGGTGAACTGACGCAGTGTCCACACGTTGGTGAACTGACCCCGGGCCCACAACTTGGTGAACAAACCCAGGGCTGACACCTTGGTGAACTGACCGAGTGTCCTCACGTTGGTGAACTGACCCAGTGTCCACACTAGGTGAACTGAACCAGGGTCCATACCTTGGTGAACTGACCCAGTATCCACACCTTGGTGAACTGACCCAGTGTCCACACCTTGGTGAACGGACCCAGTGTTCACACGTTGGTGAACTGACCCAGTGACAGCACATGTTGGTGAACTGACCCAGTGTCCACACCTTGGTGAACTGACCCAGTGTCCATATGTTGGTGAACTGACCGAGTGTCCATATCTTGGTGAACTGACCCAGAGTCTACATTTGGTGAACTGACCCAGTGTCAATATGTTGGTGAACTGATCCAGAGTCTACAATTTGGTGAACTGACCCAGTGTCCACATGTTGGTGAACGTACCCAATGTCCACACCTTGGTGAACTGACCCAGTGTCCACAAGTTGGTGAACTGACCCAGTGTCCACATGTTGGTGAACTGACCCAGTGTCCACATGTTGGTGAACTGATCCAGTGTCCATACGTTGGTGAACTGACCCAGTGTCCATACGTTGGTGAACTGACCCAGTGTCCACATGTTGGTGAATTGACCCAGTTTCCACACCTTGGTGAACTGACCCAGAGTCCACATGTTGGTGAACTGACCCAGGGTCCACATGTTGGTGAACTGACCCGGTGTCCACACCTTGGTGAATTGACCCAGTGTCGAAATGTTGGTGAACTGACCCAGGGTCCACACCTTGGTGAATTGACCCAGTGTCGACATGTTGGTGAACTGATCCAGTTTCCATACCTTGGTGAACCGACCCAGTGTCCACATGTTGGTGAAACGACCCAATGTCCATACTTTGGTGAACTGAACCAGTGTCCATACGTTGGTGAATGGACCCAGTGTCCACACCTTGGTGAACTGTCCCAGTGTCCACGCCTTGGTGAACTGACCCAGTGTCCACGCGTTGGTGAACTGACCCAGTGTCTATATGTTGGTGAACTGACCCAGTGTCCCTACTTTGGTGAACTGACCCAGTGTCCACATGTTGGTAAACTGACCCAGTGTCCACACGTTGGTAAACTAACCCAGTTTCCACATGTTGGTGAACTGAGCCAGGGTCCACACCTTGGTGAACTGACCCAGTGTCCACAGGTTGGTGAACTGACCCAGGGTCCACACCTTGGTGAATTGACCCAGTGTTGACATGTTGGTGAACTGACCCAGTGTCCATACATTGGTGAAATGACCCAGTGTCCATACGTTGGTGAACTGTTCCAGTGTCCACACTTTGGTGAATTGACCCAGTGTTGACATGTTGGTGAACTGACCCAGTGTCCACTCATTGGTGAACTGACCCAGGGTCCACACCTTGGTTAACCGACCGTGTCCACATGTTGGTGAACTGACCCAATGTCCGAACCTTGATGAACTGACCCAGTGACAACATGTTGGTGAACTGACCCAGTGTCCACACCTTGGTGAACTGACACAAGGTCCACACGTTGGTGAACTGACCCAGTGTCCACACCTTGGTGAACTGACCCAGGGTCCACACCTTGGTGAACTGACCAAGTGTCCACACATTGGTGAACTGACCCAAGGTCCACACGTTGGTGAACTGATCCAGTATCAACACGTTGGTGAACTGACCCAGTGTCCACATGTTGCTGAACTGACCCAGTTTCCATACCTTGGTGAACCGACCCAGTGTCCACATGTTGGTGAAATGACCCAATGTCCATACGTTGGTGAACTGACCCAGTGTCCACACGTTGCTGAACTGACCCAGTGTCCACATGTTGGTGAACTGACCCAGTGTCCACACGTTGGTGAACTAACCCAGTTTCCACATGTTGGTGAACTGAGCCAGGGTCCACACCTTGGTGAACTGACCCAGTGTCCACAGGTTGGTGAACTGATCCAGTATCCACACCTTGGTGAACTGACCCAATGTCCACACCTTGGTGAACTGACCCAGTGGCCACATGTTGGTGAACTGACCCAGTGGCCACATGTTGGTGTACTGACCCAGTGTCCATACGTTGGTGAACTGACCCAGTGTCCACACAGAGAACTGACACAGTGTGCACACGTTGGTGAACTGACCCAGTGTCCACAAGTTGGTGAACTGAACCAGTGTCCACATGTTGGTGAACTGACCCAGGGTCCACACCTTGGTGAACTGACCCACTGTCCACACGTTGGTAAACTGGCCCAGTGTCCACAACTTGGTGAACTGACCCAGTGTCCTCATGTTGGTGAATTGACCCAGTTTCCACAACTTGGTGAACTGACCCAGAGTCCATATGTTGGTGAACCGATCCATTGTCCACACATTGGTGAACTGACCCGTTGTCCACACGTTGGTGAACTCACCCAGTGTCCACACGATGGTGAACTGACGCAGTGTCCACACGTTGGTGAACTGACCCAGTGTCGACATGTTGGTGAACTGACCCAGTGTCCACACCTTGGTGAATTGACCCAGTGTCGACATGTTGGTGAACTGACCCAGGGTCCACACCTTGGTTAATTCACCCAGTGTTGACATGTTGGTGAACTGACCCAGTGTCCACGCATTGGTGAACTGACCCAGGGTCCACACCTTGGTTAACCGACCGTGTCCACATGTTGGTGAACTGACCCAATGTCCACACCTTGATGAACTGACCCAGTGACCACGTGTTGGTGAACTGACCCAGTGTCCAAACCTTGGTGAAATGACCTAGTGTCCACAAGTTGGTGAACTGACCCAGTGTCCACACGTTGGTGAACTGACCCAGTGTCCACATGTTGATGAACTGACCCAGTGTCCACACGTTGGTGAACTGACCCAGTGTTCACATGTTGGTGAACTTACGCAGGGTCCACACCGTTGTGAACTGACCAAGTGTCCACACATTGCTCAACTGACCCAGTGTCCACACTTGGTGAACTGACCCAGTGTCCATACGTTGGTGAACTGACGCAATGTCCACACGTTGGTGAACTAACCCAGTCTCCACACCTTGGTGAACTGACCCAGTGTCCACACGTTGGTGAACTGACGCAGTGTCCACACGTTGGTGAACTGACCCCGGGCCCACAACTTGGTGAACAAACCCAGGGCTGACACCTTGGTGAACTGACCGAGTGTCCACACGTTGGTGAACTGACCCAGTGTCCACACTAGGTGAACTGAACCAGTGACAGCACATGTTGGTGAACTGACCCAGTGTCCACACCTTGGTGAACTGACCCAGTGTCCATATGTTGGTGAACTGACCGAGTGTCCATATCTTGGTGAACTGACCCAGAGTCTACATTTGGTGAACTGACCCAGTGTCAATATGTTGGCGAACTGATCCAGAGTCTACAATTTGGTGAACTGACCCAGTGTCCACACGTTGATGAACTGACCCAGAGTCCAGACTTGGTGAACTGACCCAGTGTCCACATGTTGGTGAACGTACCCAATGTCCACACGTTGGTGAACTGACCCAGTGTCCACATGTTGGTGAACGTACCCAGTGTCCACACGTTGGTGAACTGACCCAGGGTCCACACCTTGGTGAAATGACCCAGTGTCCACAAGTTGATGAACTGACCCAGTTTCCATACGTTGGTGAACTGACCCAGTGTCCACACCGAGGTGAACTGACCCAGTGTCCACATGTTGGTGAACTGACCCAGTGTCCACATGTTGGTGAACTGACCCAGTGTCCATACGTTGGTGAACTGACCCAGTGTCCACACCTTGGAGAACTAACCCAGTGTGCACACGTTGGTGAACTGACCCAGTGTCCACACCTTGGAGAACTGACCCAGTGTCCATACATTGGTGAACTGACCCAGTGTCCACATGTTGGTGAACTGACCCAGGGTCCACATGTTGGTGAACTAACCCGGTGTCCACACATTGGTGATTTGACCCAGTGTCGACATGTTGGTGAACTGACCCAGGGTCCACACCTTGGTGAATTGACCCAGTGTTGACATGTTGGTGAACTGACCCAGTGTCCACGCATTGGTGAAATGACCCAGTTTCCATACGTTGGTGAACTGATCCAGTGTCCACACCTTGGTGAATTGACCCAGTGTTGACATGTTGGTGAACTGACCCAGTGTCCACGCATTGGTGAACTGACCCAGGGTCCACACCTTGGTTAACCGACCGTGTCCACATGTTGGTGAACTGACCCAATGTCCGCACCTTGATGAACTGACCCAGTGACCACATGTTGGTGAACTGACCCAGTGTCCAAACCTTGGTGAAATGACCCAGTGTCCAAAAATTGGTGAACTGATCCAGTTTCCATACCTTGGTGAACCGACCCAGTGTCCACATGTTGGTGAAACGACCCAATGTCCATACTTTGGTGAACTGAACCAGTGTCCACGCCTTGGTGAACCGACCCAGTGTCCACATGTTGGTGAAACGACCCAATGTCCATACTTTGGTGAACTGAACCAGTGTCCACGCCTTGGTGAATGGACCCAGTGTCCACACCTTGGTGAACTGACCCAGTGTCCACGCCTTGGTGAACTGACCCAGTGTCCACACGTTGGTGAACTGACCCAGTGTCTATATGTTGGTGAACTGACCCAGTGTCCATACTTTGGTGAACTGACCCAGTGTCCACATGTTGGTGAACTGACCCAGTGTCCACACGTTGGTGAACTAACCCAGTTTCCAAATGTTGGTGAACTGAGCCAGGGTCCACACCTTGGTGAACTGACCCAGTGTCCACAGGTTGGTGAATTGATCCAGTGTCCACGCATTGGTGACATGACCCAGTGTCCATACGTTGGTGAACTGTTCCAGTGTCCACACCTTGGTGAATTTACCCAGTGTCGACATGTTGGTGAACTGACTCAGGGTCCACACCTTGGTTAACCAACCGTGTCCACATGTTGGTGAACTGACCCAATGTCCGCACCTTGATGAACTGACCCAGTGACAACATGTTGGTGAACTGATCCAGTATCAACACGTTGGTGAACTGACCCAGTGTCCACATGTTGCTGAACTGACCCAGTTTCCATGCCTTGGTGAACCGACCCAGTGTCCACATGTTGGTGAACTGACCCAGTGTCCACACGTTGCTGAACTGACCCAGTGTCCACACTTTGGTGAACTGACCCAGGGTCCACAACTTGGTGAACTGACCCAGTGTCCACACCTTGGTGAACTGACCCAGTGTCCACACATTGGTGAACTGATCCAGTATCAACACGTTAGCGAACTGACCCAGTGTCTACATCTTGGTGAAAAGACACAGTGTCCACAGGTTGGTGAACTAACCCAGTTTCCACATGCTGGTGAACTGACCCAAGGTCCACACATTGGTTAACCGACCGTGTCCACATGTTGGTGAACTGACCCAATGTCCGCACCTTGATGAACTGACCCAGTGACCACATGTTGGTGAACTGACGCAGTGTCCATACGTTGGGAACTGACCCAATGTCCACACCTTGGTGAACTGACCCAGTGTCCACAAGTTGGTGAACTGAACCAGTGTCCACATGTTGGCGATATGACCCAGGGTCCACACCTTGGTGAACTGACCCACTGTCCAGACGTTGGTAAACTGGCCCAGTGTCCACACCTTGGTGAACTGACCCAGTGTCCATACGTTGGTGAACTGACCCAGTGTCCACATGTTGGTGAATTGACCCAGTTTCCACACCTTGGTGAACTGACCCAGAGTCCACATGTTGGTGAACTGACCCAGGGTCCACATGTTGGTGAACTGACCCGGTGTCCACACGTTGGTGAACTGACCCAGTTTCCAGACCTTGGTGAACCGATCCATTGTCCACACATTTGTGAACTGACCCAGTGTCCATACATTGGTGAACTGACCCAGTGTCCACACAGAGAACTGACACAGTGTGCACACGTTGGTGAACTGACCCAGTGTCCACAAGTTGGTGAACTGAACCAGTGTCCACATGTTGGTGAACTGCCCCAGGGTCCACACCTTGGTGAACTGACCCACTGTCCACACGTTGGTAAACTGGCCCAGTGTCCACAACTTGGTGAACTGACCCAGTGTCCATACGTTGGTGAACTGACCCAGTGTCCTCATGTTGGTGAATTGACCCAGTTTCCACACCTTGGTGAACTGACCCAGAGTCCACATGTTGGTGAACCGATCCATTGTACACATTGGTGAACTGACCCGGTGTCCACACGTTGGTGAACTCACCCAGTGTCCACACGATGGTGAACTGACGCAGTGTCCACACGTTGGTGAACTGACCCAGTGTCGACATGTTGGTGAACTGACCCAGTGTCCACACCTTGGTGAATTGACCCAGTGTCGACATGTTGGTGAACTGACCCAGGGTCCACACCTTGGTTAATTCACCCAGTGTTGACATGTTGGTGAACTGACCCAGGGTCCACACCTTGGTTAACCGACCGTGTCCACATGTTGGTGAACTGACCCAATGTCCACACCTTGATGAACTGACCCAGTGACCACATGTTGGTGAACTGACCCAGTGTCCAAACCTTGGTGAAATGACCTAGTGTCCACAAGTTGGTGAACTGACCCAGTGTCCAAACCTTGGTGAAATGACCTAGTGTCCACAAGTTGGTGAACTGACCCAGTGTCCACACGTTGGTGAACTGACCCAGTGTCCACATGTTGATGAACTGACCCAGTGTCCACACGTTGGTGAACTGACCCAGTGTTCACATGTTGGTGAACTTACGCAGGGTCCACACCGTTGTGAACTGACCAAGTGTCCACACATTGGTCAACTGACCCAGTGTCCACACTTGGTGAACTGACCCAGTGTCCATACGTTGGTGAACTGATGCAATGTCCACACGTTGGTGAACTAACCCAGTCTCCACACCTTGGTGAACTGACCCAGTGTCCACACGTTGGTGAACTGACGCAGTGTCCACACGTTGGTGAACTGACCCCGGGCCCACAACTTGGTGAACAAACCCAGGGCTGACACCTTGGTGAACTGACCGAGTGTCCTCACGTTGGTGAACTGACCCAGTGTCCACACTAGGTGAACTGAACCAGGGTCCATACCTTGGTGAACTGACCCAGTATCCACACCTTGGTGAACTGACCCAGTGTCCACACCTTGGTGAACGGACCCAGTGTTCACACGTTGGTGAACTGACCCAGTGACAGCACATGTTGGTGAACTGACCCAGTGTCCACACCTTGGTGAACTGACCCAGTGTCCATATGTTGGTGAACTGACCGAGTGTCCATATCTTGGTGAACTGACCCAGAGTCTACATTTGGTGAACTGACCCAGTGTCAATATGTTGGTGAACTGATCCAGAGTCTACAATTTGGTGAACTGACCCAGTGTCCACATGTTGGTGAACGTACCCAATGTCCACACGTTGGTGAACTGACCCAGTGTCCACATGTTGGTGAACGTACCAAGTGTCCACACGTTGGTGAACTGACCCAGTGTGCACACCTTGGTGAACTGACCCAGTGTCCACACCTTGGTGAACTGACCCAGAGTCCACACGTTGATGAACTGACCCAGTTTCCACACCTTGGTGAACCGACCCAATGTCCACATGTTGGTGAACCGACCCAATGTCCATATTTTGTTGAACTGACCCAGTGTCCACACGTTGGTGAACTGACCCAGTTTCCACACCTTGGTGAACCGACCCAGTGTCCACTTGTTGGTGAAACGACCCAATGCCCATACTTTGGTGAACTGAACCAGTGCCCATACCTTGGTGAACTGACCCAGTTTCCATACGTTGGTGAACTGACCCAGTGTCCACACCTAGGTGAACTGACCCAGTGTCCACATGTTGGTGAACTGACCCAGTGTCCACATGTTGGTGAACTGACCCAGTGTCCATACGTTGGTGAACTGACCCAGTGTCCACACCTTGGAGAACTAACCCAGTGTGCACACGTTGGTGAACTGACCCAGTGTCCACACCTTGGAGAACTGACCCAGTGTCCATACGTTGGTGAACTGACCCAGTGTCCACATGTTGGTGAATTGACCCAGTTTCCACACCTTGGTGAACTGACCCAGAGTCCACATGTTGGTGAACTGACCCAGGGTCCACATGTTGGTGAACTGATCCAGTGTTGACATGTTGGTGAACTGACCCAGTGTCCACGCATTGGTGAAATGACCCAGGGTCCACACCTTGGTTAACCGACCGTGTCCACATGTTGGTGAACTGACCCAATGTCCGCACCTTGATGAACTGACCCAGTGACCACATGTTGGTGAATTGACCCACAGTGTCCAAAACTTGGTGAAATGACCCAGTGTCCACAAGTTGGTGAACTGATCCAGTTTCCATACCTTGGTGAACCGACCCAGTGTCCACATGTTGGTGAAATGACCCAATGTCCATACTTTGGTGAACTGAACCAGTGTCCATACGTTGGTGAACGGACCCAGTGTTCACACCTTGGTGAACTGACCCAGTGTCCACGCCTTGGTGAACTGACACAGTGTCCACACGTTGGTGAACTGACCCAGTGTCTATATGTTGGTGAACTGACCCAGTGACCATACTTTGGTGAACTGACCCAGTGTCCACATGTTGGTGAACTGACCCAGTGTCCACACGTTGGTGAACTAACCCAGTTTCCACATGTTGGTGAACTGATCCAGTGTCCACGCATTGGTGAAATGACCCAGTGTCCATACGTTGGTGAACTGTTCCAGTGTCCACACCTTGGTGAATTTACCCAGTGTCGACATGTTGGTGAACTGACTCAGGGTCCACACCTTGGTTAACCAACCGTGTCCACATGTTGGTGAACTGACCCAATGTCCGCACCTTGATGAACTGACCCAGTGACAACATGTTGGTGAACTGATCCAGTATCAACACGTTGGTGAACTGACCCAGTGTCCACATGTTGCTGAACTGACCCAGTTTCCATGCCTTGGTGAACCGACCCAGTGTCCACATGTTGGTGAACTGACCCAGTGTCCACACGTTGCTGAACTGACCCAGTGTCCACACTTTGGTGAACTGACCCAGGGTCCACAACTTGGTGAACTGACCCAGTGTCCACACCTTGGTGAACTGACCCAGTGTCCACACATTGGTGAACTGATCCAGTATCAACACGTTAGCGAACTGACCCAGTGTCTACATCTTGGTGAAAAGACACAGTGTCCACAGGTTGGTGAACTGATCCAGTGTCCACACCTTAGTGAACTGACCCAAGGTCCACACGTTGGTGAACTGATCCAGTATCAACACGTTGGTGAACTGACCCAGTGTCCACATGTTGCTGAACTGACCCAGTTTCCATACCTTGGTGAACCGACCCAGTGTCCACATGTTGGTGAAATGACCCAATGTCCATACGTTGGTGAACTGACCCAGTGTCCACACGTTGCTGAACTGACCCAGTGTCCACATGTTGGTGAACTGACCCAGTGTCCACACGTTGGTGAACTAACCCAGTTTCCACATGTTGGTGAACTGAGCCAGGGTCCACACCTTGGTGAACTGACCCAGTGTCCACAGGTTGGTGAACTGACCCAGTGTCCACAGGTTGGTGAACTGATCCAGTATCCACACCTTGGTGAACTGACCCAAGGTCCACACATTGGTTAACCGACCGTGTCCACATGTTGGTGAACTGACCCAATGTCCGCACCTTGATGAACTGACCCAGTGACCACATGTTGGTGAACTGACGCAGTGTCCATACGTTGGGAACTGACCCAATGTCCACACCGAGGTGAACTGACCCAGTGGCCACATGTTGGTGAACTGAACCAGTGTCCACAAGTTGGTGAACTGAACCAGTGTCCACATGTTGGCGAACTGACCCAGGGTCCACACCTTGGTGAACTGACCCACTGTCCAGACGTTGGTAAACTGGCCCAGTGTCCACACCTTGGTGAACTGACCCAGTGTCCATACGTTGGTGAACTGACCCAGTGTCCACATGTTGGTGAATTGACCCAGTTTCCACACCTTGGTGAACTGACCCAGAGTCCACATGTTGGTGAACTGACCCAGGGTCCACATGTTGGTGAACTGACCCGGTGTCCACACGTTGGTGAACTGACCCAGTTTCCAGACCTTGGTGAACCGATCTATTGTCCACACATTTGTGAACTGACCCAGTGTCCATACATTGGTGAACTGACCCAGTGTCCACACAGAGAACTGACACAGTGTGCACACGTTGGTGAACTGACCCAGTGTCCACAAGTTGGTGAACTGAACCAGTGTCCACATGTTGGTGAACTGACCCAGGGTCCACACCTTGGTGAACTGACCCACTGTCCACACGTTGGTAAACTGGCCCAGTGTCCACAACTTGGTGAACTGACCCAGTGTCCATACGTTGGTGAACTGACCCAGTGTCCTCATGTTGGTGAATTGACCCAGTTTCCACACCTTGGTGAACTGACCCAGAGTCCACATGTTGGTGAACCGATCCATTGTCCACACATTGGTGAACTGACCCGGTGTCCACACGTTGGTGAACTCACCCAGTGTCCACACGATGGTGAACTGACGCAGTGTCCACACGTTGGTGAACTGACCCAGTGTCGACATGTTGGTGAACTGACCCAGTGTCCACACCTTGGTGAATTGACCCAGTGTCGACATGTTGGTGAACTGACCCAGGGTCCACACCTTGGTTAATTCACCCAGTGTTGACATGTTGGTGAACTGACCCAGTGTCCACGCATTGGTGAACTGACCCAGGGTCCACACCTTGGTGAATTGACCCAGTGTCGACATGTTGGTGAACTGACCCAGTGTCCACACGTTGGTGAACTGACCCAGTGTCCACATGTTGATGAACTGACCCAGTGTCCACACGTTGGTGAACTGACCCAGTGTTCACATGTTGGTGAACTTACGCAGGGTCCACACCGTTGTGAACTGACCAAGTGTCCACACATTGGTCAACTGACCCAGTGTCCACACTTGGTGAACTGACCCAGTGTCCATACGTTGGTGAACTGACGCAATGTCCACACGTTGGTGAACTAACCCAGTCTCCACACCTTGGTGAACTGACCCAGTGTCCACACGTTGGTGAACTGACGCAGTGTCCACACGTTGGTGAACTGACCCCGGGCCCACAACTTGGTGAACAAACCCAGGGCTGACACCTTGGTGAACTGACCGAGTGTCCACACGTTGGTGAACTGACCCAGTGTCCACACTAGGTGAACTGAACCAGGGTCCATACCTTGGTGAACTGACCCAGTATCCACACCTTGGTGAACTGACCCAGTGTCCACACCTTGTTGAACGGACTCAGTGTTCACACGTTGGTGAACTGACCCAGTGACAGCACATGTTGGTGAACTGACCCAGTGTCCACACCTTGGTGAACTGACCCAGTGTCCATATGTTGGTGAACTGACCGAGTGTCCATATCTTGGTGAACTGACCCAGAGTCTACATTTGGTGAACTGACCCAGTGTCAATATGTTGGTGAACTGATCCAGAGTCTACAATTTGGTGAACTGACCCAGTGTCCACACGTTGATGAACTGACCCAGAGTCCACACTTGGTGAACTGACCCAGTGTCCACATGTTGGTGAACGTACCCAATGTCCACACGTTGGTGAACTGACCCAGTGTCCACATGTTGGTGAACGTACCCAGTGTCCACACGTTAGTGAACTGACCCAGTGTGCACACCTTGGTGAACTGACCTAGTGTCCACACCTTGGTGAACTGACCCAGAGTCCACACGTTGATGAACTGACCCAGTGTCCACACCTTGGTGAACCGACCCAATGTCCACATGTTGGTGAACCGACCCAATGTCCATATTTTGTTGAACTGACCCAGTGTCCACACGTTGGTGAACTGACCCAGTTTCCACACCTTGGTGAACCGACCCAGTGTCCACTTGTTGGTGAAACGACCCAATGCCCATACTTTGGTGAACTGAACCAGTGCCCATACCTTGGTGAACTGACCCAGTTTCCATACGTTGGTGAACTGACCCAGTGTCCACACCTAGGTGAACTGACCCAGTGTCCACATGTTGGTGAACTGACCCAGTGTCCACATGTTGGTGAACTGACCCAGTGTCCATACGTTGGTGAACTGACCCAGTGTCCACACCTTGGAGAACTAACCCAGTGTGCACACGTTGGTGAACTGACCCAGTGTCCACACCTTGGAGAACTGACCCAGTGTCCATACGTTGGTGAACTGACCCAGTGTCCACATGTTGGTGAATTGACCCAGTTTCCACACCTTGGTGAACTGACCCAGAGTCCACATGTTGGTGAACTGACCCAGGGTCCACATGTTGGTGAACTGATCCAGTGTTGACATGTTGGTGAACTGACCCAGTGTCCATATGTTGCTGAACTGACCCAGTTTCCATGCCTTGGTGAACCGACCCAGTGTCCACATGTTGGTGAACTGACCCAGTGTCCACACGTTGCTGAACTGACCCAGTGTCCACACTTTGGTGAACTGACCCAGGGTCCACAACTTGGTGAACTGACCCAGTGTCCACACCTTGGTGAACTGACCCAGTGTCCACACTTTGGTGAACTGATCCAGTATCAACACGTTAGCGAACTGACCCAGTGTCTACATCTTGGTGAAAAGACACAGTGTCCACAGGTTGGTGAACTGATCCAGTGTCCACACCTTAGTGAACTGACCCAAGGTCCACACGTTGGTGAACTGATCCAGTATCAACACGTTGGTGAACTGACCCAGTGTCCACATGTTGCTGAACTGACCCAGTTTCCATACCTTGGTGAACCGACCCAGTGTCCACATGTTGGTGAAATGACCCAATGTCCATACGTTGGTGAACTGACCCAGTGTCCACACGTTGCTGAACTGACCCAGTGTCCACATGTTGGTGAACTGACCCAGTGTCCACACGTTGGTGAACTAACCCAGTTTCCACATGTTGGTGAACTGAGCCAGGGTCCACACCTTGGTGAACTGACCCAGTGTACACAGGTTGGTGAACTGACCCAGTGTCCACAGGTTGGTGAACTGATCCAGTATCCACACCTTGGTGAACTGACCCAAGGTCCACACATTGGTTAACCGACCGTGTCCACATGTTGGTGAACTGACCCAATGTCCGCACCTTGATGAACTGACCCAGTGACCACATGTTGGTGAACTGACGCAGTGTCCATACGTTGGGAACTGACCCAATGTCCACACCGAGGTGAACTGACCCAGTGGCCACATGTTGGTGAACTGACCCAGTGTCCACAAGTTGGTGAACTGAACCAGTGTCCACATGTTGGCGAACTGACCCAGGGTCCACACCTTGGTGAACTGACCCACTGTCCAGACGTTGGTAAACTGGCCCAGTGTCCACACCTTGGTGAACTGACCCAGTGTCCATACGTTGGTGAACTGACCCAGTGTCCACATGTTGGTGAATTGACCCAGTTTCCACACCTTGGTGAACTGACCCAGAGTCCACATGTTGGTGAACTGACCCAGGGTCCACATGTTGGTGAACTGACCCGGTGTCCACACGTTGGTGAACTGACCCAGTTTCCAGACCTTGGTGAACCGATCTATTGTCCACACATTTGTGAACTGACCCAGTGTCCATACATTGGTGAACTGACCCAGTGTCCACACAGAGAACTGACACAGTGTGCACACGTTGGTGAACTGACCCAGTGTCCACAAGTTGGTGAACTGAACCAGTGTCCACATGTTGGTGAACTGACCCAGGGTCCACACCTTGGTGAACTGACCCACTGTCCACACGTTGGTAAACTGGCCCAGTGTCCACAACTTGGTGAACTGACCCAGTGTCCATACGTTGGTGAACTGACCCAGTGTCCTCATGTTGGTGAATTGACCCAGTTTCCACACCTTGGTGAACTGACCCAGAGTCCACATGTTGGTGAACCGATCCATTGTCCATACATTGGTGAACTGACCCGGTGTCCACACGTTGGTGAACTCACCCAGTGTCCACACGATGGTGAACTGACGCAGTGTCCACACGTTGGTGAACTGACCCAGTGTCGACATGTTGGTGAACTGACCCAGTGTCCACACCTTGGTGAATTGACCCAGTGTCGACATGTTGGTGAACTGACCCAGGGTCCACACCTTGGTTAATTCACCCAGTGTTGACATGTTGGTGAACTGACCCAGTGTCCACGCATTGGTGAACTGACCCAGGGTCCACACCTTGGTGAATTGACCCAGTGTCGACATGTTGGTGAACTGACCCAGTGTCCACACGTTGGTGAACTGACCCAGTGTCCACATGTTGATGAACTGACCCAGTGTCCACACGTTGGTGAACTGACCCAGTGTTCACATGTTGGTGAACTTACGCAGGGTCCACACCGTTGTGAACTGACCAAGTGTCCACACATTGGTCAACTGACCCAGTGTCCACACTTGGTGAACTGACCCAGTGTCCATACGTTGGTGAACTGACGCAATGTCCACACGTTGGTGAACTAACCCAGTCTCCACACCTTGGTGAACTGACCCAGTGTCCACACGTTGGTGAACTGACGCAGTGTCCACACGTTGGTGAACTGACCCCGGGCCCACAACTTGGTGAACAAACCCAGGGCTGACACCTTGGTGAACTGACCGAGTGTCCACACGTTGGTGAACTGACCCAGTGTCCACACTAGGTGAACTGAACCAGGGTCCATACCTTGGTGAACTGACCCAGTATCCACACCTTGGTGAACTGACCCAGTGTCCACACCTTGTTGAACGGACTCAGTGTTCACACGTTGGTGAACTGACCCAGTGACAGCACATGTTGGTGAACTGACCCAGTGTCCACACCTTGGTGAACTGACCCAGTGTCCATATGTTGGTGAACTGACCGAGTGTCCATATCTTGGTGAACTGACCCAGAGTCTACATTTGGTGAACTGACCCAGTGTCAATATGTTGGTGAACTGATCCAGTGTCTACAATTTGGTGAACTGACCCAGTGTCCACACGTTGATGAACTGACCCAGAGTCCACACTTGGTGAACTGACCCAGTGTCCACATGTTGGTGAACGTACCCAATGTCCACACGTTGGTGAACTGACCCAGTGTCCACATGTTGGTGAACGTACCCAGTGTCCACACGTTAGTGAACTGACCCAGTGTGCACACCTTGGTGAACTGACCTAGTGTCCACACCTTGGTGAACTGACCCAGAGTCCACACGTTGATGAACTGACCCAGTGTCCACACCTTGGTGAACCGACCCAATGTCCACATGTTGGTGAACCGACCCAATGTCCATATTTTGTTGAACTGACCCAGTGTCCACACGTTGGTGAACTGACCCAGTTTCCACACCTTGGTGAACCGACCCAGTGTCCACTTGTTGGTGAAACGACCCAATGCCCATACTTTGGTGAACTGAACCAGTGCCCATACCTTGGTGAACTGACCCAGTTTCCATACGTTGGTGAACTGACCCAGTGTCCACACCTAGGTGAACTGACCCAGTGTCCACATGTTGGTGAACTGACCCAGTGTCCACATGTTGGTGAACTGACCCAGTGTCCATACGTTGGTGAACTGACCCAGTGTCCACACCTTGGAGAACTAACCCAGTGTGCACACGTTGGTGAACTGACCCAGTGTCCACACCTTGGAGAACTGACCCAGTGTCCATACGTTGGTGAACTGACCCAGTGTCCACATGTTGGTGAATTGACCCAGTTTCCACACCTTGGTGAACTGACCCAGAGTCCACATGTTGGTGAACTGACCCAGGGTCCACATGTTGGTGAACTGATCCAGTGTTGACATGTTGGTGAACTGACCCAGTGTCCACGCATTGGTGAAATGACCCAGGGTCCACACCTTGGTTAACCGACCGTGTCCACATGTTGGTGAACTGACCCAATGTCCGCACCTTGATGAACTGACCCAGTGACCACATGTTGGTGAACTGACCCCCAGTGTCCAAAACTTGGTGAAATGACCCAGTGTCCACAAGTTGGTGAACTGATCCAGTTTCCATACCTTGGTGAACCGACCCAGTGTCCACATGTTGGTGAAATGACCCAATGTCCATACTTTGGTGAACTGAACCAGTGTCCATACGTTGGTGAACGGACCCAGTGTTCACACCTTGGTGAACTGACCCAGTGTCCACGCCTTGGTGAACTGACCCAGTGTCCACACGTTGGTGAACTGACCCAGTGTCTATATGTTGGTGAACTGACCCAGTGACCATACTTTGGTGAACTAACCCAGTTTCCACATGTTGGTGAACTGAGCCAGGGTCCACATGTTGGTGAACTGACCCAGTGTCCACAGGTTGGTGAACTGATCCAGTATCCACACCTTGGTGAACTGACCCAAGGTCCACACATTGGTGAACTGACCCAGTATCCACATGTTGGTGAACTGACCCAGTGTCCACATGTTGGTGAACTGACCCAGTGTCCACGCATTGGTGAAATGACCCAGTGTCCATACATTGGTGAACTGTTCCAGTGTCCACACCTTGGTGAATTGACCCAGTGTTGACATGTTGGTGAACTGACCCAGTGTTCACAGCTTGGTGAACTGACCCAGTGTCCACACCTTGGTGAACTGACCCAGGGTCCATACGTTGGTGAACTGACCCAGTGTCCACACCTTGGTGAACCGACCCAGTGTCCACATGTTGGTGAACCGACCCAATGTCCATATTTTGTTGAACTGACCCAGTGTCCACACGTTGGTGAACTAACCCAGTTTCCACACCTTGGTGAACCGACCCAGTGTCCACTTGTTGGTGAAACGACCCAATGCCCATACTTTGGTGAACTGACCCAGTGTCCACATGTTGGTGAACTGACCCAGTGTCCACATGTTGGTGAACTGACCCAGGGTCCATACGTTGGTGAACTGACCCAGTGTCCACACCTTGGAGAACTAACCCAGTGTGCACACGTTGGTGAACTGACCCAGTGTCCACACCTTGGAGAACTGACCCAGTGTCCATACGTTGGTGAACTGACCCAGGGTCCACATGTTGGTGAACTGGCCCGGTGTCCACACCTTGGTGAATTGACCCAGTGTCGACATGTTGTTGAACTGACCCAGGGTCCACACCTTGGTGAATTGACCCAGTGTTGACATGTTGGTGAACTGACCCAGTGTCCAAACCTTGGTGAAATGACCCAGTGTCCACAAGTTGATGAACTGACCCAGTTTCCATACGTTGGTGAACTGACCCAGTGTCCACACCGAGGTGAACTGACCCAGTGTCCACATGTTGGTGAACTGACCCAGTGTCCACATGTTGGTGAACTGACCCAGTGTCCATACGTTGGTGAACTGACCCAGTGTCCACACCTTGGAGAACTAACCCAGTGTGCACACGTTGGTGAACTGACCCAGTGTCCACACCTTGGTGAATTGACCCAGTGTCGACATGTTGGTGAACTGACCCAGGGTCCACACCTTGGTTAATTCACCCAGTGTTGACATGTTGGTGAACTGACCCAGTGTCCACGCATTGGTGAACTGACCCAGGGTCCACACCTTGGTGAATTGACCCAGTGTCGACATGTTGGTGAACTGACCCAGTGTCCACACGTTGGTGAACTGACCCAGTGTCCACATGTTGATGAACTGACCCAGTGTCCACACGTTGGTGAACTGACCCAGTGTTCACATGTTGGTGAACTTACGCAGGGTCCACACCGTTGTGAACTGACCAAGTGTCCACACATTGGTCAACTGACCCAGTGTCCACACTTGGTGAACTGACCCAGTGTCCATACGTTGGTGAACTGACGCAATGTCCACACGTTGGTGAACTAACCCAGTCTCCACACCTTGGTGAACTGACCCAGTGTCCACACGTTGGTGAACTGACGCAGTGTCCACACGTTGGTGAACTGACCCCGGGCCCACAACTTGGTGAACAAACCCAGGGCTGACACCTTGGTGAACTGACCGAGTGTCCACACGTTGGTGAACTGACCCAGTGTCCACACTAGGTGAACTGAACCAGGGTCCATACCTTGGTGAACTGACCCAGTATCCACACCTTGGTGAACTGACCCAGTGTCCACACCTTGTTGAACGGACTCAGTGTTCACACGTTGGTGAACTGACCCAGTGACAGCACATGTTGGTGAACTGACCCAGTGTCCACACCTTGGTGAACTGACCCAGTGTCCATATGTTGGTGAACTGACCGAGTGTCCATATCTTGGTGAACTGACCCAGAGTCTACATTTGGTGAACTGACCCAGTGTCAATATGTTGGTGAACTGATCCAGAGTCTACAATTTGGTGAACTGACCCAGTGTCCACACGTTGATGAACTGACCCAGAGTCCACACTTGGTGAACTGACCCAGTGTCCACATGTTGGTGAACGTACCCAATGTCCACACGTTGGTGAACTGACCCAGTGTCCACATGTTGGTGAACGTACCCAGTGTCCACACGTTAGTGAACTGACCCAGTGTGCACACCTTGGTGAACTGACCTAGTGTCCACACCTTGGTGAACTGACCCAGAGTCCACACGTTGATGAACTGACCCAGTGTCCACACCTTGGTGAACCGACCCAATGTCCACATGTTGGTGAACCGACCCAATGTCCATATTTTGTTGAACTGACCCAGTGTCCACACGTTGGTGAACTGACCCAGTTTCCACACCTTGGTGAACCGACCCAGTGTCCACTTGTTGGTGAAACGACCCAATGCCCATACTTTGGTGAACTGAACCAGTGCCCATACCTTGGTGAACTGACCCAGTTTCCATACGTTGGTGAACTGACCCAGTGTCCACACCTAGGTGAACTGACCCAGTGTCCACATGTTGGTGAACTGACCCAGTGTCCACATGTTGGTGAACTGACCCAGTGTCCATACGTTGGTGAACTGACCCAGTGTCCACACCTTGGAGAACTAACCCAGTGTGCACACGTTGGTGAACTGACCCAGTGTCCACACCTTGGAGAACTGACCCAGTGTCCATACGTTGGTGAACTGACCCAGTGTCCACATGTTGGTGAATTGACCCAGTTTCCACACCTTGGTGAACTGACCCAGAGTCCACATGTTGGTGAACTGACCCAGGGTCCACATGTTGGTGAACTGATCCAGTGTTGACATGTTGGTGAACTGACCCAGTGTCCACGCATTGGTGAAATGACCCAGGGTCCACACCTTGGTTAACCGACCGTGTCCACATGTTGGTGAACTGACCCAATGTCCGCACCTTGATGAACTGACCCAGTGACCACATGTTGGTGAACTGACCCCCAGTGTCCAAAACTTGGTGAAATGACCCAGTGTCCACAAGTTGGTGAACTGATCCAGTTTCCATACCTTGGTGAACCGACCCAGTGTCCACATGTTGGTGAAATGACCCAATGTCCATACTTTGGTGAACTGAACCAGTGTCCATACGTTGGTGAACGGACCCAGTGTTCACACCTTGGTGAACTGACCCAGTGTCCACGCCTTGGTGAACTGACCCAGTGTCCACACGTTGGTGAACTGACCCAGTGTCTATATGTTGGTGAACTGACCCAGTGACCATACTTTGGTGAACTAACCCAGTTTCCACATGTTGGTGAACTGAGCCAGGGTCCACATGTTGGTGAACTGACCCAGTGTCCACAGGTTGGTGAACTGATCCAGTATCCACACCTTGGTGAACTGACCCAAGGTCCACACATTGGTGAACTGACCCAGTGTCCACATGTTGGTGAACTGACCCAGTGTCCACATGTTGGTGAACTGACCCAGTGTCCACGCATTGGTGAAATGACCCAGTGTCCATACATTGGTGAACTGTTCCAGTGTCCACACCTTGGTGAATTGACCCAGTGTTGACATGTTGGTGAACTGACCCAGTGTTCACAGCTTGGTGAACTGACCCAGTGTCCACACCTTGGTGAACTGACCCAGGGTCCATACGTTGGTGAACTGACCCAGTGTCCACACCTTGGTGAACCGACCCAGTGTCCACATGTTGGTGAACCGACCCAATGTCCATATTTTGTTGAACTGACCCAGTGTCCACACGTTGGTGAACTAACCCAGTTTCCACACCTTGGTGAACCGACCCAGTGTCCACTTGTTGGTGAAACGACCCAATGCCCATACTTTGGTGAACTGACCCAGTGTCCACATGTTGGTGAACTGACCCAGTGTCCACATGTTGGTGAACTGACCCAGGGTCCATACGTTGGTGAACTGACCCAGTGTCCACACCTTGGAGAACTAACCCAGTGTGCACACGTTGGTGAACTGACCCAGTGTCCACACCTTGGAGAACTGACCCAGTGTCCATACGTTGGTGAACTGACCCAGGGTCCACATGTTGGTGAACTGGCCCGGTGTCCACACCTTGGTGAATTGACCCAGTGTCGACATGTTGTTGAACTGACCCAGGGTCCACACCTTGGTGAATTGACCCAGTGTTGACATGTTGGTGAACTGACCCAGTGTCCAAACCTTGGTGAAATGACCCAGTGTCCACAAGTTGATGAACTGACCCAGTTTCCATACGTTGGTGAACTGACCCAGTGTCCACACCGAGGTGAACTGACCCAGTGTCCACATGTTGGTGAACTGACCCAGTGTCCACATGTTGGTGAACTGACCCAGTGTCCATACGTTGGTGAACTGACCCAGTGTCCACACCTTGGAGAACTAACCCAGTGTGCACACGTTGGTGAACTGACCCAGTGTCCACACCTTGGAGAACTGACCCAGTGTCCATACGTTGGTGAACTGACCCAGTGTCCACATGTTGGTGAATTGACCCAGTTTCCACACCTTGGTGAACTGACCCAGAGTCCACATGTTGGTGAACTGACCCAGGGTCCACATGTTGGTGAACTGATCCAGTGTTGACATGTTGGTGAACTGACCCAGTGTCCACGCATTGGTGAAATGACCCAGGGTCCACACCTTGGTTAACCGACCGTGTCCACATGTTGGTGAACTGACCCAATGTCCGCACCTTGATGAACTGACCCAGTGACCACATGTTGGTGAACTGACCCCCAGTGTCCAAAACTTGGTGAAATGACCCAGTGTCCACAAGTTGGTGAACTGATCCAGTTTCCATACCTTGGTGAACCGACCCAGTGTCCACATGTTGGTGAAATGACCCAATGTCCATACTTTGGTGAACTGAACCAGTGTCCATACGTTGGTGAACGGACCCAGTGTTCACACCTTGGTGAACTGACCCAGTGTCCACGCCTTGGTGAACTGACCCAGTGTCCACACGTTGGTGAACTGACCCAGTGTCTATATGTTGGTGAACTGACCCAGTGACCATACTTTGGTGAACTAACCCAGTTTCCACATGTTGGTGAACTGAGCCAGGGTCCACATGTTGGTGAACTGACCCAGTGTCCACAGGTTGGTGAACTGATCCAGTATCCACACCTTGGTGAACTGACCCAAGGTCCACACATTGGTGAACTGACCCAGTGTCCACATGTTGGTGAACTGACCCAGTGTCCACATGTTGGTGAACTGACCCAGTGTCCACGCATTGGTGAAATGACCCAGTGTCCATACATTGGTGAACTGTTCCAGTGTCCACACCTTGGTGAATTGACCCAGTGTTGACATGTTGGTGAACTGACCCAGTGTTCACAGCTTGGTGAACTGACCCAGTGTCCACACCTTGGTGAACTGACCCAGGGTCCATACGTTGGTGAACTGACCCAGTGTCCACACCTTGGTGAACCGACCCAGTGTCCACATGTTGGTGAACCGACCCAATGTCCATATTTTGTTGAACTGACCCAGTGTCCACACGTTGGTGAACTAACCCAGTTTCCACACCTTGGTGAACCGACCCAGTGTCCACTTGTTGGTGAAACGACCCAATGCCCATACTTTGGTGAACTGACCCAGTGTCCACATGTTGGTGAACTGACCCAGTGTCCACATGTTGGTGAACTGACCCAGGGTCCATACGTTGGTGAACTGACCCAGTGTCCACACCTTGGAGAACTAACCCAGTGTGCACACGTTGGTGAACTGACCCAGTGTCCACACCTTGGAGAACTGACCCAGTGTCCATACGTTGGTGAACTGACCCAGGGTCCACATGTTGGTGAACTGACCCGGTGTCCACACCTTGGTGAATTGACCCAGTGTCGACATGTTGGTGAACTGACCCAGGATCCACACCTTGGTGAATTGACCCAGTGTTGACATGTTGATGAACTGACCCAGTTTCCATACGTTGGTGAACTGACCCAGTGTCCACACCGAGGTGAACTGACCCAGTGTCCACATGTTGGTGAACTGACCCAGTGTCCACATGTTGGTGAACTGACCTTGTGTCCATACGTTGGTGAACTGACCCAGTGTCCACACCTTGGAGAACTAACCCAGTGTGCACACGTTGGTGAACTGACCCAGTGTCCACACCTTGGAGAACTGACCCAGTGTCCATATGTTGGTGAACTGACCCAGTGTCCACATGTTGGTGAACTGACCCAGGGTCCACATGTTGGTGAACTGACCCGGTGTCCACACCTTGGTGAATTGACCCAGTGTCGACATGTTGGTGAACTGACCCAGGGTCCACACCTTGGTGAATTGACCCAGTGTCCACGCATTGGTGAAATGACCCAGTTTCCATACGTTGGTGAACTGATCCAGTGTCCACACCTTGGTGAATTGACCCAGTGTTGACATGTTGGTGAACTGACCCAGTGTCCACGCATTGGTGAACTGACCCAGGGTCCACACCTTGGTTAACCGACCGTGTCCACATGTTGGTGAACTGACCCAATGCCCGCACCTTGATGAACTGACCCAGTGACCACATGTTGGTGAACTGACCCAGTGTCCAAACCTTGGTGAAATGACCCAGTGTCCAAAAGTTGGTGAACTGATCCAGTTTCCATACCTTGGTGAACCGACCCAGTGTCCACATGTTGGTGAAACGACCCAATGTCCATACTTTGGTGAACTGAACCAGTGTCCATACATTGGTGAATGGACCCAGTGTCCACACCTTGGTGAACTGACCCAGTGTCCACGCCTTGGTGAACTGACCCAGTGTCCAAACGTTGGTGCACTGACCCAGTGTCTATATGTTGGTGAACTGACCCAGTGTCCATACTTTGGTGAACTGACCCAGTGTCCACATGTTGGTGAACTGACCCAGTGTCCACACGTTGGTGAACTAACCCAGTTTCCAAATGTTGGTGAACTGATCCAGTGTCAACACCTTGGTGAACTGACCCAGAGTCCAAACGATGGTGAACTGACCCAGTGTCCACATGTTGGTGAACTGACCCAGTGTCCACAAGTTGGTGAACTGAACCAGTGTCCTCACCTTGGTGAATTGACCCAGTGTCGACATGTTGGTGAACTGACCCAGGGTCCACATGTTTGTGAACTGACCCAGGGCCCACACCTTGGAGAACTGAACCAGTGTCCACACTTGGTGAACTGACCCACTGTCCACAAGTTGGTGAACTGACCCAGCATCCACACATTGGTGAATTGACCCAGTGTCCACACCTTGGTGAACTGACCCAGTGTCCACACCTTGGTTAACCGGCCCAGTGTCCAAACCTTGGTGAATTGACCCAGTGTTGACATGTTGGTGATCTGACCCAGTGTCCACACATTGGTGAACTGACCCAGTATCCACACCTTGGTGAACCGACCCAGTGTCCACATGTTGGTGAACTGACCCAATGTCATACTTTGGTGAACTGACCCAGTGTCCACACCTTGGTGAACTGACACAGTGTCCACATGTTGGTGAACTGACCGAGTATCCATACATTGGTGAACTGACCCAGTGTCCTCACATTGGTGAGCTGACCCAGGTGGCTCAACCGTGGCTATCTAGGGAAATCAGGGATAGTATTAAAGCCAAGGAAGTGGCATACAAATTGGCCAGAAATAGCAGCGAACCCGGGGACTGGGAGAAATTTAGAACTCAGCAGAGGACGACAAAGGGTTTGATTCGGGCAGGGAAAATGGAGTCCGAGAAGAAGCTTGCAGGGAATAT
The DNA here is from genome assembly GCF_044704955.1 of Pristiophorus japonicus. NCBI lineage: Eukaryota > Metazoa > Chordata > Chondrichthyes > Pristiophoridae > Pristiophorus > Pristiophorus japonicus. The sequence goes on from NC_091982.1 coordinate 127,954,786, forward strand.
TAAGGCGGATTGCAAAAGTTTCTATAGGTATGTAAAGAGAAAAAGGTTAGTAAAGACAAACGTAGGTCCCCTGCAGTCAGAATCAGGGGAAGTCATAACGGGGAACAAAGAAATGGCAGATCAATTGAACAAGTACTTTGGTTCGGTATTCACTAAGGAGGACACAAACAACCTTCCGGCTATAAAAGGGGTCAGAGGGTCTAGTAAGGAGGAGGAACTGAGGGAAATTTTGATTAGTCGGGAAATTGTGTTGGGGAAATTGATGGGATTGAAGGCCGATAAATCCCCAGGGCCTGATGGACTGCATCCCTGAGTACTTAAGGAGGCGGCCTTGGAAATAGCGGATCCATTGACAGTCATTTTCCAACATTCCATTGACTCTGGATCAGTTCCTATCGAGTGGAGGGTAGCCAATGTAACCCCACTTTTTAAAAAAGGAGGGAGAGAGAAAACAGGGAATTATCGACCGGTCAGCCTGACCTCAGTAGTGGGTAAAATGATGGAATCAATTATTAAGGATGTCATAGCAGCGCATTTGGAAAATGGTGACATGATAGGTCCAAGTCAGCATGGATTTGTGAAAGGGAAATCATGCTTGACAAATCTTCTGGAATTTTTTGAGGCTGTTTCCAGTAAAGTGGACAAAGGAGAACCAGTTGATGTGGTATATTTGGACTTTCAGAAGGCTTTCGACAAGGTCCCACACAAGAGATTAATGTGCAAAGTTAAAGCACATGGGATTGGGGGTCGTGTGCTGACGTGGATTGAGAACTGGTTGTCAGACAGGAAGCAAAGAGTAGGAGTAAATGGGTACTTTTCAGAAGGGCAGGCAGTGACTAGTGGGGTACCGCAAGGTTCTGTGCTGGGGCCCCAGCTGTTTACATTGTACATTAATGATTTAGACGAGGGGATTAAATGTAGTTTCTCCAAATTTGCGGATGACACTAAGTTGGGTGGCAGTGTGAGCTGCGAGGAGGATGCTATGAGGCTGCAGAATGACTTGGATAGGTTAGGTGAGTGGGCAAATGAATGGCAGATGAAGTATAATGTGGATAAATGTGAGGTTATCCACTTTGGTGGTAAAAACAGAGAGACAAACTATTATCTGAATGGTGACAGATTAGGAAAAGAGAAGGTGCAACGAGACCCGGGTGTCATGGTACATCAGTCATTGAAGGTTGGCATGCAGGTACAGCAGGCGGTTAAGAAAGCAAATGGCATGTTGGCCTTCATAGCGAGGGGATTTGAGTACAGGGGCAGGGAGGTGTTGCTACAGTTGTACAGGGCCTTGGTGAGGCCACACCTGGAGTATTGTGTACAATTTTGGTCTCCTAACTTGAGGAAGGACATTCTTGCTATTGAGGGAATGCAGCGAAGATTCACCAGACTGATTCCCGGGATGGTGGGACTCACCTATCAAGAAAGACTGGATCAACTGGGCTTGTATTCACTGGAGTTCAGAAGAATGAGAGGGGATCTCATAGAAACGTTTAAAATTCTGATGGGTTGAGACAGGTTAGATGCAGGAAGAATGTTCCCAATGTTGGGGAAGTGCAGAACCAGGGGTCACAGTCTAAGGATAAGGGGTAAGCCATTTAGGACCGAGATGAGGAGAAACTTCTTCACCCAGAGAGTGATGAACCTGTGGAATTCTCTACCACTGAAAGTAGTTGAGGCCAATTCACTAAATATATTCAAAAGGGAGTTAGATGAAGTCCTTACTACTCGGGGGATCAAGGGGTATGGCGAGAAAGCAGGAAGGGGGTACTGAAGTTTCATGTTCAGCCATGAACTCATTGAATGGCGGTGCAGGCTACAAGGGCTGAATGGCCTGCTCCTGCACCTATTTTCTATGTTTCTATGTTACACGCGTTGGTGAACTGACCCAGTGTCCACACCTTGGTGAACTGACCCAGTATCCACACCTTGGTGAACTGACCCAGTGTCCACACCTTGGTGAACTGACCCAGTTTCCACACGTTGGTGAACTGACCCAGTGTCCACACTTGATGAACTGACCCAGGGTCTACACCTTGGTGAACTGACCCAGTGTCCACACCTTGGTGAACTGACCCAGTGTCCACACCTTGGTGAACTGACCCAGTGTCCACACCTTGGTGCAGTGACCCAATGTCATGAAATTCATTCATAAATTGACCGATGAGAACAGCTTTTGGTTTGCTTAGGTTAAATTAATGGGAGCAGTGTAAACTTGGTCGGTATTTTCTTGATTTGCAGTCTGTCTTCACATCACACCATTCACACTGCTGTTGAAGTAGCAGATGGAGTTGGCGGAGGGAGGGGGCGGGGGCAGGGTCGGGCACAGCAGGTGGTCGCTCATGGGAACCACTGAAAGGGGAAGTATTCAATTGAATACAGTTGTATTGCTGTCAGCTCAGCTCTTCACATGGTGGAAACTTTGTAGCAGGATCGGACCAGTCAGTTCAAGGGCATGAAAGATGGAGTGGGTTATTACTGCCCAAAGCAGCATCAATATTACCACAGTCTAGACCACAGCCCAGATTTTCTAATTGCCATTAATTTAATTGAATGCCGACGTTTTGCCAGTAAATACCAGTAATAAATGCAATCTCAATATTTCAGCACATGTCTCACAAGGAATGTGACCGTTGAACTATGAACATCCAAACAGTGACAGGCAATAGAGATCCTCTGCGACTTCCAGCTTGTCCCACACAATTGTGATACATTGTGTATCACAACACGTGCACTCCCTACCCCTCACATAAGACTTGGAATCAACTGAGTGAGGCAAAAAGACAGATAAAAACTAAGGCTGATTTGCGGGGAAAAAATTGGGAATATTTTCTCTAACTCCCTTTGGGATTGACATTGGTCCAGGAGATACTCTGGTCCTGATAATGCTAGCCATGCTTTTCAGCTACAGGTACACATGTTGACCGACTTTGATTCAATACTGCGTCCTCTCTTTTTCTTTTCTCTATCATTATTCTTTTCCAATTTGCTCCCCGCTCCCGTCCTGAAAGTGTAAAGTCTTGCTGGGTACAGTTCCACGAGCACAGGCCATCTCCCGAGTGATTAGTCTTCATGTGTAAGCCTGGATCATGTGAGTCAGTGGGCTGTTTGACCGCAGTGAAGTGGGACGTCACCAAGATCCAGGTCGGTGATTCGAGCGTTGGCAGATACAGCAGGAGCGGCGAGATCAGGGCGAAGGAGCGGCGAGAGATTGTAGAGGGACGTGATCGGGGCCCAGGAGAGGCGAGGGCCCAGGAGCAACACGGCCAGCCCACACTGCGATATGTGTGCGCACTAGGTCCATCCAGCAGACCAGGTCTCCAGTTGACTTGGTTAATCCTTGCCACTGGTACAAGACCTACCTCTGCCAAGCCCGTGTGGTGGCTGGTGTGCAACGGCCACCACACGTTAAAAAAATGCACGCACAGGCATCTTCCACTCTTCAAGATTTAGTTTGGGACCTGGAATTTTAGGTCCTTCATTGAAAGACCTGTGAACTTTTTGAAGTGGAAGCAAGTCATCCTCGATTTGAGGGACTGCCTATGATGATGATGCTTTTCGTGCACATAGGTGATAGTAGAAAGAATACAGAAAATCAGAGTCCGTTGCATGGGACTGCAAACTTTTTCAGATGTTCATCTCCCCCACTCCATCCAACATCTCCCCCACTCCATCCAACATCTCCCCCACTCCATCAAACATTCCATCAAACATCTCCCCCACTCCATCAAACATCTCCCCCACTCCATCAAACAAACATCTCCCCCACTCCATCAAACATCTCCCCCACTCCATCAAACAAACATCTCCCCCACTCCATCAAACATATCCCCCACTCCATCAAACATATCCCCCACTCCATCAAACATCTCCCCCACTCCATCAAACATCTCCCTCACTCCATCAAACATCTCCCCCACTCCATCAAACATCTCCCTCACTCCATCAAACATCTCCCTCACTCCATCAAACATCTATCTCACTCCATCAAACATCTATCTCACTCCATCAAACATCTCCCCCATTTCCATTGGTGGAGGGGGCTATTAAGAGGGGGCATAGTTTTAAGGTGGTGGGTGGAAGGTTTAGAGGGGATTTGAGGGGGGGCTTCTTTAGACAGAGGGTTGTGGGGATCTGGAACTTGCTGCCTGGAAGAATGGTGGATGCAGAAACCCTCACCACTTTTAAGAGATGGTTGGATGGGCACTTAAAGTGCAGTAACCTGCAGGGTTACGGACCGAGAGCTGGTAATTGGGATTAGACTGGATGACCTTTTGTTGGACAGCACAGATATAATGGTAAGTACTGCAGGGAATAGAATATAACCAGGATGATCTCCTGGACTAGTTTCAATTACCTGGATGGGTCGGAGAGAAATTTTCCCAGATTTTTTTCTCACTAAATTGGCCTGGGTTTTTATCTGGTTTTTGCCTCTCCCAGGAGATCACATGGCTCCGGTTGGGGTGGAGTGTAGAATGTTTCAGTATAAGGGGTGTCGCAGTTGTGTGAGGCGGACTGGTTGGGCAGGGTGCTCTTTAACTTTCCGTCATTGTTCATAGGTTTATATATAACCTTTAGGGCTGCAGGCCGAGGGCCCTGTGGCTCTTTGTCGGCCGGCGCGGACACGATGCGCCGAAATGGCCTCCTTTTGCGCTGTAAATTTCTATGTTTCTATGTTTCTATTTCTCCCACTCCATCAAAAACTACCACATTCCATCAAACATCTTCCCCTCTCGATCTGGATGGTAACAGCAGCAATGCTGGGGACATAAAGAGGACACTAGCCACTGCAGTTGCCATCCTGACAAGGGCAACAAAATCGAAGAGGGCGAGTAAATCAACGTCACCGGAATCCATGTAGTTGATTGGAGCGAGGACGAGCCCAGAAGCGGGGTCGTAACCCAGGAGCAGGAGGAGCGGCACAAAGCCGAGTGGATAAGAGGACGTAGGCCAGGAACGGTCAGGAGTGTTTGCTAGTGCTGTTGGGGAGGAGATAAACTGATGTGGCAGGGGGATGGGAACCAATGCAGGGAGACAGAGGGAAACAAAAAGGAGACAAAAGCAAAAGACAGAAAGGAGATGAGTAAAAGTGGAGGGCAGAGAAACCCAAGGCAAAAATCAAAAAGGGCCACTGAATGTAAAGGGGCTGCAGGAGGGGTCAAAACTAAAAATCATGGATTAAAAACTAGTATTAAAACACTCTACCTAAACGCACGCAGCATTCGAAATAAAGTAAATGAGTTGACGGCACAAATCATTACAAATGGGTATGATTTGGTGGCCATTACAGAAACGTGGTTGCAGGGTAGCCAAGACTGGGAATTAAACATACATGGGTATCTGACGATTCGGAAAGATAGACAAGAAGGGAAAGGAGGTAGGGTAGCTCTGTTAATAAAGGATGATATCAGGGCAGTTGTGAGAGACGATATTGGCTCCAATGAACAAAATGTTGAATCATTGTGGGTGGAGATTAGAGATTGTAAGGGGAAAAAGTCACTAGTGGGCATAGTTTATAGGCCCCCAAATAATAACTTCACGGTGGGGCGGGCAATAATCAAGGAAATAATGGAGGCATGTGAAAAAGGAACGGCAGTAATCATGGGGGATTTTAACCTACATATCGATTGGTCAAATCAAATCGCACGGGGTAGCCTGGAGGAGGAATTCATAGAATGCATACGGGATTGTTTCTTAGAACAGTATGTTACAGAACCTACAAGGGAGCAAGCTATCTTAGATCTGGTCCTGTGTAATGAGACAGGAATAATAAATGATCTCCTCGTAAAAGATCCTCTCGGAATGAGTGATCACAGTATCATTGAATTTGTAACACAGATTGAGGGTGAGGAAGTAGTGTCTCAAACGAGCATACCATGCTTAAACAAAGGGGAGTACAGTGGGATGAGGGCTAAAGTAGACTGGAAACACAGACTAAATGGTGGCACAATTGAGGAACAGTGGAGGACTTTTAAGGAGCTCTTTCATAGTGCTCAACAAAAATATATTCCAATGAAAAAGAAGGACGGTAAGAGAAGGGATAACCAGCCGTGGATAACCAGGGAAATTAAGGAGAGTATCAAATTAAAAACCAATGCGTATAAGGTGGCCAAGGTTAGTGGAAAATAGAAGATTGGGAAAATTTTAAACGACAGCAAAAAATGACTAAGAAAGCAATAAAGAAAGGAAAGATAGATTACGAAGGTAAACTTGCGCAAAACATAAAAACGGATAGTAAAAGCTTTTACACATATATAAAACAGAAAAGAGTGACTAAAGTAAATGTTGGTCACTTAGAAGATGAGAAGGGGGATTTAATGATGGGAAATGTGGAAATGGCTGAGACCTTAAACAATTATTTTGCTTCAGTCTTCACAGTGGAAGACACAGAATCCATGCCAGAAATTGCTGGTCACAGGAATGTGGGAAGGGAGGACCTTGAGACAAGCACTATCACTAGGGGGGGGTAGTGCTGGACAGGCTAATGGGACTCAAGGTAGACAAGTCCCCTGGTCCTGATGAAATGCATCCCAGGGTATTAAAAGAGATGGCGGAAGTTATAGCAGATGCATTCGTTATAATCTACCAAAATTCTCTGGACTCTGGGGAGGTACCAGCGGATTGGAAAGCAGCTAATGTAACGCCTCTGTTTAAAAAAGGGGGCAGACAAAAGGCAGGTAACTATAGGCCGGTTAGTTTAACACCTGTAGTGGGGAAAATGCTTGAAACGATCATTAAGGAAGAAATAGCGGGACATCTAGATAAGAATAGTGCAATCAAGCAGATGCAACATGGATTCATGAAGTGGAAATCATGTTTAACTAATTTACTGGAATTCTTTGAGGATATAACGAGCATGGTGGATAGAGGTGTACCGATGGATGTGGTGTATTTAGATTTTCAAAAGGCATTCGATAAGGTGCCACACAAAAGGTTACTGCAGAAGATAAAGGTACGTGGGGTCAGTGGAAATGTATTAGCGTGGATAGAGAATTGGCTGGCCAACAGAAAGCAGAGAGTCGGAATAAATGGGTCCTTTTCGGGTTGGAAATCGGTGGTTAGTGGTGTGCCACAGGGATCGGTGCTGGGACCACAATTGTTTACAATATACATAGATGACCTGGAAGAGGGGACAGAGTGTAGTGTAACAAAATTTGCAGATGACACAAAGATTACTGGGAAAGCAGGTTGTGTAAAGGACACGGAGAAGCTGCAAAGAGATTTAGATAGGTTAAGCGAATGGGCTAAGGTTTGGCAGATGGAATACAATGTCGGAAAGTGTGAGGTTATCCACCTTGGGAAAAAAAACAAAAAAAAGGAATACTATTTGAATGGGGAGAAATTAGAACATGCTGCGGTGCAGAGGGATCTGGGGGTCCTTGTGCATGAATCCCAAAAAGTTAGTTTGCAGGTGCAGCAGGTAATCAGGAAGGTGAATGGAATGTTGGCCTTCATTGCGAGAGGGATGGAGTACAAAAGCAGGGAGGTCCTTCTGCAACTATATAGGGTATTGGTGAGGCCGCACCTAGAGTACTGCGTGCAGTTTTGGTCGCCTTACTTAAGGAAGGATATACTGGCTTTGGAGGGGGTACAGAGACGATTCACTAGGTTGATTCCGGAGATGAGGGGGGGTTACCTTATGATGATAGATTGAGTAGACTGGGTCTTTACTCGTTGGAGTTCAGAAGGATGAGGGGTGATCTTATAGAAACATTTAAAATAATGAAAGGGATAGACAAGATAGAGGCAGAGAGGTTGTTTCCACTGGTCGGGGAGACTAGAACTAGGGGGCACAGCCTCAAAATACGGGGGAGCCAATTTAAAACCGAGTTGAGAAGGAATTTCTTCTCCCAGAGGGTTGTGAATCTGTGGAATTCTCTGCCCAAGGAAGCAGTTGAGGCTAGCTCATTGAATGTATTCAAGTCACGGATAGATAGATTTTTAACCAATAAGGGAATTAAGGGTTACGGGGAGCGGGCGGGTAAGTGGAGCTGAGTCCACGACCAGATCAGCCATGATCTTGTTGAATGGCGGAGCAGGCTCGAGGGGCTAGATGGCCTACTCCTGTTCCTAATTCTTATGTTCTTATCATGTGGAGTGGAGGTCCGGACCCAGGAGTAGTGGTTGGGGCCCAGGAGTTGAAAGGAGCAGCATAGAGTCGAGGTCAGCGCCCAGGAGAGGAGCGAGGTCAGGACCCAGGAGAGGAGAGGGGTCGGGGCCCTGGAACGGCAGGGTCGGGTCCCAGGAGAGGAGCGAGGTTGGGGCCCAGGAGCGGCAGGGTCGGGACCCAGGAGTGGAGCGAGGTCGGGGCCCAGGAATGGCAGGGTCGGGGCCCAGGAGAGGAGCGAGGTCGGGGCCCAGGAGCGGCAGGGTCGGGCCCCAGGAGTGGAGCGAGGTCGGGGCCCAGGAGCGGCAAGGTCGGGTCCCAGGAGAGGAGCGAGGTTGGGGCCCAGGAGCGGCAGGGTCGGGGCCCAGGAGAGGAGCGAGGTCGGGGCCCAGGAATGGCAGGGTCGGGGCCCAGGAGCGGTGAGGTCGGGGCCCAGGAGAGGAGCGAGGTCGGGGCCCAGGAGCGGCAGGGTCGGGGCCCAGGAGAGGAGCGAAGTCGGGGCCCAGGAATGGCAGGGTCGGGGCCCAGGAGCGGTGAGGTCGGGGCCCAGGAGAGGAGCGAGGTCGGGGCCCAGGAGAGGAGCGAGGTCGGGGCCCAGGAGCGGTGATGTCGGGGCCCAGGAGCGGTGATGTCGGGGCCCAGGAGCGGCAGGGTCGGGGCCCAGGAGAGGAGCGAGGTCGGGGCCCAGGAATGGCAGGGTCGGGGCCCAGGAGCGGCAGGGTCGGGGCCCAGGAGAGGAGCGAGGTTGGGGCCCAGGAGCGGTGAGGTCGGGGCCCAGGAGCGGCAGGGTCGGGGCCCAGGAGAGGAGCGAGGTTGGGGCCCAGGAGCGGTGAGGTCGAGGCCCAGGAGAGGAGCGAGGTTGGGGCCCAGGAGCGGTGAGGTCGGGGCCCAGGAGAGGAGCGAGGTTGGGGCCCAGGAGCGGCAGGGTCGGGGCCCAGGAGCGGTGAGGTCGGGGCCCAGGAGCGGCAGGGTCGGGGCCCAGGAGAGGAGCGAGGTTGGGGCCCAGGAGAGGAGCGAGGTTGGGGCCCAGGAGCGGCAGGGTCGGGGCCCAGGAGAGGAGCGAGGTTGGGACCCAGGAGCGGCAGGGCCGGGGCCCAGGAGCGGTGAGGTCGGGGCCCAGGAATGGCAGGGTCGGGGCCCAGGAGTGGCAGGGTCGGGGCCCAGGAGAGGAGCGAGGTTGGGGCCCAGGAGTGGCAGGGTCGGGACCCAGGAGTGGAGCGAGGTCGGGGCCCAGGAGCGGCAGGGTCGGGGCCCAGGAGAGGAGCGAGGTCGGGGCCCAGGAGTGGAGAGGGGTTGGGGCCCTGGAACGGCAGGGTCGGGGCCCAGGAGTGGCAGGGTCGGGGCCCTGGAACGGCAGGGTCGGGGCCCAGGAGCGGCAGGGTCGGGGCCCTGGAACGGCAGGGTCGGGGCCCAGGAGCGGCAGGATCGGGGCCCTGGAACGGCAGGGTCGGGGCCCAGGAGTGGCAGGGTCGGGGCCCTGGAACGGCAGGGTCGGGGCCCAGGAGCGGCAGGGTCGGGGCCCTGGAACGGCGAGGTCGGGGCCCAGGAGCGGCAGGGTCGGGGCCCTGGAACGGCAGGGTCGGGGCCCTGGAACGGCGAGGTCAGGGCCCAGGAGCGGCAGGGTCGGGGCCCTGGAACGGCAGGGTCGGGGCCCAGGAGCGGCAGGGTCGGGGCCCTGGAACGGCGAGGTCAGGGCCCAGGAGCGGCAGGGTCGGGGCCCTGGAACGGCAGGGTCGGGGCCCTGGAACGGCGAGGTCAGGGCCCAGGAGCGGCAGGGTCGGGGCCCTGGAACGGCAGGGTCGGGGCCCAGGAGCGGCAGGGTCGGGGCCCTGGAACGGCAGGGTCGGGGCCCAGGAGAGGAGCGAGGTCGGGGCCCAGGAGCGGCAGGGTCGGGGCCCAGGAGAGGAGCGAGGTTGGGACCCAGGAGCGGCAGGGCCGGGGCCCAGGAGCGGTGAGGTCGGGGCCCAGGAGCGGTGAGGTCGGGGCCCAGGAGAGGAGCGAGGTCGGGGCCCAGGAGTGGCGGGGCCGGGACCCAGGGAAGGAGCAGAACTGGCCTGCAGCGAGGCAATGAATCCCAGGGGGAGAGGACCTGTGGGAAGGAGGGAGGAGGACAGTAGGAGTATATCTGTTGTGTATCTGTAAAGCATGCACTCCCATGTTCCGTCACCAGGGAGCTCCTCCCTTGGGAACACTGTACATAAGACGGACTGTCCTATCACTCTGGAGTGTCCTATTAAAGACTGAGGTCACTGTTACTTTAACCACCCTGTGTGCAGCCTCATCTGTGTTTGGAACACAATAACTGGCGACGAGAATACGAATCCAACACAAAGATGCAGCAAACTGTGGGCATCCTGGAGAAGTTCTCGGAGGGTGAGGACTGAGAAGCCTATGTTGAACGGCTAGACCAGTACTTTGTTGCCAACGAGCTGGACGGAGAAGGAAGCGCTGCAAAAAGGAGAGTGGTCCGCCTCACGGTCTGCGGGGCATCGACCTACAGCCTCATGAAGAATCTTCTGGCTCCAGTGAAACCCACAGATAAGTCATACGAGGAGCTGTGTACACTGGTTCGGGAGCATCTTAACCCGAGGGAGAGCATGCTGATGGCGAGGTATTGGTTCGACACGTGCCAGCGATCTGAAGGTCAGGAAGTGGCGAGCTACGTCGCCGAGCTAAGGCGACTTGCAGGACAATGTGAGTTTGATGGCTACCTGGAGCAAATGCTCAGAAACTTTTTTGTACTGGGCATTGGCCACGAGACCATCCTACGAAAACTTTTGACTGTAAAGACACCGACCCTCAGTAAGGCCATTGCGATAGCACAGGCGTTTATGTCCACCAGTGATAACACCAAACAAATCTGTCAGTACACAAGTGCTAGCAGACTTATTGATGGTCATGGAAGCATTTGAAAATGATAAATCACCTGTCACGGCCCGCCAGATTAGGACTTGGACCAGCCAAGATCCTCTGCTGTCCCTAGTAAAAAACTGTGTACTGCATGGGAACTGGGCCAGCATCCCCGTTGAAATGCACGAGTCAATCAAGCCATTCCAGCGGCGAAAGGACGAGCTGTCCATTCAGGCAGACTGCCTGTTGTGGGGTAGCCGCGTAGTGCTACCCAAAAAGGGCAGGGGGACGTTCATTTCGGATCTCCACAGCACACACCCGGGTATAGTAATGAAGAAAGCGATAGCCAGATCCCACGTGTGGTGGCCCGGTATCGACTCTGACTTAGAGTCCTGTGTACGGCAATGCAGCGTGTGTGCTCAGTTGAGCAATGCGTCCAGAGAGGCACCACTAAGTGTGTGGTCCTGGTCCCCCAGACCATGGTCGAGGATCCATGTTGATTATGCGGGCCCGTTTCTCGATAAAATGTTCCTGGTGGTGGTGAATGCTTTTTCAAAATGGATTGAATGTGAAATAATGTCGGGAAACACCACCACCGCCACCATTGAAAGCCTGAGGGCCATGTTTGCTACCCAAGGCCTGCCTGACACACTGGTCAGTGACAACGGGCCATGTTTCACCAGTGCCGAATTTAAAGAATTCATGGCCCGCAATGGGATCAAACATGTCACCTTGGCCCCGTTTAAACTAGCCTCTAATGGGCAGGCATAGCGGGCAGTACAAACCATCAAACAGAGCCTTAAACGAGTCACAGAAGGCTCACTCCAAACCTGCCTCTCCCGAGTACTGCTCAGCTACCGCACGAGACCCCACTCGCTCACAGGGGTGCCCCCGGCTGAGCTACTCATGAAAAGGACTGTTAAAACCAGACTCTCGCTGGTTCACCCCAACCTACATGATCAGGTAGAGAGCAGGCGGCAGCAACAAAATGTAAACGATGGTCGCGCCACTGTGTCACGGGAAATTAATCTGAATGACCCTGTGTATGTGCTAAACTATGGACATGGTCCCAAGTGGATCGCAGGCACGGTGATGGCTAAAGAAGGGCGTAGGGTGTTTGTAGTCAAACTAAACAATGGACAAATTTGCAGAAAGCACCTGGACCAAACGAGGCTGCGGTTCACAGACTGCCCTGAACAACCCACAGCAGACACCACCTTTTCCGAGCCCACAACACACACCCAAAGGATCAACGACACCACCCTGGACCAGGAAATCAAACCCATCATGCCCAACAGCCCAGCAAGGCCAGGCTCATCTAGTTACCCTGCAGGGCCAACAACACGCTAGTCCAGCGAGGGCACAGCCAACACAACAGAACAGACACTTGTACCGAGGCGGTCCACCAGGGAAAGAAAGGCTCCCAACCGCCTCACCTTGTAAATAGTTTTCACTTTGACTTTGACGGGGGAGTGATGTTGTGTATCTGTAAAGCATGCACTCCCATGTTCCGCCACCAGGGAGCGCATCCCCTGAAGTCCCAAGGGATCCCAGCATATAGATAAGCCGGCTCCTAAGGCTTGTTCCTCACTCTGGAATGTCTTATTAAAGACTGAGATCATGGTTACTTTAACCTCCCTGTGTGCAGCCTCATCTGTGTTAGGAACACAATAACTATTGTATGTACTAAGCGCATGGGGTGGAGCCTGATCTCCAGTCGACTGGGATCCCCTTGCCACTGGACCAAGACCTTGCTCTGTCCAGCCCATGTGGTAGCCGGTGTACAATGGATACCCCACGTTAAAAGAACTCACGCACAGGCATCTTTAAAATGAAGTTCGGGACCTGGAACATCGGGACAACCCCAACAGCAACAAACCGGAAACATCGCACTACTATAGTTGCCCGGGAACTCAGACATTTCGACGTCAACATTGCCGCCCTAAGCAGGATCCGGTGGGCAGGGGAAGGCCAGCTGAAGGAACAAGGTGGTGGTTACACCTTCTTCTGGAAGGGACACAGACCTCTGGGAAGATGTGATCGGCAGAGAGCGGATAGGGAAAACCAACTCTAACGTTACCCTCCATCTGACGAAATGCTCATAACCAACAGCTTGTTCCATCAGAGAGACAAGTACAAGGCCTCATGGCAGCACACTCACTCCAAGCGCTGGCATCTGCGAGACAACGTCATCATCTGAGTGAGGGACCACAAAGATGTGTACATCACCCATGCCAGGAGCTGACGACTGCTGGACGGACCACCACCTAATCCACTCTGTCATCACGATCAACATTGCCCCAAAACAGCGGCGGCAATAGAAACGCTACCACAGGAAAATCAACACTGGAGCATTCAAAGACCCTGCTAACAACGCCCTATTCACCCAGGACCTCGCTACCAACCTGACGACTCCCAGTGACCCAGAGACGCTGAGTGCCCACAGCACTTGGTCTGCCCTCAAGGCCTCCATAACCAGCACCTGCGAAGAGACGCTCGGTCACTCCACCAGGAAATACCAAGACTGGTTCAATGAGAACAACCAGGACCCAACGTGAGGAGGTGCGTCGCTGAGGCGTGACTTCCAGGGTCAGCGAGAGGCCTATAATGGCCCAACGCGGCGGCAGTCGGGAGTAGCGTGAGGAGGTGCGTGGAGAGGCGTGACTTCCGGGGTCAGCGAGAGGCCTATAACGGCCCAACACAGCGGCAGTCGGGAGTAGCGTGAGGAGGTGCGTGGAGAGGCGTGAGTCCGGGGTCGGCGAGAGGCCTATAACGGCCCAACGCGGCGGCAGTCGGGAGCAGCGTGAGGAGGTGTGTGGAGAGGCGTGAGTTCGGGGTCGGCGAGAGGCCTATAACGGCCCAACGCGGCGGCAGTCGGGAGTAGCGTGAGGAGGTGCGTGGAGAGGCGTGAGTCCGGGGTCGGCGAGAGGCCTATAACGGCCCAACGCGGCGGCAGTCGGGAGCAGCGTGAGGAGGTGTGTGGAGAGGCGTGAGTCCGGGGTCGGCGAGAGGCCTATAACGGCCCAACGCGGCGGCAGTCGGGAGCAGCGTGAGGAGGTGTGTGGAGAGGCGTGAGTCCGGGGTCGGCGAGAGGCCTATAACGGCCCAACGCGGCGGCAGTCGGGAGCAGCGTGAGGAGGTGTGTGGAGAGGCGTGAGTCCGGGGTCGGCGAGAGGCTAGCCGGTGCAGCTACAGGGAGAAGGCCAAAAAGAGGTAGAAAGAAACAGAAAGGTGACGTCACAGCCAAGGGGGTAAGTGATTGGCTGGCGATTGGTGAGTAGTTTTTCTTTTTTCTCTTCTATATCAGTGAGTAAACTTTTGCATTGTTGTTGCCAATTTAAGTGTACCTAAGGGTTAAGTCATGGCAGGAGAGCTCGGTCACGTGATATGCTCCTCCTGTACCATTAGGGAACTCAGGGACACTTCCAGTGTCCCTGACGACTACGTGTGCGGGAGGTGTGTCCGCCTCCAGCTCCTGACAGACCGCGTTGCACAATTGGAGCTGAGGGTGGATTCACTCTGGAGTATCCACGATGCTGAGAATGACGTGAGTAGCACGTGTAGCGAGTTGGTCTTACCGCTGGTAAAGGGTCCACAGCCAGCTAGGGAATGGAAGACCAACAGGAAGAGCAGTGCAAGGAAGGTAGTGCAGGAGTCCCCTGTGGTCATCCCCCTGCAAAACAGATACAGCATTTTGAGTACTGTTGAGGGGGATGACTCATCAGGGGAGGGCAGTAGCGGCCAAGTTCATGGCACCGTGGCTGGCTCTGCTGCACAGGAGGGCAATAAAAAGAGTGGGAGAACGATAGTGATAGGGGATTCGATTGTAAGGGGAATAGATAGGCGTTTCTGCAGCCGCAACCAAGACTCCAGAATGGTATGTTGCCTCCCTGGTGCAAGGGTCAAGGATGTCTCGAAGTGGGTGCAGGACATTCTGAAAAGGGAGGGTGAACAGCCAGTTGTCGTGGTGCACATTGGTACCAACGATATAGGTAAAAAAAGGGATGAGGTCCTGCGAGACTAATTTAAGGAGCTTGGAGCTAAATTAAAATGTAGGACCTCAAAAGTAGTAATCTCAGGATTGCTACCAGTCAGAGTAGGAATCGCAGGATAGCACAGATGAATACGTGGCTTGAGCAGTGGTGCAGCAGGGAGGGATTCAAATTCCTGGGGCATTGGAACAGGTTCTGGGGGAGGTGGGAACAGTACAAACCGGACGGTCTGCACCTGGGCAGGACCAGAACCAATGTCCTAGGGGGAGTGTTTGCTAGTACTGTTGAGGAGGAGTTAAACTAATATGGCAGGGGGATGGGAACCAATGCAGGGAGACAGAGGGAAACAAAAAGGAGACAAAAGCAAAAGACAGAAAGGAGATGAGTAATAGTGGAGGGCAGAGAAACCCAAGGCAAAAAACAAAAAGGGCCACTGAATATAAAGGGGCTGCAGGAGGGGTCAAAACTAAAAATCATGGTTTAAAAACTAGTATTAAAACACCCTACCTAAACGCACACAGCATTCGAAATAAAGTAAATGAGTTGACGGCACAAATCATTACAAATGGGTATGATTTGGTGGCCATTACAGAAACGTGGTTGCAGGGTAGCCAAGACTGGGAATTAAACATACATGGGTATCTGACGATTCGGAAAGATAGACAAGAAGGGAAAGGAGGTGGGGTAGCTCTGTTAATAAAGGATGATATCAGGGCAGTTGTGAGAGACGATATTGGCTCTAATGAACAAAATGTTGAATCATTGTGGGTGGAGATTAGAGATTGTAAGGGGAAAAAATCACTGGTGGGCGTAGTTTTTTGGCCCCCAAATAATAACTTCACAGTGGGGCGGGCAATAATCAAGGGAATAATGGAGGCATGTGAAAAAGGAACGGCAGTAGTCATGGGGGATTTTAACCTACATATCGATTGGTCAAATCAAATCGCACGGGGTAGCCTGGAGGAGGAATTCATAGAATGCATACGGGATTGTTTCTTAGAACAGTATGTTACAGAACCTACAAGGGAGCAAGCTATCTTCGATCTGGTCCTGTGTAATGAGACAGGAAAAATAAACGATCTCCTCGTAAAAGATCCTCTCGGAATGAGTGATCACAGTCTCGTTGAATTTGTAATACAGATTGAGAGTAAACTTGCGCAAAACATAAAAACGTACAGTAAAAGCTTTTACAGATACATAAATCGGAAAAGAGTGACTAAAGTAAATGTTGGTCCCTTAGAAGATGAGAAGGGGGATTTAATAATGGGAAATGTGGAAATGGCTGAGACCTTAAACAATTATTTTGCTTCGGTCTTCACAGTGGAAGACACAAAAACCATGCCAAAAATTGCTGGTCACGGGAATGTGGAAAGGGAGGACTTTGAGACAATCACTATCACTAGGGAGGTAGTGCTGGACAGGCTAATGGGACTCAAGGTAGACAAGTCCCCTGGTCCTGATGAAATGCATCCCAGGGTATTAAAAGAGATGGCGGAAGTTATAGCAGATGCATTCGTTATAATCTACCAAAATTCTCTGGACTCTGGGGAGGTACCAGCGGATTGGAAAGCAGCTAATGTAACGCCTCTGTTTAAAAAAGGGGGCAGACAAAAGGCAGGTAACTATAGGCCGGTTAGTTTAACATCTGTCATGGGGAAAATACTTGAAACTATCATTAAGGAAGAAATAGCGGGACATCTAGATAGAAATAGTGCAATCAAGCAGACGCAACATGGATTCATGAAGGGGAAATCATGTTTAACTCACTTACTGGAATTCTTTGAGGATATAACGAGCATGGTGGATAGAGGAGTACCGATGGATGTGGTGTATTTAGATTTTCAAAAGACATTCGATAAGATGCCACACAAAAGGTTACTGCAGAAGATAAAGGTATGCGGAGTCAGAGGAAATGTATTAGCATGGATAGAGAATTGTCTGGCTAACAGAAAGCAGAGAGTCGGGATAAATGGGTCCTTTTCGGGTTGGAAATCGGTGGTTAGTGGTGTGCCACAGGGATCGGTGCTGGGACCACAACTGTTTACAATATACATAGATGACCTAGAAGAGGGGACAGAGTGTAGTGCAACAAAATTTGCAGATGACACTAAGATTAGTGGGAAAGCGGATTGTGTAGAGGACACAGAGAGGCTGCAAAGAGATTTAGATAGGTTTAGCGAATGGGCTAAGGTTTGGCAGATGGAATACAATGTCGGAAAGTGTGAGGTCATCCATCTTGGGAAAAAAAACAGTAAAAGGGAATATTATTTGAATGGGGAGAAATTACAACATGCTGCGGTGCAGAGGGACCTGGGGGTCCTTGTGCATGAATCCCAAAAAGTTAGTTTGCAGGTGCAGCAGGTAATCAGGATGGCGAATGGAATGTTGGCCTTCATTGCGAGAGGGATGGAGTACAAAAGCAGGGAGGTCCTTCTGCAACTGTATAGGGTATTGGTGAGGCCGCTCCTGGAGTACTGCGTGCAGTTTTGGTCACCTTACTTAAGGAAGGATATACTGGCTTTGGAGGGGGTACAGAGACGATTCACTGGGCTGATTCCGGAGATGAGGGGTTACCTTATGATGATAGATTGAGTAGGCTGGGTCTTTACTCGTTGGAGTTCAGAAGGATGAGGGGTGATCTTATAGAAACATTTAAAATAATTAAAAGGATAGACGGGATAGATAGAGGTAGAGAGATTGTTTCTACTGGTCGGGGAGACTAGAACTAGGGGGCACAGCCTCAAAGTACGGGGGAGCCAATTTAAAACCGAGTTGAGAAGGAATTTCTTCTCCCAGAGGGTTGTGAATATGTGGAATTATCTGCCCAAGGAAGCAGTTGAGGCTAGCTCATTGAATGTATTCAAGTCACGGATAGATAGATTATTACCCAATAAGGGAATTAAGGGTTATGGGGAGCGGGCGGGTAAGTGGAGCTGAGTCCACGGCCAGATCAGCCATGATCTTGTTGAATGGCGGAGCAGGCTCGAGGGGCTAGATGGCCGACTCCTGTTCCTAATTCTTATGTTCTTATGTTCTTATATGAGATTCAGGAGTTGATAAGCTGCAAGTGCAAGGCATTCTTGGCCTGGAAACAGCAACACAACTCGAGAGCAAGAAAGCAGCTCTACAGATGTCTAAAGGCCGAGGTCCAACATAAAACCCGAGATCTAAAGAACAGATGGTGGGTGGAGAAAGCACAGGAGATCCAACAACTAGCCGATAACCACGATGTGTGTAGATTCTTTAGCGCAGTCAAGACCACGTATTGCCCAAGCACCCAAGGTCTTACCCCACTGAGGGCCAAGAATGGAAAGGTACCCATCAAGGACAGAGAGGCAGTCAATCCCCGCTGGAAGGAGCATTTCGAGGATCTCCTTAACCGAGACTCTGTCTTCGATGCGAGTGTCCTCGACTTCATCCCACAGCATGCCACCCGCCACCATCTCAGCACAACCCCAGCCGTCACGAGGTAGAAAAGGCCATCCGACAACTGAAGAACAACAAGGCCTCAGGAGCAGATGGAATCCATCCTGACCATCTTCAAGAAAGGTGACAACTCCGAGTGCGATAATTACAGAGGAGTTTCCCTGCTGTCGGCCAAGGGAAAGTCATCGCAAGAATCCTCCTGAATCACCTTCTCCCTGTGGCTGAAGAGCTCCTCCCAGAGTCGCAATGTGGATTCCGCCCACTAAGGGGCACAATGGACATGATCTTCACTGTGCAGCAAATTCAAGAGAGATGCAGGGAACAGCACCAACCTCTGTACATGCCTTTCTTTGACCTCAAAAAGGCCGTCGACACCGTCAACCATGAAGAATTATGGGGCGTCCGCCTCAAATTCAGCTGCCCTCAAAGGTTTGTCACCATTCTCCACCTGCTTCATGATGACATGCAGGCTGTGATCCTGAACAACGGATCCACCACAGACCCAATTCACGTTTGGATCGGGGTCAAGCAGGGCTGTGTCATCGCACCAACGCTCTTCTCGATATTCCTTGCTGCAATGCTCCATCTCACCCTCAGCAAGCTCCCCGCCGGAGTGGAGCTAAATAACAGAACAAACGGGAAATTGTTTAACCTCCATCACCTTCAGTCCAGATCCAAGGTCCGCCCATCCTCTGTCATTGAATTACAGTATGCAGACGATGCTTATGTCTGTGCACACTCGGAGGTCGAACGCCAAACCATCGTCAACACCTTCATCGAGGCATATGAGAATATGGGCCTTACACTAAACATCCGTAAGGTTCTCTACCAATCTGCATCGGCCACACAGTACTACCCACCCCCGCCCTCCCGATAATCTAGATGCATGACAAGGCCCTGGACAATGTGGACCATTTTACATACCACGGGAGCCTCCTGTCAGCACCACCTTTAGTGTGCCAGTGCAGCCTTTGATCGCCTGGAGAAGAGTGTGTTTGAAGAACAGGACCTCAAACCCGGCACCAAACTCATGGTCTACAGAGCACTAGTGATACCCGCCCTCCTATGTAGCTCAGGGTCATGGACCATGTACAGCAGACACCTCAGAGCACTGGAAAAAGACCACTAACGCTGCCTCTGCAAGATTCTGCAAATCCATTGGTAGGATGGGCGCACCAACATCAGTGTCCTCGCTCAGGCCAACATCCCAAGTATTGAAGCACTGACCACACTCGATCAGCTCCGATGAATGGGCCACATCGCCCGCATGCCTGACATAAGATTCACAAATCAAGCGCTCTACTCAGAACTCCAACACGGCAAACGAGCTCCAGGTGGGCAGAGGAAATGCTTCAAGGATACCCTCAAAGCCACCTTGAAAAAGTGCAACATACCCATAGACACCTGCGAATCCCTGGCCCAAGACCGCCCAAAGTGGGGAGAAGCATTTGAGAAAGCGCCGAACATCTTGCGTCTCATCGCTGGGAGCAAGCTGAAGCCAAGCGCAAACAGAGGAAGGAGTGCACGTCAACTGAAGCACCCGACCCAACCGTTCCTTCAACTACCATCTGCCCACCTGTGACAGAAACTGTAATTCCCAGTCCCCCGAGAACTCATTTTTACATTGGAAGCAAGTCATCCTCGACTCCGAGGGACTGCCTAAGAAGGAGAAGAACATCTCCCCGCTCCATGAAACATCTCCCCCGCCCCATCAAACATCTCCCCCGTCCCATCAAACATCTCCCTCGCTCCATCAAACATCTTCCCCACTCCCTCAAACATTTACCGAACTTTCACAAGGATGAGGAAGAGGGGCAGCCTTAAATCCTCTGGACCACATCCAGCATTGACCGAATTCGCAAAAAGGAAAAAGGGCCACATTGAAGCAAAATTCTAAAGGGGCAAAGTGTGTTAAAAAGACAAGCCTGAAAGCTCTGTGCCTCAATGCGAGGAGTATTCGTAATAAGGTGAACAAATTAATTGCACAGGTAGCAAGTAACGAATATGATATAATTGGCATCACAGAGACATGGCTCCAGGGTGACCAAGGCTGGGATCTCAACATCCAGGGGTATTCAACATTCAGGAAAGAAAGATAGAAAGGAAAAGGAGGTGGGGTGGTGTTGCTGGTTAAAGAGGAAATTAATGCAATACTAAGGAAGGACATTAGCTTGGATGATGTGGAATCGGTATGGGTGGAGCTACGGAATACCAAAGGACAAAAAACGCTAGTGGGAGTTGTGTACAGACCACCAAACAGTAGCACTGAGGTTGGGGACAGCATCAAACAAGAAATAGTGATGCATGCAATAAAGGTACAGCAGTTATCATGGGCGACTTTAATCTACATATAGATTGGGCTTACCAAACAGGTAGCAATGCGGTGGAGGAGGATTTCCTGGAGTGTATTAGGGATGGTTTTCCAGATCAATATGTCGAGGAACCAAATAGAGGGCTGGCCATCCTAGACTGGGTGATGTGTAACGAGAAAGGACAAATTAGCAATCTTGTTGTGCGAGGCCCCTTGGGGAAGAGTGACCATAATATGGTAGAATTCTTTATTAAGATGTTACTGAAAGAGTTAATTCAGAGACTAGGGTCCTGAAATTAAGGAAAGGTAACTTCGATGGTATGAGATGTGAATTGGCTAGAATACACTGGTGAATGATACTGAAAGGGTTGATAGTGGATAGGCAATGGCAAACATTTAAAGATCACATGGATGAACTTCAACAATTGTACATCCCTGTCTGGCATAAAAATAAAATGAGGAAGGTGGCTCAACCGTGGCTAACAAGGGAAATTAAGGATAGTGTTCAATCCAAGAAAGAGGCATATAAATTGGCCAGAAAAAGCAGCAAACCTGAAGACTGAGAGAATTTTATATTTCAGCAGAGGAGGACAAAGGGTTTAATTAGGATGGGGGAAAATAGAGTATGAGAGGAAGCTTGTTTGGAACATAAAAACTGACTGCAAAAGATTCTATAGATATGTAAAGAGAAAAAGATTACTGAAGACAAACATAGGTCCCTTGCAGTCACATTCAGGTGAATTTATAATGGGAAACAAAGAAATGGCAGACCAGTTGAACAAATACTTTGGTTCTGTCTTCACAAAGGAAGACACAAATAACCTTCCGGAAATACTAGGGGACCGTGGGTCTAGTGAGAAGGAACTGAAGGATATCCTTATTAGGTGGGAAATTGTGTTAGGGAAATTGATGGGATTGAAGGCCGATAAATCCCCTGGGCCTGATAGTCTGCATCCCAAAGTACTTAAGGAAGTGGCCCTAGAAATAGTGGATGCATTGGTGATCATTTTCCAACAGTCTATCGACTCTGGATCAGTGCCTATGCACTGGAGGGTAGCTAATGTAACACCACTTTTTAAGAAAGGAGGGAGAGAGAAAACGGGGAATTATGGACCAGTTAGCCTGACATCAGTAGTGGGGAAAATGTTGGCATCAATTGTTAAAGATGAAATAGCAGCGCATTTGGAAAGCAGTGACAGGATCAGTCCAAGTCAGCATGGATTTATGAAAGGGAAATCATGCTTGACAAATCTTCTAGAATTTTTTGAGGATGTTACTGATAGAGTGGGCAAGGGAGAACCAGTGGATGTGGTATATTTGGACTTTCAAAAGGCTTTTGACAAGGGGTCCCACACAAGAGATTAGTGTGCAAAATTAAGGCATATGGTATTGGGGGTAATGTACTGACGTGGATAGAGAACTGGTTGGCAGACAGGAAGCAGAGAGTCGGGATAAACGGGTCCTTTTCAGAATGGCAGGCAGTGACGAGTGGGGTACCGCAGGGCTCAGTGCTGGGACCCCAGCTATTTACAATATACATCAATTATTTAGATGAAGGAATTGAGTGCAATATCTGAAGCCATTTCAGAAGCTGTGATTCGGGAAGATCTCGGGCAATGTGCGGAGGTGAGGGGGGCACGGTCACTGCACGCTGCTGTTGCCAGTTCCATTGTTCTCGTTAGTATTTGTTGTGTTCACTCGATGACACTAAGCTAGGTGAAGGTGTGAGCTGTGAGGAGGATGCTAAGAGGCTGCAGGGTGATTGGACAGGTTAGGTGAGTGGGCAAACGCATGGCAGATGTAGTATAATGTAGATGAATGGCGGCAGATTCGGAAAAGGGGAGGTGCAATGAGACCTGGGTGTCATGGTACATCAGTCATTGAAAGTTGGCATGCAGGTACAGCAGGCGATTAAGAAGGCAAATGGTATGTTAGCCTTCATAGCTAGGGGATTTGAGTATAGGAGCAGGGAGGTGTTACTGCAATTGTACAGGGCCTTGGTGAGGCCTCACCTGGAATATTGTGTTCAGTTTTGGTCTCCTAATCTGAGGTAGGACGTTCTTGCTATTGAGGGAATGCAGCGAAGGTTCACCAGACTGATTCCCGGGATGGCAGGACTGACATATGAGGAGAGACTGGATCGACTGGGCCTGTATTCACTGGAGGATGAGAGGGGATCTCATAGAAACATATAAGATTCTGACGGGACGGGACGGGACAGATTAGATGCAGGAAGAATCTTCCCAATGTTGGGGAAGTCCAGAACCAGAGGTCACAGTCTAAGGATAAGGGGTAGGCCATTTAGGACCGAGATGAGGAGAAACTTCTTCACTCAGACAGTTGTTAACCTGTGGAATTCTCTACCGCAGAGAGCAGTTGATGCAGTTCATTGGATATATTCAAGAGGGAGTTAGATATGGCCCTTACAGCTAAAGGAATCAAGAGGTATGGAGAGAAAGCAGGAAAGGGGTACTGAGGTGAATGATCAGCCATGATCTTATTGAATGGTGGTGCAGGCTCGAAGGGCCGAATGGCCTACTCCTGTACCTAATTTCTATGTTTCTATGAACTGGCACACAGCATGACTTTGTCCCTGAGATACCAGCACATTCTTTCCATAAAGAAGGAAGAGAAGTGAAGAAAGAAAGAAAGAAAGAACCCTCGAGGTAATTCCCAGCAGAAATCTCCATATCTCCGAATCTCCCCCTCCGCCCCCAGGCTCTCTCCCTCCCCCCCACCCACCTCCCCCAGGCTCTCCCCCCCACTCCCAGGCTCTCTCTCCCACCCCCCCTCTCCAGGTTCTCTCCCTCACCCCCCCCCCCCCGCCCCCAGGCTCTCTCCCCCCCTCTCCCAGCCTCTCTCTCCCACCCCCCCTCTCCAGGTTCTCTCCCTCACCCCACCCCCCCCCGCCCCCAGGCTCTCCCCCCCCATCCCCAGGCTCTCTCCCTCCGTCTCCCAGCCTCTCTCCCCCCGCTCTCCAAGCCTCTCTCTCCCCCTCTCCCAGCCTCTCTCCCCCCCTCTCCTAGCCTCTCTCTCCCCCCCTCTCCCAGCCTCTCTCTCCCCCCCTCTTCTAGCCTCTCTCCCTCCCCCACCCCCCCCCCCCAAGGCTCTCTTTCCCCTACCCGCCCCCCGAGGCTCTCTCCCTCCCCCAGCTCTCGCCAGGCTCTCTCCCTCCCCCACCTCCCCCCCCCCGCCACCAGGCTCTCTTCCTCCCCCACCCACCGCCCCATCAGGCTCTCTCCCCCACTCCCCCGAGGCTCTCTCCTCCCCCGCCCCAGGCTCTCTCCCCCCAACCCCCAGGCTCTCTTCCCCCCCCTCCAGGCTCTCTCCTCCCCCGCCCCAGGCTCTCTCCCCCCCGGCCAAGGCTCTCTTTTCCCGCCCCCCAGGCTCTCTTTCCCCCCACCCCCGAGGCTCTCTTCCCCCACCCCCAGGCTCTCTTTCTCGCCCCCCCTCCCCCCGCAGGCTCTCTTCCCCCCCCCCCGCCCCAGGCTCTCTCCCTCCCCCCCACGCCCCCCCAGGCTCTCTCCCTCCCACCCCCCAGCCTCTCTCTCACTCTCCCGCCCCCACTCCAGGCTCTCTCTCTCCCCCCACCTCCCCAGGTTCTTTCTCTTAGATGTGGTTGCAAGTATTACGTGGTGGAGTTAAGAATGAATATTCCGTTTCTCAAGAGTGAGAAAGAAAGAGAGAGAGATAGAGACTAGCGCCATTCATAACCTCAGGCCCTCACAAAACACTTTACAGCCAATGAAGTACTTTTGAAGAGCAGTCACTGTTGTAATGTAGGAAAGAAGCAGCCAATTTCTGCACAGCATGCTCCCACAAACAGCAATGAGATAATCATCATATAATCAATTTCAGTGATGTTGATTGAGGGATAATTCCTGGCGGAAATCTCCATATGTCAGAAGAAGTGAGCAACAGGATTTAGATGTGGCTGCGAATATAATGTGGAGGAGTTAAGAATGAATATTCAGTTTCTCAAGAGTGAAATTTAATGTTAGACAAGTCCCTAGCTGCTGTGTGTAGTACTTGTATTTAATGAGGAACATGTTTACAGTTTCATCACACAGAGCTTCCTCAGGAATGATTCTTGCTGTTCCATGCTGAGACTCACAGAGGGTGACTGATGTATTGTCCCTATAGGAGACAGCAACACCAGTGGAGGGCACTGAGCACATCATTTATTTCTCCAACTAAGATATGTGGGGGCGGAATTATTGCGCGCCCCGATTGTGGGCAGTAACCTCCGGAGCCGGGATGTTAGTGCACAGCACGGATGTCACCCCCCCACGCTGAATTGGGCGTATTGCCCCTAAAAGGAAGCGTAGCACAATCTCCTCTGCTCCACATCTTTTGGGCTCAGGTCCTGGGCCCTACTGGGGTGAAATGCTCAGCGCTACGTGGACACTCCGCATAATGCTGATGCACTTCAACGCCCCTCCCTTTGGATTAAAGGGGTGGGCCGCTGCACCCACTGCATGGCCTCTCATGGCCTCCGCTGGGCCACCAAGGCAGCGTGGGACCAGGCCGGCAGCTCAGCACCTATGACGGAGTGCTGGGCTGCACGATGGGGGCCCGGACTACACTAAGGCCGGCATCGTCCAGCCGATCCGAGAGTCGGCCGACAAAAATAGATGGTGGCCCGGGGCATTGGTGCCCTCCCCTTTAATCACCGCCCCGAGAGCGGATGTCGGCTAGCTTTGCAATGCGCGGTGCTTTTTCCCCCAGGTGGCGTTAAGGGGTAGGTGCGGGACGGTGCGCACAGCGGTAATGTCACCGCCTGTTGAGTGGCAGCCCGAGCCACTAACCACAGGGCATGGCGATGCCATAGCAGCATCTCCACCACCTCCTGGACAAGTGCCAGGAGACGGTTGTGCCCCCAGACCACAGCCAAAAACTGTCTAGTGCTCCGCTAGCGCCCCTGGAGGCGAGACAGGGCTATAACAATGGGAAACTTCGCCCCCATGGTGTTTATACTGAAAACAGATCCCAAAAATAGCACATAATTACTAGAGATAATTATAGAATCACTGAATGCAGAAACAGGCAATTCAGCCAATCATGTCTGAGCTGGAGTTTTTCTCCATGTGACCAACCCAGCCAAATCCCACTCTCCCCTCACTCCCCATACCCTTTAATATCCCACCCAGTCTAATCCCACTCTCCCCTCACTCCCCATACCCTTTAATATCCCACCCAGTCTAATCCCACTCTCCCCTCACTCCCCATACCCTTTAATATCCCACCCAGTCTAATCCCACTCTCCCCTCACTCCCCATACCCTTTAATATCCCACCCAGTCTAATCCCACTCTCCCCCTCACTCCCTGTACCCTTTAATATCCCACCCAGTCTAATCCCCCTCACTCCCCGATCCCTTTAATATCCCACCCAGTCTAATCCCCCTCACTCCACGATCCCTTTAATATCCCACCCAGTCTAATCCCACTCTCCCCTCACTCCCTGTACCCTTTAATATCCCACCCAATCTAATCCCACTCTCCCCCTCACTCCCTGTACCCTTTAATATCCCACCCAATCTAATCCCACTCTCCCCCTCACTCCCTGCACCCTTTAATATCCCATCCAGTCTAATCCCCCTCACTCCCCGATCCCTTTAATATCCCACCCAGTCTAATCCCACTCTCCTCTCACTCCCTGTACCCTTTAATACCCCACCCAGTCTAATCCCACTCTCCCCTCAATCCCTGTATCCTTTAACATCCCACCCAGTTTGGTCCCACTCTCCCCCTCACTCCCTGTACCCTTTACTATCCCATCCAGTCTAATCCCACTCTCCCCCTCACCCCCTGTGCTCTTTAATATCCAACCCAGTCTAATCCCACTCTCCCCCTCATTCCCCGTACCATTTAATATCCGTCACAGTCTAATCTCACTCTCCTTCTTGTGGGAGCGCAACCCCCCATTTCTGAAAAGCTTTGTTCAGTGCAGTCTAGGGATATTGAAAGGGTTAAAATTTGCAGATTGAAGTTTGGATTAAAACAGGGTGTTTGGATCGAAGCAGGCTGCTCGACGATACGGAGCCATGTAGCCATTGAAATGTGTCTATCTGATCAGCTGTGTGTTTACAGTACTTCATGGTGCGAGTCGATTTATGGCAGTAAGGCTTGACCAGGATAATGAGTAGCTGGTCATTTATCTGTATGTTGAGTGTTTGAGTGTAACTTGTTACTATGCAAATAATAATCTGAGTTGTGTACAGTAATTCACGTCATTGTCTGTATTTGAGTGTACCTGATTACTATGCGAATAATCATTTGATTACATCATAGAAACATAGAAACATAGAAAATAGATGCAGGAGTAGGCCATTCGGCCCTTCGAGCCTGCACCGCCATTCAATGAGTTCATGGCTGAACATGCAACTTCAGTACCCCATTCCTGCTTTCTCGCCATACCCCTTGATCCCCCTAGTAGTAAGGACGACATCTATCTCCTTCTTGAATATATTTCGTGAATTGGCCTCAACTACTTTCTGTGGTAGAGAATTCCACAGGTTCACCACTCTCTGGGTGAAGAAGTTTCTCCTCATCTCGGTCCTAAATGGCTTACCCCTTATCCTTAGACTGTGACCCCTGGTTCTGGACTTCCCCAACATTGGGAACATTCTTCCTGCATCTAACCTGTCTCAACCCGTCAGAATTTTAAACGTTTCTATGAGATCCCCTCTCATTCTTCTGAACTCCAGTGAATACAAGCCCAGTTGATCCAGTCTTTCTTGATATGTCAGTCCCACCATCCCGGGAATCAGTCTGGTGAACCTTCGCTGCACTCCCTCAATAGCAAGAATGTCCTTCCTCAAGTTAGGAGACCAAAACTGTACACAATACTCCAGGTGTGGCCTCACCAAGGCCCTGTACAACTGTAGTAACACCTCCCTGCCCCTGTACTCAAATCCCCTCGCTATGAAGGCCAACATGCTATTTGCTTTCTTAACCGCCTGCTGTACCTGCATGCCAACCTTCAATGACTGATGTACCATGACATACAGGTCTCGTTGCACCTCCCCTTTTCCTAATCTGTCACCATTCAGATAATAGTCTGTCTCTCTGTTTTTACCACCAAAGTGGATAACCTCACATTTATCCACATTATACTTCATCTGCCATGCATTTGCCCACTCACCTAACCTATCCAAGTCACTCTGCAGCCTCACAGCATCCTCCTCGCAGCTCACACTGCCACCCAACTTAGCGTCATCCTCAAATTTGGAGATACATTTAATCCCCTCGTCTAAATCATTAATGTACAATGTAAACAGCTGGGGCCCCAGCACAGAACCTTGCGGTACCCCACGAGTCACTACCTGCCATTCTGAAAAGTACCCATTTACTCCTACTCTTTGCTTCCTGTCTGACAACCAGTTCTCAATCCATGTCAGCACACTACCCCCAATCCCATGTGCTTTAACTTTGCACATTAATCTCTTGTGTGGGACCTTGTCGAAAGCCTGCTGAAAGTCCAAATATACCACATCAACTGGTTTTCCCTTGTCCACTCTACTGGAAACATCCTCAAAAAATTCCAGAAGATTTGTCAAGCATGATTTCCCTTTCACAAATCCATGCTGACTTGGACCTATCATGTCACCTCTTTCCAAATGCGCTGCTATGACATCCTTAATAATTGATTCCATCATTTTACCCACTACTGATGTCAGGCTGACCCGTCTATAATTCCCTGTTTTCTCTCTTCCTCCTTTTTTAAAAAGTGGGGTTACATTGGCTACCCTCCACTCGGTAGGAACTGATCCAGAGTCTATGGAATGTTGGAAAATGACTGTCAATACATCCGCTAATTCCAAGGCCACCTCCTTAAGTACTCTGGGATGCAGTCCATCAGGCCCTGGGGATTTATTGGCCTTCAATCCCATCAATTTCCCTAACACAATTTCCCGACTAATAAGGATTTCCCTCAGTTCCTCCTTCTTACTAGACCCTCTGACCCCTTTTATATCCGGAAGGTTGTTTGTGTCCTCCTGAGTGAATACCGAACCAAAGTACTTGTTCAATTGGTCCGCCATTTCTTTGTTCCCCGTTATGACTTCCCCTGATTCTGACTGCAGGGGACCTACGTTTGTCTTTACTAACCTTTTTCTCTTTACATATCTATAGAAACTTTTGCAGTCCGTCTTAATGTTCCCTGCAAGCTTCCTCTCGTACTCTATTTTCCCTGCCCTAATCAAACCCTTTGTCCTCCTCTGCTGAGTTCTAAATTTCTCCCAGTCCCCAGGTTCACTGCTATTTCTGGCCAATTTGTATGCCATTTCCTTGGCTTTAATACTATCCCTGATTTCCCTTGATAGCCACGGTTGAGCCACCTTCCCTTTTTTATTTTTACGCCAGACAGGGATGTACAATTGTTTTAGTTCATCCATGTGGTCTCTAAATGTCTGCCATTGCCCATCCACAGTCAACCCCTTAAGTATCATTCGCCAATCTATCCGAGCCAATTCACGCCTCATACCTTCAAAGTTACCCTTCTTTAAGTTCTGGACCATGGCCTCTGAATTAACTGTTTCATTCTCCATCCTAATGCAGAATTCCACCATATTATGGTCACTCTTCCCCAAGGGGCCTCGCACAACGAGATTTCTAATTAATCCTCTCTCATTACACAACACCCAATCTAAGATGGCCTCCCCCCTAGTTGGTTCCTCGACATATTGGTCTAGAAAACCATCCCTTATGCACTCCAGGAAATCCTCCTCCACCGTATTGCTTTCAGTTTGGTTAGCCCAATCTATATGCATATTAAAGTCACCCATTATAACTGCTGCACCTTTATTGCATGCACCCCTAATTTCCTCTTTGATACCCTCCCCAACATCACTACTACAGTTTGGAGGTCTGTACACAACTCCCACTAACGTTTTTTGCCCTTTGATGTTCTGCAGCTCTACCCATATAGATTCCACATCGTCTATATGTTAAACAATTTGATTTGTGTGTGGTAGTTTAGAAAGCAGTTATCCGTGAATCAGGCCAATGCCATTTGGATTCTACATTGTCTGTTTGTACTATGCAAGGGAACAAGAGTTCAAAGGCTTTTTTGGTATAAAGATGAGAGTTTGACACACACACATTAGGCACTAGACACGGGAATTTCGGAAGGTGTGTGCCTCACAAGCAGCCACGGAAATCGGAGCAAGCAGAAAGCTGCCTTTGAAAAATGTCTCAGTTACTTTCATACTGGGTTTGTTTAGTATGAATGTCTGAATAAAAGATCCGATACTGCCTTTACTACAACTGAGTGTGTATGTAGTTCCACTTTTAAAGCAACAAAGTGAAGAGAGCAAGAAAGCCGTACAACACTCCTCACACCCCGCACCCTTTAATATCCCACCCAGTCTAATCCCACTCTCCCGTCACTCACCGCACCCATTAATATCCCACCCAGTCTAATCCCACTCTCCCGTCACTCCCCGCACCCTTTACTATCCCACCTAATCTAATCCCACTCTCCCCTCACCCTTTAATATCCTACCCAGTCTAATCCCACTCTCCCCTCACTCCCCGCACCCTTTACTATCCCACCCAGTCTAATCCCACTCTCCGCTCACTTCCCGCAGCCTTTAATATTCCACCCAGTCTAATCCCAATCACCCCCTCACTCCCCGCACCCTTTAATATCCCACCCTGTCTAATCCCACTCTTCCCTCACTCCCCGCAACCTTTAATATCCCACCCAGTCTAATCCCATTCTCCCCCTCACTCCCCTTACCCTTTAATATTCCACCCAATCTAATCCCATTTTCCCCTCACTCCCCGCACCCTTTAATATCCCACCCAGTCTAATCCCACTCTCCCCTCACCCTTTAATATCCCACCCAGTCTAATCCCACTCTCCGCTCACTTCCCGCAGCCTTTAATATCCCACCCAGTCTAATCCCAATCACCCCCTCACTCCCCGCACCCTTTAATATCCCACCCAGTCTAATCCAACTCTGCCCCTCACTCCTCGCATCCTTTAATATCCCACCCAGTCTAATCCCACTCTCCATTCACCCCCCCGTACCCTTTAATGTCCGCCCAGTCTAATCCCACTCTCCCCCTCACTCTCCGCACCCTTTAATATCCCACCCAGTCTCATCCCACTCCCCCGTCACTCACCGCACCCATTAATATCCCACCCAGTCTAATCCCACTCTCCCCTCACTTC
The DNA here is from genome assembly GCF_044704955.1 of Pristiophorus japonicus. NCBI lineage: Eukaryota > Metazoa > Chordata > Chondrichthyes > Pristiophoridae > Pristiophorus > Pristiophorus japonicus. The sequence continues at coordinate 127,985,650 of NC_091982.1, forward strand.
CAGCACCATTTACTATCCCACCCAGTCTAATCCCACTCTCCCCTCACTCCCCGCACACTTTAATATCCCACCCAGTCTAATCCCACTCTCCCCTCACTCCCCGCACCCATTAATATCCCACCCAATCTAATCCCACTCTCCCCTCACTCCCTGCTCCCTTTAATATCCCACCCAGTCTAATCCCACTCTCCGCTCACTTCCCGCAGCCTTTAATATCCCACCCAGTCTAATCCCACTCACCCCCTCACTCTTTAATATCCCACCCAGTCTAATCCCACTCTTCCCTCACTCCCCGCAACCTTTAATATCCCACCCAGTCTAATCCCACTCTCACCTCACTCCCCGTGCCCCTTAATATCCCACCCAGTCTAATCCCACTCTCCCCCTCACTTCCCATACCCTTTAATATCCCACCCAGTCTAAATCACACTCTCCCCCTCACTCCCCGTACCCGTTAATATCCCACCCAGTCTAATTCCACTCTCCCCTCACTTCCCGCAGCCTTTCCTATCCCACCCAGTCTAATCCCACTCTCCCCCTCACTCCCCATACCCTTTAATATCCCACCCAGTCTAATCCCACTCTCCCCCTTCACTCCCCGCACCCATTAATATCTCACCCAGTCTAATCCCACCCTCCCCCTCACTCCCTATACCCTTTAATATTTCACCCAGTCTATTCCCACTCTCCACCTCATTCACTGTACCCTTTAATACCCACCCAGTCTAATCCAGCTCTCCCTCTCACTCTCCGCACCCTTTAATTTCCCACTCCGTCTAATCCCACTCTCCCCCTCACCCTTTAATATTCCACCCAGTCTAATCCCACTCTCCCCCTCACTCCTCAAATTATTCAATATTTCTCTTTTTCAAGAGGGATTTGTCTTGGAGAATTCTACATCTTAATCACCCTCTGCGTAAAATAACTTTATTCTTACTTCCCCTTTAAATCCTTTTTGTGATCATGTGTAATTTGTGCCCCATTATTACTGGCCGGTGCAAATATTCTTTCACCAATTATCTCGTCATAATCCTTCATAGTCTTGATGATCATTCCCAGTTTACTCCATAAAGAGCTTCAGTAAAGACGGCCTAACTTCTCACATCTCTCCCTTTCCCTGTCAATCTACTCTGCACCTTCTCCGTTGTGATCTCTCCTTGCTCTACCTAGAGTTGCACACAGTGTGAGTGCAGCCTGGGAAAGGTCTCGCTGGTTCCAGATCCCGCAGTCTCTCGCAATGAGTACTCCTGCTTGCCTGCTGTACTAAGCTGTGTGGTTCTCTCTGACAATCCGTTCTAACAAGTTGCTCACTTACTGCCAACATCTGGCCGCAGTTTGTTGTCATAGCCACTCAGCAGCGAATTCAGTATGTGTGTGGCATCCGCATCTTGGGACTTTGGAGCCAGAACCCATGTCTTGTTCACCCCGACCTCATCATCATCTTCATCTTCAATTCTGCTGCTGTGAGAAGTGATGGAAATGGAATAATTTAGATGTTTATTCCTCAGCAACTGAAGAGTTTTCACAGTGTAAATGTCTGCTGACAGTCACAGCTCTAGGTCAAGGGCAAAGTGTCGGGCTTCAGTTAAGTTTATTTGCTTTTCCTGATTGGCCAGTGACAACTTATAAGAACTTAAGAACATAAGAAATAGGAGCAGGAGTCGACCATTTGGCCCCTCGAGCCTGCTCCGCCATTCAATAAGATCATGGCTGATCCGATCTTGGCCTCAACTCCACTTCCCTGCCCGCTCCCCATAACCCTTGACTCCCTTATCATTCAAAAATCTGTCTATCTCCACTTTAAATATATTCAATGGCCCAGCCTCCACAGTTCTCTGGGGCAGAGGATTCTAAAGATTCACCATCCTCTAAGAGAAGAAATTCCTCCTCATCTCCATTTTAAATGGGCGACCCCTTATTCTGAAACTGTGCCCCCTAGTTCTAGATTCCCCCACGAGGGGAAACATCCTCACTGCATCTACTCTGCCAAGCCCCCTCAGAATCTTATACATTTCAATAAGATAACCTTTCATTCTTCTGAAGGCCGATGAGTATATGCCTAACCTGCTCAATCTTTCTTCATAAGACAACCCCTTCATCTCAGGAATCAACCTAGTGAACCTTCTCTGAACTGCCTCCAATACAAATATATCCCTCCTTAAATAAGGAGACCAAAACTGTACACAGTACTCCAGGTGTGGCCTCACCAATACTCTGTACAGTTGTAGCAGGACTTCTCTGCTTTTATACTCTACCCCACTTGTAATAAAGGCCAACATTTCAATTGCCTTCCTGATTACTTGCTGTACCTACATATTAACTTTTCATGTTTCATGTACAAGGACCCCCAGATCCCTCTGTACTGCAGCATTCTGTAATCTCTCTCCATTTAAATAATAATTTGCTTTTTTATTCTTCCTACCAAAGTGGATAACCTCACATTTTCTCACATTATTCTCCATCTGCCAAATGTTTCCCCACTCATTTAGCCTGTCTATATCCCTTTGCAGATTTTTTGTGTCCTCCTCACAATTTGCTTTCCCACCAACGTTTGTATCATCAGCAAACTTGGCTACATAACACTCGGTCCCATCCAATTCATTAATATAGATTGTAAATAGTTGAGGCCCCAACACCGATCCCTGTGGCACCCCGCAAGTTACAGTTTTCCAACCTGAAAATGACCCATTTATCCCGACTGTCTGTTTTCTGTTAGTTAGCCAATCCTCTATCCATGCTAATATATTACCCCCAGCCCCATGAGCTTTTATCTTGTGCAATAACCTTTTATTTGGCACCTTATCGAATGTTTTCTTGAAATCCAAATATACCACATCTACTGGTTTTCCCTTATCCACCCTGCTCATTACATCCTCAAAAAATTCTAGAAAATTTGTCAAACATGATTTCCCTTTCATAAAACCATGCTGACTCTGCTTGATTGCATTATGATTTTCTAAATGTCCCGCTACTGCTTCCTTAATGATGGTTTCCAGCATTTTCCCAATGACCGATGTTAGGCTAACTGGTCTATAGATTCCTGCTTTCTGTCTCCCTCCTTTCTTGAATAGGGGCATTACATTTGCAGTTTTCCAGTCCACTGGGACCTCTGCAGAATCCAGGGAATTTTGGTAGATTAAAACCAATGCATCCACTATTCCTGCAGCCACTTCTTTTAAGACCCTAGGATGCAGGCCATCAGATCCAGGAGACTTGTTCACCTTTAGTCCCATTAGTTTGACTCGTACTTTTTCTCTAGTGATAGTGATTGTTTTAAGTTCCCCCTTTCCTTTAGCCATTTGATTATCTCTTATTATTGGGATGCTTTTAGTCTACCGTGAAGACTGATACAAAATATTTGTTCAAAGTCTCTGCCATTTCCATGTTCCCCATTATTAATACCCCAGGCTCATCCTCTAAGGGACCAACATTTACTTTAGCTACGCGCTTTCTTTTTATATACTGGTGAAAGCTCTTCCTGTCTGTTTTTATATTTTCTGCTAGTTTTCTTAATCGATTTTCTCTCTGTTTATTTTTTTTTTTAAGTCGTCCTTTGCTGGTTTCTAAAAATTTCCCAATCCTCTGGCCAACCGCTAACCTTCACAACATTGTATGCTTTTGTTTTCAATTTGATACCATCCTTAACTTCTTTAGTTAGCCACGGATGGTTCATCCTTCTCTTAGAGTCTTTCTTTCTCACTGGAATATATCTTTGCTGAGAGTTTTGAAATATCTCCTTAAATGTTTACCATTGCGTATCTAGTCTTACTCTTTAATCTATTTTCCCAGTGCACTTTAGCCAAATCTTTCTTCTTACCTTTGTAATTGCCTTTATTTAAGTTCGGGACCCTAGTTTGAGACCCACGATTCTCACCCTCAAACTGAAGTTGAAATTCTAACATGCTATGATCACTCTTTCCGAGAGGATCCTTTACTATGAGATCATTAATTAATCCGATCTCATTTCACATTACCAGATCTAAAATAGCCTGCTCCCTGGTTGGTTCCACATGTATTGTTCTAAGAAACTATCCCACATACACTCTATGAACTTGTCCTCAAGGCTAACTTTGTCAATTTGATTTGTCCAATGTATATGAAGATTAAAATCGCCCATAATTATTGTAGTTTATTTCTTACAAGCCTCCATTATTTCTTGATTTATACTCTGTCCTACAGGGGGTCTATAGACTACTCCCACCAGTGACTTTTTCCCCTTATTATTTCTTATCTCCACCCAAACTGATTCTACATCTTGATCTTATGAGCCAATATAATTCCTCACCAATATGATCCCATTCCTTATTAACAGAGCGACCCCACCTCCTCTTCCTTTCTGCCTATGCTTACGAATTGTCGAATACCCCTGAATATTCAGTTCCCAGCCTTGGTCACCTTGCAACCATGTCTCTGTAATGTCTATCAGATCATACCCATTTATTTCTATTTGTGCCATCAACTCATCTAGTTTGTTACGAATGTTGTGTGCATTCAGATAAAGAGGTTTTAATGTTGGCTTTTTACCATTTTTCCCTATTCTGAGTCTACTTTCTGATGCGCTCTTACGTTTAAACGTTCTGTCCCTTCCTGTCACACTCTGGTTATCATTACCCCCATCGTTACCCTGCTCTTTTGCCTTGTCCTTTCTCTTTGACTTTTTTTATTTCCGCTCACCTGAACCCTCCCCCCACTAGTAAGGTTAAAGCCCTCTCTGCAGCTCTAGTTATTCGATTCACCAGGACACTGGTCCCAGCATAGTTCCAGGGAAGGCTGTCTCAACAGAACAGCTCACTCTTACCCCAGTACCCCATGAATCGGAACCCATTTCTCCCACACCAATCTTTGAGCCACGCATTCATCTCTCTGATCCTATTTACCCTATGCTAATTTGCTCGTGGCTCAGGCAGTAATCCAGAGATGATTACCTTTGTGGTTCTGCTTTTTAATTTAATCCCTAGCTGCTCATACTCCCTCGGCAGAACCTCTTTCTTTGTCCTACCTACGGCGTTAGTACCTATGTGGACCATAACAACTGGATCGTTCCCACTCCAACAAGTTCCTCTCCAACCCTGAGGAGGTGTCCTTAACCATGGCATCGGGCAGGCAACAAAGCCTTCAGGACATGGTCTCGGCTTCAGAGAACAATATCTATCCCCCTAACTATACTTTCCCCTATCATTACACCGTTTCTTTTCACTCCCCCCACTTGACTGGCCCCCTGTACCATGGTGCTGTGGTCAGTTTGATCATCCTCCCTGCAGTCCCTGCTCTCATCCACACAGGGAGCAAGAATCTCGTACCTGATGGACAAGAGCAAGGGCTGAGGCTCCTCCATCACTCCATCCTGAGTCCCCATACCTTCCTCACTCATAGTCACACCCTCCTGTCCCTGACCACGGACCGAATTTGAAGTATTTAAACTAAGAGGGGTGACTGCCAGGTAATTCTTCCCCTCCCTGCTGCGTCTGAAGCTTGGAGACAGGACACGTGACAATAGCTCACAGCTGGAACTGATCTGTGGGACATTCCACCAGAGAAAGGCTGAGCAACTCCTTCAGATAGCTGGGCCCAGAAGGAGGGAGAGGGACAGACTGAGCAGCTGGAAGGGGTTAAAGTGCTGAGTGGGTGGAAGGGATGGGTGTGTGTGGGGGGGGAGGGGTGGGGGAGGGGTAAGGAGTTGGAGGGGGTGAGGGGGTGAGGGAATGGAGGGGGTGAGGGGGTGCAGGGTTCAGGAGGTGAGTGTGTGGAGGAGTGGAGGGGGTGCGGGGATGGAGGGGTGAGGGGATGGTGAGGGTGGAGGAGCTGAGGGTGTGGGATGAGGAGGATGGAGTGCAGGGGTGGATGGAGTGCAGGGGTGGAGGGTGAGGTGTGAGGGGGTGAGGTGTGGGGGGTGAGGTGTGAGGGGGTGAGGTGTGAGGGGGTGAGGTGTGAGGGGGTGAGGGTGTGAGGTGTGAGGATGCGAGGTGGGAGGGGGTGAGGGGGTGAGGTACGAGGGGGTGAGGTGTGAGGAGAGGGTGAGTGGGTGGGGCGGTGATGTGCGAGGGGGTGAGGGTGAGGTGTGAGGGTTTGAGGGGGTGAGGTGTGAGGGTGTGAGGATGTGAGGTGGGAGGGGGTGAGGGGGTGAGGTGCGAGGGGGTGAGGTGTGAGGAGGGGGTGAGCGGGTGGGGGGGTGATGTGCGAGGGGGAGAAGGTGAGGTGTGAGGGTTTGAGGGGGTGAGGTGTGAGGGTTTGAAGGGGTGAGGTGTGAGGAGGTGAGGAGGTGAGGTGTGAGGAGGGGGTGAGGGGGTGAGGTGCGAGCTTTGAGGGGGTGAGGTGTGAAGGGGTGAGGGGTGAAGGGGTGAGGTGTGAAGGGCTGAGGTGTGAAGGGGTGAGGGGCGAATCGCGAATCGGGTGAGGTGTGAGGGGGTGAGGTGTGAGGGATTGAGGAATGAGTGGGTAAATGGGGTGAAACATAGAAACATAGAAAATAAGCCATTCGGCCCTTCGAGCCTGCACCACCATTCAATAAGATCATGGCTGATCATTCACCTCAGTACCCCTTTCCTGCTTTCTCTCCATACACCTTGATCCCTTTAGCCATAAGGGCCATATCTAACTCTTTCGAATATATCTAACGAACTGGCATCAAAAATCTCTGCGGTAGCGAATTCCACAGTTTCACAACTCTCTGAGTGAAGAAGTTTCTCCTCATTTCTGTCCTAAATGGCTTACCCCTTATCTTTAGACTGTGACCCCTGGTTCTGGACTTCACCAACATCAGGAACATTCTTCCTGCATCTAACCCGTCTCGTCCCATCAGAATTGTATATGTTTCTATGAGATCCCCTCTCATTCTTCTAAACTCCAGTGAATACAGGCCCAGTCTCTCCTCATATCAGTCCTGCCATCCCGGGAATCAGTCTGGTGAACCTTCGCTGCACTCCCTCAATAGCAAGAACGTCCTTCCTCACATTAGGAAACCAAAACTGAACACAATATTCCAGGTGAGGCTTCACCAAGGCCCTGTACAACTGTAGCAACACCTCCCTGCCCCTGTACTCAAATCCCCTCGCTATGAAGGCCAACATACCATTTGCCTTCTTAATCACCTGCTGTACCTGCATGCCAACTTTCAATGACTGATATACCATGACACCCAGGTCTCGTTGCACCTCCCCTTTTCCTAATCTGCCGCCATTCAGATAATATTCTGCCTTCACGTTTTTGCCACCAAAGTGGGTAACCTCACATTTATCCACATTATACTGCATCTGCCATGCATTTTCCCACTCACCTAACTTGTCCAAGTCACCCTGAAGCCTCTAAGCATCCTCCTCACAGCTCACACCGCCACCCAGCTTAGTGTCATCTGTAAACTTGGAGATATTACACTCAATTCCTTCATCTAAATCATTAATGTATATTGTAAATATCATGGGTCCCAGCACTGAGCCTTGCGGCACCCCACTAGTCACTGCATGCCATTCTGAAAAGGACCCATTTATCCCAACTCTCTGCTTCCTGTCTGCCAACCAGTTCTCTATCCACGTCAGTACATTACCCCCAATACCATGTGCTTTAATTTTGCACACCAATCTCTTGTGTGGGACCTTGTCAAAAGCCTTTTGAAAGTCCAAATACACCACATCCACTGGTTCTCCCTTGTCCACTCTACTAGTTACATCCTCAAAAAATTCAAGAAGATTTGTCAAGCATGATCCCTTTCATAAATCCATGCTGACTTGGACTGATCCTGTCACTGCTTTCCAAATGTGCTGCTATTTCATCTTTAATAATTGATACCAACATTTTCCCCACTACCGATGTCAGGCTAACTGGTCTATAATTCCTCGTTTTCTCTCCCCCTCACTTTTTAAAAAGTGGTGTTACATTAGCTACCCTCCAGTCCATAGGAACTGATCCAGAGTTGATAGACTGTTGGAAAATGATCACCAATGCATCCACTATTTCTAGGGCCACTTCCTTAAGTACTCTGGGTTGAAGACTATCAGGCCCTGGGTATTTATCGGCCTTCAATCCCATCAATTTCCCTAACACAATTTCCTGACTAATAAGGATTTCCTTCAGTTCCTCCTTCTTGCTAGATCCTCGGTCCCCTAGTATTTCCGGAAGTTTGTTTGAGTCTTCCTTCGTGAAGATAGAATCAAAGTATTTGTTCAATTGGTGAAGGCGATGGAGGGGGTGGATGGATGAGGGATGGAGGGTGATGTCCTGAGAGAGTAGAGGAAGTGAGGGGTGAGTGGGTGAGGTGTGAGAGGGTGAGGCATGAGTGGGTGGCGTGTGAGGGGATGAGGTGTGAGGGGGTGAGAGTTGAATGGGTGAGGTGTGAGGGGTTGAGGTGTGAGGAGTGAGAGGGTGAAAGAGTGAGAGGGTGAGTGGGTGAGTGGGTGCAGGGGCTGAGAGAGTGGATGGGTGAGGGGTTGAGGGTTCTTTTCATATTGTTCTGGGATGTGGGTGTCGCTGGCAAGACCGGCATTTATTGCCCATCCCTAATCACCTTTTGAGAAGGTGGTGGTGAGCCGCCTTCTTGAACCGCTGCAGTCCGTGTGGTGAAGGTACTCCCACAGTGCTGTTCTGGAGGGAGTTCCAGGATTTTGACCCGGCGACGATGAAGGAACGGACAATATATTTCCAAGTCAGGATGGTGTGTGACTCGGAGGGGAACGTGGAGGTGGTGGTGTTCCCATGCGCCTGCTGCCCTTGTCCTTCTAGGTGGTAGAGGTCGTGGGTTTGGAAGGTGCTGTCGAAGAAGCCTTGGTGAGTTGGTGAATTGGTGAAGGGTCGAGAGTGTGGAAGGGTGAGGGGATTAGTAGATGTACAGGTGGAGGTGATGAGGGGGTGAGGGAGTGAAGGGTGAGTGGGAGTTAAGGTGATGAGGTGGGTAATGGGTGTGAGGATGGAAGTGTGTGGAGTGGTGAGAGAGATAGAGGAGATGACAGGGTGAGGGATGGAGGGGGTGAGGGGTTAGAGAGTGTGGGCATGAGGGGGAGGAGTGGGAGATGTGAGAGGGAGGGGCGAGGGTGATGGAGGGTGTGAGGGGCTGAGAGAGTGGAGCTTGTGAAGTGATGAGAGGGTGAGGATGATCGGTTGGAGGGGGTGGAGGCAGTGATGGGTGAGGGGGACAGGGTTTGGAAGGGATGAGTAGGCGTTGGGGAGGAGGTAATGAAGGGTGAGGGACTGTCTGGAGGTAACAGGTTAGTGAATGAATAGTGATAAACCTGGCTAATAATCATATTGATCAAGGATTAACGAAGGATGGGGCTGCTTATGGATCACTAAGGAGATGTTGTTGTGGAGGCAGAGGGCACGGCTGAGGTACTAAATGAGAACTTTGCATCTGTCTTCACTAAGGATGGTGCTGCCAATGTCACTCTAAAGGAGGAGGCAGTAGTGATACAGGATAGGATACAAATAGCTAAAAAGGATGCACTAAAAAGGTTGGCAGCTCTCCAAATATAAAATTCACCCTTTCCAGATGGGAGGCCTCCTGGGTTATGGAGCGAAGGGTGGAAATTGCAGAGGCTCTGACTACAATTTTCCAATCCGCCTTGGATATGGGGCGGTGCCAGAGGACTGGAGTACTGCAAATGTTACACCCTTGTTCAAAAATTGGGAGAGGAATAAACCCGGCAACTGCAGGACAGTCAGCCTAACATCGGTGGAGGGGAAAGTTTTAGAGACAATAACCTGGGACAAAATTAATTGTCACTTGGAAAAATATAGTTTAATAAATGAAAGGCAGCACAGGTTTGTTAAATGCAAATCGTGTGTGACTAACTTGATTGAGTTATTTGATGATGTAACGATGAGGGCAATGCGGTTGATGTGTATATGGACTTTAAAAAGGCATTTGATAAAGTACCAGACAATAGACTTGTTAGCAAAATTGGAGTGGCATGGGATTAATGGGGCAGTGGCTCTGTGGGTATGAAATTGGCGACGAGGCAGGAAGTAGAGAGTAGTGGTGAATGGTTGTTTTTCAGACGGGAGGGAAGCGTGCAGTGGTATTTCCCCAGGGGGCAGTATTAGAACCATTGCACTTTTTGTATAGTAATGGCCTGGACTTGGGTGGACAGGGCATTATTTCAGTGTTTGCAGATGACACAAAACTTGGAAATGTAGGCAACAATGCTGGAGGATAATAACAGACTTCAGGAGGACAGAGACACCCTGGTGAAATGGGCAGATGCAATTTCATGTGGAGTGAAGCATTTTGATAGAAAGAATGAGGTAGAAGCAAAAGAAACTAAATGCTGCAATTTGACATGGGGTGTAGGGAAAGAGAGAGCTGGGGGGTAGGGACAGAGAGACCTGGGGGGTATGGGGACAGAGAGACCTGGGGGGGTGTAGGGACAGAGAGACCTGGGGGGGTGTAGGGACAGAGAGACCCAGGGGGGTAGGGACAGAGAGACCCGGGAGGGTAGGGACAGAGAGACCCGGGGGGGTGTAGGGACAGAGAGACCTGGGGGGGTGTAGGGACAGAGAGACCCAGGGGGGTAGGGACAGAGAGACCCGGGAGGGTAGGGACAGAGAGACCCGGGGGGCATGGGGACAGAGAGACCTGGGGGGGTAGGGACAGAGAGACTCGGGGTGTGGGACAGAGAGACCCAGGGGGGGTAGGGACAGAGAGACCCGGGAGGGTAGGGACAGAGAGACCCGGGGGGCATGGGGACAGAGAGACCTGGGGGGGTGTAGGGACAGAGAGACCTGGGGGGCATGGGGACAGAGAGACCTGGGGGGGTAGGGACAGAGAGACTCGGGGTGTGGGACAGAGAGACCCGGGGGGGTATGGACAGAGAGACCTGGGGGGCATGGGGACAGAGAGACCTGGGGGGGTAGGGACAGAGAGACTCGGGGTGTGGGACAGAGAGACCCGGGGGGGTGTGGGCACAGAGAGACCTGGGGGTAGGGACAGAGAGACCCGGGAGGGTAGGGACAGAGAGACCCGGGGGGGTGTAGGGACAGAGAGACCTGGGGGGCATGGGGACAGAGAGACCTGGGTGGGGTAGGGACAGAGAGACCTGGGGTGTAGGGACAGAGAGACCCGGGGGGGTGTGGGCACAGAGAGACCTGGGGTGTAGGGACAGAGAGACCCGGGGGGGGTGTGGGCACAGAGAGACCTGGGGGTAGGGACAGAGAGACCTGGGTGGGGTAGGGACAGAGAGACCTGGGGGGCATGGGGACAGAGAGACCTGGGGGGGTGTAGGGACAGAGAGACCTGGGGGGCATGGGGACAGAGAGACCTGGGTGGGGTAGGGACAGAGAGACCCGGGGGGGTGTAGGGACAGAGAGACCCGGGGGGGTGTGGGCACAGAGAGACCTGGGGGTAGGGACAGAGAGACCTGGGGGGCATGGGGACAGAGAGACCTGGGTGGGGTAGGGACAGAGAGACCTGGGGGGCATGGGGACAGAGAGACCTGGGGGGTAGGGACAGAGAGACCTGGGGGGGTGTGGGCACAGAGAGATCTGGGGGGTAGGGACAGAGAGACCTGGGTGGGGTAGGGACAGAGAGACCCGGGGGGGTGTAGGGACAGAGAGACCCGGGGGGGTGTGGGCACAGAGAGACCTGGGGGTAGGGACAGAGAGACCCGGGGGGTATGGGGACAGAGAGACCTGGGGGGGTAGGGACAGAGAGACCCGGGGGGGTGTAGGGACAGAGAGACCCGGGGGGGTGTGGGCACAGAGAGACCTGGGGGTAGGGACAGAGAGACCCGGGGGGTATGGGGACAGAGAGACCCGGGGGGTATGGGGACAGAGAGACCTGGGGGGGTAGGGACAGAGAGACCCGGGGGGTATGGGGACAGAGAGACCTGGGGGGGTAGGGACAGAGAGACCCGGGGGGTATGGGGACAGAGAGACCCGGGGGGTATGGGGACAGAGAGACCTGGGGGGGTAGGGACAGAGAGACCCGGGGTGTGGGACAGAGAGACCCGGGGTATGGGACAGAGAGACCCGGGTGTAGGGACAGAGAGACTCGGGGCGGGGAGGGTGTGGGGACAGAGAAACCCGGAGGTGTATGTACACTGGTCTGTGAAGGTAGCAGGACAGGTTGAGAAGGCTGGTAAATAAGGATATGGGATCCTTGGCTGTGTCAATAGAGGCATAGGGGCAGAAATTCACCATCGCCCTGTTTGGGACACTAACCGCCAGGCGCTAAAGATTTAAAACTTTAAACAAATTCAGCGTTTGTGCTCCAAGAAGGAAGTGGAGTGCTGAATTAAAAACCCCACTCCTTCTTGGGCGCAGTCATAGAAATTTACAGCACGGAAGTAGGCCATTCGGCCCATCGTGTCCACGCCGGCCGACCAAGAGCTACCCAGCCGAATCCCACTTTCCAGCTCTGGGTCCGTAGCCCTGTAGGTTACAGCGCTTCAGGTGCACATCCAAGTACTGTTTAAATGTGGGGAGGGTTTCTGCCTCTACCACCCTTTCAGGCAGTGAGTTCCAGACCCCCACCACCCTCTGGGTGAAGACATTTCCCTCAAATCCCCTCTAAACCTCCCCCCAATTACTATAAATCTATGTTCCCTGGTTGGTGATTCCCCCTGCCAAGGGAAACAGGTCCTTCCTATCCACTCTATCCAAACCAACCTCATAATTTTATACACCTCAATCAGGTCTCGCTCTAGCCTCCTCTGTTCCAAAGAAAACAGATCCACTATCTTCAATCCTTCCTCATAGCCAAAATTCTCCAGTCCAGGCAACATTCTTGTAAATCTCCTCTGTACCCTCTCCAGTGCAATCACATTTTTCCTGTAATGTGGTGACCAGAACTGCACGTAGTACTCCAACTGGGGCCTAACTAGTGTTTTATAAAGTTCATGCATGACCTCCCTACTCTTGTATTCTATGCTTCAACTAATAAAGGCAAGTATTCCATATGCCTTCTTAACCACCTTATCAACCTGGCCTGCTACCTTCAGGGATCTGTGGACAAGGTCCCTTTATTTCTCTACGCTTCTCAATGTCGTGCCATTTAATGTGTATTCCCTTGCCTTGTGAGACCTCCCCAAGTGAATTACCTCGCACTTATCCAGATTAAATTCTATTTGCCACTGTTCTGCCCACCTGACCAGTACATTGTAATCTTCCTGCAGTCCACTTCTTCTTCATTATCAACCATGTTGTGTATCTGTAAAGCATGCACTCCCATGTTTTGCCACCAGGGAGTGCATCCCCTGAAGTCTCAAGGATCCCAGCATCCCTTGGGAGCACTGTATATAAGCTGGCCCCCAAGGTCTGTTCCTCACTCTGGAGTGTCTTAATAAAGACTGAGGTCACTGTTACTTTAACCTCCCTGTGTGCAGTCTCATCTGTGTCAGGAACACAACAACTGGCGACGAGTATACAAATCCAATGCAAAGATGCAGCAAACTGTGGACATCCTGGAGAAGTTCTCGGAGGGTGAGGACTGGGAAGCCGATGTTGAACGGCTAGACCAGTACTTTGTAGCCAACGAGCTGGACGGAGAGGGAAGCGCTGCAAAAAGGAGAGTGGTCCGCCTCACGGTCTGCGGGGCACCGACCTACAGCCTCATGAAGAATCTTCTGGCTCTGGTGAAACCCACAGATAAGTCGAATGAGGAGCTGTGTACACTGGTTCGGGAGCATCTTGATCTGAGAGAGAGCGTGCTGATGGCGAGGTATCGGTTCGACACGTGCCAGCGATCTGAAGGTCAGGAAGTGGCGAGCTACATCACCAATCTAAGGCGACTTGCAGGATAATGTGAGTTTGATGGCTACCTGGAGCAACTGCTCAGAGACTTTTTTGTACTGGGCATTGGCCACGAGACCATCCTACGAAAACTTTTGACTGTAGAGACCCCGACCCTCAGTAAGGCCATTGTGATAGCACAGGCGTTTATGTCCATCAGTGATCACATCAAACAAATCTCTCAGTACACAAGTGCTAGCAATGTTCATAAATGAACTGGAACTGTGTTTGCGAGCAGAAATGTACAGGGCAGAAACCACGAGTCTGCAACTGCCAGCAAGCCTCAGGTGACCCAGATGGCTCAGAGTCCACAACGAAGTATGAATGCAAGGCAATTCACACCTTGTTGGCATTGTGGAGGCTTCCATTCAGCCTATTCATGCCGCTTCAAAGGGTATGTTTTTGCAAGAGCTGTGGAACAATGGGGCACCTACAATGAGCTTGCAGATGAACTGCAAGCTCTGCAAAACCTGCTAACCACCACGTGGCAGAGGAAAATCGGTCCATGGGGGATCAAAGCAATTTCGAGCTTCAGAGAGAGGAAGCAGATGCTGAAGTACACGGGGTGCACATATTTTCAACGAAATGTCCACCTATAATGCTCAACATAAAATTGAATGGCTTACCCGTAGCCATGGAACTAGACACTGGCGCGAGCCAATCCATCATGAACAAAAAGATGTTTGAGGATCTGTGGTGCAACAAGACACTCAGACCAGCCCTGAGCCCCATCCACATGAAACTGAGAACGTACACCAAAGAGCTTATCACTGTCCTGGGCAGCGCCATGATCAAGGTCAACTACGAGGGCACGGTGCACGAACTGCCACTCTGGATTGCCCCAGGCGATGGCCCCACACTGCTTGGAAGGAGCTGGCTGGGCAAAATCCGCTGGAATTGGGATGACATCCGAGCGTTATCACATGTCGATGAGGCCTCATGTATCCAGATTCTTAACACATTTCCTTCCCTTTTTGAGCCTGGAATTGGAAACTTTTCTGGGGCAAAGGTGCGGATCCACTTGGTCCCAGAAGCATGACCCATTCACCACAAGGCACAAGCGGTACCTCACATGATGAGGGAGAGAATGGAAATCGAGCTGGACAGGCTGCAACACGAGGACATCATCTCCCCAGTGGAATTCAGCAAGTGGGCCAGCCCGATTGTTCCAGTACTGAATAGTGATGGCACGGTCAGGATTTGCGGCAATTATAAAGTAACTATTAATCGTTTCTCGCTACAGGACCAATACCCGCTACCTAAGGCAGACGACCTATTTGCGACGCTGGCAGGAGGCAAGACGTTCACCAAGCTCGACCTGACTTCGGCCTACATGACACAGGAGCTGGAGGAGTCTTCGAAGGGCCTCACCTGCATCAATACGCACAGGGACTGTTCATCTACAACAGATGCCCGTTTGGAATTTGGTCGGCTGCAGCGATCTTCCAGAGACACATGGAGAGCCTACTCAAGTCGCTACTACACACGGTGGTCTTTCAGGATGACATAATGGTCACGGGTCGGGACACTATCGAGCATCTACAAAACCTCCAGCTATTGGATCGCGTAGGGCTGCAGCTGAAGAGGTCGAAATGCGACTTCATGGCAACAGAAGTGGAGTTTTTGGGGAGAAAGATCGCGGCGGATGGCATTCGGCCCACAGACGCCAAGACAGAGGCTATCAGGAATGCACCCAGGCCACAGAACGTCACGGAGCTGCGGTCGTTCCTGGGACTCCTCAACTATTTTGGTAACTTCCTACCGGGGTTAAGCACCCTCTTAGAGCCCCTACATGTGTTATTACGTAAAGGTGAGAACTGGGTATGGGGAAAAAAACAAGTAATTGCTTTTGAGAAAGCCAGAAACATTTTATGCTCCAACAAACTGCTTGTATTGTATAACCCGTGTAAAAGACTTGTGCTAGCATGTGATGTGCCGTCGTACGGAGTCGGGTGTGTATTACAACAAGCTAACATAGCAGGGAAGTTGCAACCTGTCGCCTATGCCTCCAGGAGTGTGTCAAAGGCCGAGAGGGCCTACAGCATGATTGAGAAAAGGCATTAGCGTGTGTGTTCGGGGTAAAGAAAATGCATCAGTACCTGTTTGGCCTCAAATTTGAGCTGAAAATCTATCACAAGCCCCTCATATCCCTGTTCGCTGAAAACAAGGGGATAAATACTAATGCCTCAGCCTGCATACAAAGGTGGGCACTCGCGCTATCAGAGTATAACTATACCATCTGCCACAGGTCAAGCACCGAGAACTGTGCGGATGCTCTCAGTCGGCTACCATTGCCCACCACAGGGGTGGAAATGGCGCAGCCTGCAAACTTGTTGATGGTCATGGAAGCATTTGAAAATGATAAATCACCTGTCACAGCCCGCCAGATTAGGACTTGGACCAGCCAAGACCCTCTGCTGTCCCGAATAAAAAATGTGTACTGCATTGGAGCTGGGCCAGCATCCCCATTGAAATGCAAGAGCTAATCAAGCCGTTCCAGCGGCGAAAGGACGAGCTGTCCATTCAGGCAGACTGCCTGTTGTGGGGTAACCGTGGAGTGCTACCCAAAAAAGGGCAAGGAGATGTTCATCTCGGATCTCCACAGCACACACCCAGGTATGGTAATGATGAAAGCGATAGCCAGATCCTACGTGTGGTGGCCCGGTATCGACTCTGACTTAGAGTCCTGTGTACGGCAATGCAGCGTGTGTGCTCAGTTGAGCAACGCGCCCAGAGAGGCACCACTAAGGGTGTGGTCCTGGCCCTCCAGACCATGGTCGAGGATCCATGTCGACTATGCAGGCCCGTTTCTCGGTAAAATGTTCCTGGTGGTGGTGGATGCTTTTTCAAAATGGATTGAATGTGAAATAATGTCGGGAAGCACCGCCACCATCACCATTGAAAGCCTGAGGGCCATATTTGCCACCCACGGCCTGCCTGACATACTGGTCAGTGACAACGGGCCATGTTTCACCAGTGCCGAATTTAAAGAATTCATGACCCGCAATGGGATCAAACATGTCACCTCGGCCCCATTTAAACCAGCCTCCAATGGGCAGGCAGAGCGGGCAGTACAAACCATCAAACAGAGCCTTAAACGAGTCACAGAAGGCTCACTCCAAACCCGCCTGTCCCGAATACTGCTCAGCTACGGCACAAGACCCCACTCGCTCACAGGGGTGCCCCCGGCTGAGCTATTCATGAAAAGGACTCTTAAAACCAGACTCTCGCTGGTTCACCCCAACCTGCATGATCAGGTAGAGAGCAGGTGGCAGCAACAAAATGTAAACGATGGTCGCGCCACTGTGTCACGGGAAATTGATCTGAATGACCCTGTGTATGTGCTAAACTATGGACATGGTCCCAAGTGGATCACGGGCACGGTGATAGCTAAAGAAGGGAGTAGGGTGTTTGTAGTCAAACTAGACAATGGACAAATTTGCAGAAAGCACCTGGACCAAACGAGGCTGCGGTTCACAGACTGCCCTGAACAACCCACAGCAGACACCACCTTTTTCGAGCCCACAACACACACCCAAAGGATCAACAACACCACCCCGGACCAGGAAATCAAACCCATCACGCCCAACAGCCCAGCAAGGCCAAGCTCACCCAGCAGCCCTGCAGGGCCAACAACACGCCAGCCCAGCGAGGGCACAGCCAACACACCAGAACAGACATTTGTACCGAGGCGGTCCACCAGGGAAAGAAAGGCTCCCGACCGCCTCACCTTGTAAATAGATTTCACTTTGACTTTGCGGGGGGAGTGATGTTGTGTATGTAAAGCATGCACTCCCATGTTCCGCCACCAGGGAGTGCATCCCCTAAAGTCCCAAGGGATCCCAGCATCCCTTGGGAGCACTGTATATAAGCTGGCCCCTAAGGCCTGTTCCTCACTCTGGAGTTTCTTAATAAAGACTGAGGTCACTGTTACTTTAACCTCCCTGTGTGCAGTCTCATCTGTGTCAGGAACACAACAAACCACACAGCCGATTTTTGTATCATCTGCAAACTGGTTAATCATACTCCCTATATTCATGTCTCAATCATTGATATATACCACAAAAAGCAAGGGCCCCAGAACTGAGTCCTTCGGAACCCCACTGGAAACATCCTTTCAATCACAAAAACACCCATCGACCATTACCTTTTGCTTCCTGCCTCTGAGCCAATTTTGGATCCAACTTGCCACTTTGCCCTGGATCCCATTGGCTTTTACTTTCATGACCAGTCTGCCATGTGGGACCTTATTAAAAGCTTTGCTAACATCCATATACGCTACATCATACGCGCTGCCTTCATCGACCCTCCTGGTTACCTCCTCAATAAATTCAATCAAGTTAGTCAGACACGACCTTCTCTTAACAAATCCTTGGCTAAACCGTGTCTTTCTAAATGAAGATTTATCCTGTCCCTCGAAATTTTTCCAATAATTTTCCCACCATGGAGGTTAGACTGACTGGCCTGTAATTACTCGGTCTATTCTTAAACAAAGGTACCACATTAGCAGTCCTCCAGTCCTCTGGCACCACACCTGTAGCCAGAGAGGATTGGAAAATGATGGTCAGAGCCTCTGCTATTTGCTCTTTTGCTTCGGTTAACAGGCTGGGGTACATTTGACCCGGGCCTGGGCGACAGCAGGCAGGACAGTGAGTGGAGTGGTGCTGCATTGAGAGGCTCTGTCTCTCCCTTAAAGGGAAGAGCCATCGCTGCAAAGTTAAAACAATGTACCTGGACCATGACAGCAGCTGCGATCCTTCGCGATCACCCTGGCACTCAAGCAGAGAGAGCCGGGCTGACCAATCGCGGGCAGGAACCCGTGAAAAAAGCTGGAAGAACAAAGGGAAGTTTTTGTGACGTACCTCAGCCACCTCGCCTTTAAGCATCGCCCCTGAAGCGCCCAGCCTCCTGATGGACGCCTGCTGCAGCTGTCGGTGTTTTCGGCCGGCGATGCTGCAGGGGGCGGAAGGCGATTTTGGAGCCGGGGCGTTACCGGGGCGATGTGCACGGTGATGACCTCATGATCTCCGGCCGAAGAAGATCGGGGTACAATGGTGTAGCGCCGCCGCCAAACTCCTGGTGAATATGGCAGGAGTCGACTTCATCGCCATTCGTGTACGTTACGCCGCGGGGGCATTAACGCAAGGCACAATGGTGCCCAATTTCACCACCAAACAGTGCAGAAGCAAGGAAGTTACGCTCAGCCTTTATAATCACAGGTTAGGCCCCAGCTGGAGTGTCGTGTCCAATTCTGGGCACTGCACTTTAGGAAGGATGTCAAGGCCTTGGAGAGGTCGAGAGGAGATTGACCAGAATGGTACCAGGCATGAGGGACTGCACACAAACACAAAAGCTAAATACTGCAAATGCTGGAATCTGGAAAAAACAGAAAATGCTGGAAATCTCAGCGGGTCAGGCAGCATCTGTGGGGAGAAACAGAGTTAACGTTTCAGGTCGATGACCCTGCGACAGAACCGAAGAGTGTCCATAAAGAACAGATTCTTAACACGCACCGAAGGGGGAGGGGAGGGAAGAACGAAAGGGAAGGTCTGTGATAGGGTGGAAGACAGGAGAGATTAGAGAGACAAAAGGGATGATGGGCCGACTGGAGATGGTAATGGCAGCAGTTAGAGAAAGGTCAGTCGATATAGGGTGTGAATGGTGGGATAATTACCCGCTGCCATTGGAGACAGAGAGAAAACATTACATCAGATCGGGGGTGGGGTTAAAAAGGAGGAAAGTGAGCCAAAGATGGACAGAGGTCATGGTCTGAAATTGTTGAACTCAATGTTGAGTCCCAAAGGCTGTAAAGTGCCTAAACGAAAGATGAGGTGCAGTTGCTCGAGCTTGCATTGAGCTTCATTGGAACAGTGTAGGAGGCCGAGGACGGAGAGGTCAGACTGGGAATGGAGTGGGAATTAAAGTGACAGGCGATCGGAAGCTCAGGGTCACGCTTACGGACTGAATGGAGGTGTTCCACAAAGTGGTCACCCAATCTACGCTTGGTCTCCTCAATGTAGAGACCACCACATCGGGAGCAGTGAATACAGTATACTGAATTGAAAGAAGTACAAGTAAATCGCTGCTTCACCTGGAAGGAGTGTTTCGGGCCCTGGATAGTGGGAAGGGAGGGGGTAAAAGGGCAGGGGTTGCATCTCCTGCGCTTGCACAGGAAGGTGTCCTGGGAAGGGGAGGGGGTGCTGGGGTGACTGCGGAATGGACCAGGGGGTCGCGGATGGAGCAGTCCCTTCGGAATGCTGAGAGGGGAGGGGAGGGGAAGATGTGATTGGTGGTGGGATCACGCTGGAGGTGGGGGAAATGGCGGAGGATGATCCGTTGAACATGGAGGCTGGTGGGGGTGAAAGGTGAGGACAAGGGGAACCCTGTCGTGGTTCTGAGAGGGAGGGGAAGGAGTGAGAGCAGAGGTGCGGGTAATAGAACGGACACGGTCGAGGGCCATGTTAACCACGGCGGAGGGGAATCCTCGGTTGAGGAAAAAGGAAGACATGTCGGAGGCATTAGTGTGAAAGGTGGCGTCGTCAGAGCAGATGTGGTGGAGACGGAGAAACTGGGAGAATGGAATGGAGTCCTTACAGAACGTGGGGTGGGAGGAAGTATAGTCCAGGTAGCCGAGAGAGTCAGTGGGCTTATAGTGGATACTGGTCGAAAGCCTATCCCCAGAGATGGAGACGGAGAAGTCGAGGAAGGGAAGGGAAGAGTCGGAGATGGATCATGTGAAGGTGAGGGAAGGGTGGAATTTGGATGCAAAGTGAATGAAATTTTCCAGTTCAGGGCAAGAGCAGGAAATGGCACCGATACAGTCATCAATGTACCGGAAAAAGAGGTGATGGAGGGGACCCGAGTAGGACTGGAACAAAGAATGTTCCACATATCCCACGAAAAGGCAGGCATAGCTAGGACCCATGTGGGTTCCCATAGCAGCACCTTTAATTTGGAGGAAGTGAGTGGAGTTAAAGGAGAAGTTGTTCAATGTGAGAACAAGTTCAGCCGGGCGGAGGAGGCTGGTGGTGGATGGGGACTGGTCGGGCCTCTGCTCGAGGAAGAAGTGGAGCGTCCTCAGGCCATCCTGGTGGAGGATGGAAGTGTAGAGGGATTGGACATCCATGGTGAAAAGGAGACGGTTGGGGCCAGGAAACTGGAAACTGTTAGAGTGACGGAGGGTGTCGGAGGAGTCGCGGATGTAGGTGGGAAGAGAGTGGACAAGGGGAGAAAAAAATAAGTTCTGTGGGGCAAGGACAGGCTGAAACGATGGGTCTACCGGGGCAGTCCTGTTTGTGGATCTTGGGAAGGAGGTAGAAGCGAGCTGTGCGGGGTTGGGGAACTATGAGGTCGGTGGCTGTAGAGGGAAGATCTCCAGAGGAGATGAGGTCAGTGACGGTCTGGGAAATGATGGCTTGATGTTCAGTGGTGGGGTCATGGTCCGGGGGAGGTAGGAGGAGGTGTCAGAGAGTTGGCGATCAGCCTCTGCAAGGTAGAGGTCGGTTCGCCAATCAACAACAGCACCATCCTTGTCAGCAGTTTGATGACAAGGTTAGGGTTGGATCTGAGCGAGCGGAGTGCTGCAATTCAGAGGGAGGTAGGTTGGAGGCGAGCAGAGAAATTGAGACGGCCAATGTCCCATCGGCAGTTTGCAATGAAGAGGTCTAGAGAGGGTAAGAGGCCAGAAGGAGGGGTCTAGGTAGAGCAAGAATTCTGAACACGGGAGAAAGGGTCAGTTGTGCGGGGGGAAGACTCCTGGCCGAAGAAGTGGGAATGGAGGCGAAGACGGCGGATAAAGAGCTCAGCATCGTGCTCTTCATCTTCCAGGGGCTTCAGTTATGTGGAGAGACTGGAGAAGCTGGGGCTGTTCTCCTTGGAGCAGAGAAGTGGTTTAATAGCAGTGTTCAAAATCATGAATGGTTTAGATAACAGTAAATAAGGACTCCCTCAGGAAAAGTTGCTCCAAGTGGGGTACAGGCTATGATTGAGTATTTAGAATCACACCTTCTGTACTTTTTATATTTCTCATGATTTTCCTTTGATTTTAAATTGCATTTTTGTTCCAACCTCTCTATATACATCTATGGATGTATTTAACCTTTTACAGTGTCCATATCCGTGGAGTATCTCCCAGTGCTGCTTAATCTGTCATTGTTTTCAACCAATTAATCTGGCTTTGTCCACCTTTGACCCCACTCAGAAAACCAATATAAATTCTGGCCTTGTTACTTTAGGATTAGAGTTCGAAAATGTACAAAAATGAATTATACATCACCTTTCACATCCTCACAACATCCCAAATACCCAAATACCTTATAGCCAATGAGGTGTAGTAACTGTTGTAATGTAGGAAATGAGACAGCCAATTTGTACACAGCAAGCTCCCACAAACAGAAATGAGATAAATAACTACATGTTTTAGTGATGTTGGTTGAGGGATAAATATTGGCCAGGACACCTACTCTGCTTCTAATAGTGCCATGGGATCTTTTACATCCACTTGAGAGCGCACACATCTCATCCGAAAGATGGCACCTCCGACAGTGCAGCACTCCCTCAGCACTGCACTGTAACGTCAGCCTAGATTTTGTGTTCAAGTGTCTGGAGTGGGACTGACACCCACAACTGTCTAACTCAGTGCTGCATTCTGAGCCGCAGCTGGCATTAAAGATTACAAGCTTCCAATACACCGCTCGGTTGGTTATAGACATTGAGACTAGTGGCCGAAATGAGCAGACAGATTCCAGTGTAATATTCAGGGGCAATCGGATCGATCACACACTGGGGGGAAAATTGCTGTCGGAGGCTTCCTTCAGACCAACGCCTCCAACCCAAAATGTTTTTACAAAAATACTCAGTGGCCCCCGTAGGAAGGTAGGATTGCAGGCAGAGGCTTCCATTTGTCCTCCATCCGGATACGTATCCCGGGATCACGTGGGCCTGGACCACCAATGGACAGCAAGTACTCTCACTGATAATAATGGGAAATACAGGCTCCCATTACTGTCAATGAGAATACCCGCCAAACACAGAAACACAACACAATAAATAAAAAAAATAAACTTACCTTAATGGACAGGGTTTTTAATATAAAAAATGAGCAATTAAATTTAATTTTTCTATGTTTTAAACTCTTACACGTACCACTACATCATCGTCCGAGCGAGGGACCACAAGGACGTGTGCATCATGACAGGAGCTGACGATTGCTGCACGGACCACCGCCTAATCCCACTCTTTTCCTTTTTATATATCTATAGAAACTCTTGCTATCTGTTTTTATATTTTGTGCTAGTTTACTTTCATAGTCTATCTTCCCTTTCTTAATCATTTTTTTAGTCATTCTTTTCTGGCTTTTAAAAGGTTCCCAATCTTGTGTCCTCCCACTAGTTTTGGGCACTTTGTATGTCCTTGTTTTTAATTGGATACCGTCCTTTATTTCTTTAGTTAGCCACAGATCGTTAACTTTTCTCTTGCACCCTTTCCTCCTCACTGGAATATATTTTTCTTGTGTTGTGAAATATCTCCTTAAATGTACGTCACTGTTCATCAACCATCCTGCACTTTAATCTATTTTCCCAGTCCACTTTAGCCAACTCTGCCCTCATACCTTCATAGTCTCCGTTATTTAAGTTTAGCACGCTGGTTAGAGATCCAACTTTCTCACCCTCCATCTGAATTTGAAATTCAATCATGCTATGATCTCTCATTCTGAGGGGATCCTTTACTCGGAGATTGTTTATTAATCCAGTCTCATTACACAGGACCAGATCCAAGATAGCCTGCCCCATTACATACTGCTCAAGGAACCCGTCCCTTATGCACTCTATGAACTCTTCCTCAAGGCTACCCTGACCAATTCGATTTGTCCAATCAATATGGAGGTTAAAAGCACCCATGATTATTGCTCATCTCTTTTTGCAAGCCCCCACTACTTTATGCTCCGACCAACAGAGTTGCTACTGTTAGGGGGCCTTTCGACTACGCCCACCAGTGACTTTTTCCCGTTATTATTCCTCATCTCCACCCAAACTGTTTCAACATCCTGATCATTTGAGCCAATATCATTTCTCACTATTGCAGTGACTCCATCCTTTATCAATAGAGCTACCCCAGACCCTTTTCCTTTCTGTCTGTACTTCCGAATTGTCAAATACCCCTGAATATTTAATTCCCAATTCTGGTCACCTTGCAACCACGTCTTGGTAATGGCGATCAGATCATACCCATTTGTCTCAATTTGTGCCGTCAACTCATCTATTTTGATACAAATGCTACTACGTTAATATAAAAACAGATAGCAAGAGTTTCTATAGGTATATAGAAAGGAAAAGAGTGGCTAAAGTAAATGTTGGTCCCTTAGAGGACGAGACCGGGGAATTAGTAATGGGGAACATTATGAAGTAACTTCTCTTATCTGGAAGGAGGAGAGCATGCCGGGAATCTCAGAGACGCTGTAATCGTGACCATCTTCAAAAAAGGGGACAAGTCCGATTGCGGTAACTACAGAGGAGTTTCCCTGCTGTCTGCCACTGGGAAAGTCATCGCGAGAATCCTCCTCAATCGTTTTCTCCCTATGGCTGAAGAGCTCCTCCCAGAGTCGCAATGCGGATTCCGCCCTCCAAGGGGCACAATGGACATGATCTTCACCGCCCGACAATTACAAGAGAAATGCCCAACCTCTCTCTGTACATGGCCTTCTTTGACCTCAAAAAGACCTTCGACACTGTCAACCGTGAGGGATTATGAAGCGTCCTCCTCAGATTCGGTTGCCCTCAAAGGTTTGTTACCATCCTTCGCCTGCTCCACGATAACATGCAGGCCGTGATCCTGACCAACGGATCCACCACAGACCCAATCCACACCCGGACCAGGGTCAAGCAAGGCTGTGTCATCGCACCAACGCTCTTCTCCATCTTCCTTGCTGCAATGCTCCATCTCACCCTCATCAAACTCCCCGCTGGAGTGGAGCTAAACTACAGAACAAACGGGAATCTGTTTCACTTCCGCTGCCTCCAGGCCAGACCCAAGGTTGTCCCATCCTCGGTCGTCGAACTACAGTATGCAGACGATGCCTGCGTCTGCGCACACTCGGGAGGCCGAACTCCAAACCATGGTCAACATCTTCACCGAGGCGTACGAGAGCATGGGCCTTACACTAAACATCCGTAAGACAAAGGGCCTCTACCAACCTGCCCCGCCACACAGCACTGACCCCCCGATTATCAAGATCCATGACGAGGCCTTGGACAACATGGACTCTTTTCCATACTTCAGGAGCCTCTGTCAGCAAGAGCAGACATTGACGATGAGGTCCAACGCCGCCTTCAGTGCACCAGCGCAGCCTTCGGTCACTTAAGTAAGAGAGTATTTGAAGATCAGGACCTCAAACCCGGCACCAAGCTCATTATCGACAGGGCAGTAGTGACACCCGCCCTCCTGTATGCTGGACAAAATACAGCAGACACCTCAAAGCGCAGGAGAAGTAACACCAATTCTGCCTCTGTAAGATCCTGCAAACCAATTGGCAGGATAGGCGCACCAACATCAGTGTTTTTGATCAGGCCAACATCCCCAGCATCGAAGCACTAACCACACTCCACCAGCTCCGCTGGGTGGGCCACATTATTCGCAAGCCTGACATGAGACTCCCAAAGCAAGCGCTCTATTCGGAATTCCAACACGACAAGCGAGCCTCAGGTGGGCAGAGGAAACATTACAAGGACACCCTCAAAGCCTCCCTGATAAAGTGCAACATCCCCACTGACACCTGGGAGTCCCTGGCCCAGGACCGCCCTAAGTGGAGGAAGAGCATCCGGGAGGGCGCTGAGCACCTCGAGTCTCGTCGCCGAAAGCATGCAGAAATCAAGCGCAGGCAGAAGGAGCGTGCGGCAAACCAGACTCCCCCCGCCCCCCACCCTTTCCTTCAGCCACTGTCTGTCCCACCTGTGACAGAGACTGAAATTCCCGTATTGGACTCCTCAGTCACCTGAGAACTCACTTTAAGAGTGGAAGCAAGTCTTCCTCGACTCCAAGGGACTGCCTATGATGATGATGATGGTGATGATAATTTACCAGGCGTAAGAATTTGAAGGACATTCGTTGGGCATGGGTTGGGCAAATAATCCGATCTCTCCCAAGCGGATGGCGTTCCTGCAGGGATGCGTTTTGATCGATCGGGAAAGCCGGTTCTCGGTGCGTGACATGCGGTATTTCCGAGGCCTCGCCGAGAGCATGCGCACTCCGTACCAACTCTTGGCCCAGTGAGCAGGTGCTGCTAACACTGCATCATCAATTCCCATCTGAGAGACTACAGGGGCAGCACCTGCAAACACCCTGTAACTACACATGCACTGGATACACTCAACCTGACGGAGGACACAACCAGGCCAGCATGACCGTACTGGCTCTTGGAACAAGCTATCCAATTAGTCCCACTCCCCACAGCCCGGCAGCATTTCTTCCCTTCCAGTATTTATCCAATTTACTTCTGAATCCAATTTCACACAGAGCATTCCTGATGTGCCTCTTCATTCAACGAACTGCTACCAAGTTGCAGAATATTCATTAAGCTGCACTTGCCGAGACTGATGGCCTCACATTGCCGCTGCCCGCTGAGGGCGTAGCTGTTGATCCAGGAATTGAAATAGAAGTATACAAGACAAATAGTTTGCTCCTGGTTTGCACTTGTGCCAAAATTAGCCTGTCCCACTTTCAGCTGTTAAACAACGTCCTCTGCAACTTCAATAAACTGTTATCAAGTTTGACACTTAAAACTCTCGGGTAGTCAGCAAAAGTTCAACTGTCGAAATGTGCAGCATAGAAGGCCATTCAACTCGGGGTGTCTCTGCTGACTTGTTGCTGCCACAATCCCAAACTAATCCCACTGCCCCGCTCTCTCTCCATATCCCTGTATCTATTCCGAAACTAATCCCACTGCCCCACATTCTCCCCATAGCCCTATATCAATCCTAAACTAATCCCAAAGCCCCGCTCTCTTCCAATAGCCCTGTATCAATCCCCAAACTAATCCCACTGCCCCGCTCTCTCCCCATAGCCCTGTATCAATCCCCAAACTAATCCCACTGCCCCACTCTTCATCCATAAACCACCAGCCTCACTCCATCCAGCCCTCATCCACCATCCCCCCTCCAGAGTCCTTCAATCATCCACTATCCAGTGAAGGTCAATTTCATCTATCCACAGATTATCAGCACAGTTTCATGTAAACCCAAGTAAGATTATTCTACCATAGTCCCTCTATTCACCGTTTGTTGATCCAATTACCATCAAGCCAAGGGACCAACCCTGGTACCATGAGGAGTGCAGAAGAGCATGCCAGGAGCAGCACCAGGCATACCTAAAAATGAGGTGCTAACCTGGGGAAGCTGCAACACAGGACTACATGCATGCTAAACAGCAGAAGCAGCATGTTATAGACAGAGCTAAGCGATCCCACAATCAACGGATCAGATCAAAGCTCTGCAGTCCTGCCACATCCAGTTGTGAATGGTGGTGGACCATTAAACAACTAATGGGAGGAGGAGGCTCCATGAATATCGCCATCCTCAATGAGGGCGGAGCCCAGCACGTGAGTGCAAAAGACAAGGCTGAATCGTTCACAACCATCTTCAGCCAGAAGTGCCGAGTGGATGATCCATATCGGTCATACCTTCACCACATGGACTACAGCGGTTCAAGAAGCCTGCTCACCTTCTCAAGGGCAGTTATGGATGAAAATAAATGCTGGCCTTGCCAGTGACGCCCACATCACAAGAACGAAGAAAAAAAAATACTTCATGCCTACTGTACCTGCAATGAAAAAAATCTAGCTGTGCTGTTAATATCTCTATAATCTTCACACCCTCAACTGATATCAAGCCAGTCCTTTCCAAAGCTGTTAACTGACAAGGAGAAAAATACCTTTCCTGGCACCGTCACTAAGGCCTTCACTAAGGCAACCGAGACTCCAGGATGGTATGTTGCCTCCCTGGTGCAAGGGTCAAGGATGTCTCGGAGCGGCTGCAGAACATTCTGGAGAGGGAGGGTGAACAGCCAGTTGTCGTGGTACATGTAGGTACCAACGATGTGGTGAGAAGCGGGAAGAGGTCCTACAAGCTGAATTTAGGGAACTAGAAGTTAAATTAAAAAGTAAGACCTCAAAGGTAGTAATATCTGGATTGCTACCAGTGCCATGTGCTAATCAGAGTAGAGGGAGCAGGATAGTTGGAATAAATACATGGATTGAGCAGTGGTGCAAGAGGGAGGGATTCAAATTCCTGGGACATTGGAACCAGTTCTGGGGGAAGTGGGACCTGTACAAAAGGGACGGTCTGCACTTGGGCAGGACTGGAACTGATGTCTTGGGAGTAACATTTGTTAATGCAGTTTGGGAGTGTTTAAACTAATATGGCAGGGGGATGGGAACCTATGCAGCGAGACAGGGCGAAGTAATATTGAGTCAGAAACAGATGGTAGAAAGGTAAAAAGCAATAGTGGAAGGCCGAGTAAACAAAGGCAAGAAACAAAAAGGGCCACACTACATCATAATTCTAAAAGGACAAAGAGTGTTAAAAAAACAAGCCTGAAGGCTTAGTGTCTTAATGCAAGGAGTATCCCTAATAAGGTGGATGAATTAACTGTGCAAATAGATGTTAACAGATATGATGTGATTGGGATTACAGAGACGTGGCTCCAGGATGATCAGGGCTGAGAACTCAACATCCAAGGGTATTCAACAAACAGGAAGGACAGAATAAAAAGAAAGGGAGGTGGGGTAGCATTGCTGGTTAAAGAGGAGATTAATGCAATAGTTAGGAAAGACATTAGCTTGGTGATGTGGAATCTATATGGGTAGAGCTGCAGAACACCAAAGGGCAAAAAACGTTAGTGGGAGTTGTGTACAGACCTCCAAACAGTAGTAGTGATGTTGGGGAGGGCATCAAACAGGAAATTAGGGGTGCATGCAATAAAGGTGCAGCAGTTATCATGGGTGACTTTAATATGCATATAGATTGGGCTAACCAAACTGGAGGCAATGCGGTGGAGGAGTGCATAAGGTATGGTTTTCTAGACCAATATATCGGGGAGGCCATCTTAGACTGGGTGTTGTGTAATGAGAGGATTAATTAGGAATCTCGTTGTGCGAGGCTCCTTGGGGAAGAGTGACCATAATATGGTGGAATTCTACATTAGGATGGAGAATGAAACAATTAATTCAGAGGCCATGGTCCAGAACTTAAAGAAGGGTAACTTTGAAGGTATGAGGCATGAATTGGCTAGGATAGATTGGCGAATGATACTTAAGGGGTTGACAGTGGATGGGCAATGGCAGACATTTAGAAACTGCATGAATGAACTACAACAATTGTACATCCCTGTCTGGCGTAAAAATAAAAAAGGGAAGGTGGCTCAACCGTAGCTATCAAGGGAAATCAGGGTTAGTATTAAAGCCAAGGAAGTGGCATACAAATTGGCCAGAAAAAGCAGTGAACCTGGGGACTGGTAGAAATTTAGAAATCAGCAGAGGAGGACAAAGGGTTTGATTAGGGCAGGAAAAATAGAGTGCGAGAGCAAGCTTGCAGGGAACATTAAGATGGACTGCAAAAGCTTCTATAGATATGTAGAGAGAAAAGGGTTAGTAAAGACAAATGTAGGTCCCCTGCAGTCAGAATCAGGGGAAGTCATAACGGGGAACAAAGAAATGGCAGACCAATTGAACAAGTACTTTGGTTCGGTATTCACTAAGGAGGACACAAACAACCTTCCGGATATAAAAGGGGTCAGAGGGTCTAGTAAGGAGGAGGAACTGAGGGAAATCCTTATTAGTCGGGAAATTGTGTTGGGGAAATTGATGGGATTGAAGGCCAATAAATCCCCAGGGCCTGATGGACTGCATCCCAGAGTACTTAAGGAGGTGGTCTTGGAAATAGCGGATGCATTGACAGTCATTTTCCAACATTCCATAGACTCTGGATCAGTTCCTATGGAGTGGAGGATAGCCAATGTAACCCCACTTTTTAAAAAAGGAGGGAGAGAGAAAACAGGGAATTATAGACCGGTCAGCCTGACATCGGTAGTGGGTAAAATGATGGAATCAATTATTAAGTATGTCAGAGCAGCGCATTTGGAAAGAGGTGACATGATGGGTCCAAGTCAGCATGGATTTGTGAAAGGGAAATCATGCTTGACAAATTTTTTGAGGATGTTTCCAGTAGAATGGACAAGGGAAAACCAGTTGATGTGGTGTATTTGGACATTCAGAATGCTTTCGACAAGGTCCCACACAAGAGATTAATGTGCAAAGTTAAAGCACATGGGATTGGGAGTAGTGTGCTGACGTGGATTGAGAACTGGTTGGCAGACAGGAAGCAAAGAATAGGAGTAATTGGGTACTTTTCAGAATGGCAGGCAGTGACTAGTGGGGTACCGCAAGGTTCTGTGCTGGGGCCCCAGTTGTTTACATTGTACATTAATGATTTAAACGAGAGGATTAAATGTAGTATCTCCAAATTTGCGGATGACAGTAAGTTGGGTGGCAGTGTGAGCTGCGAGGAGGATGCTATGAGGCTGCAGAGTGACTTGGATAGGTTAGGTGAGTGGGCAAATGCATGGCAGATGAAGTATAATGTGGATAAATGTGAGGTTATCCACTTTGGTGGTAAAAACAGAGAGACAGAGTGGCAGGGACGTGTTACTACAGTTGTACAGGGCCTTGGTGAGGCCACACCTAGAGTATTGTGTACAGTTTTGGTCTCCTAACTTGAGGAAGGACATTCTTGCTATTGAGGTAGTGCAGCGAAGGTTCACCAGACTGATTCCCGGGATGGCAGGACTGACATATCAAGAAAGACTGGATCAACTGGACTTGTATTCACTGGAGTTCAGAAGAATGAGAGGGGATCTCATAGAAACGTTTAAAATTCTGACGGGTGTAGACAGGTTAGATGCAGGAAGAATGTTCCCAATGTTGGGGAAGTCCAGAACCAGGGGTCACATTCTAAGGATAAGGGGTAAGCCATTTAGGACCGAGATGAGGAGAGACTTCTTCACCCAGAGAGTGGTGAACCTGTGGAATTCTCTACCACAGAAAGTAGTTGAGGCCAATTCACTAAATATATTCAAAAAGGAGTTAGATGTAGTCCTTACTACTAGGGGGATCAAGGGGTATGGCGAGAAAGCAGGAATGGGGTACTGAAGTTGCATGTTCAGCCATGAACTCATTAAATGGCGGTGCAGGCTCGAAGGACCAAATGGCCTACTCCTGCACCTATTTTCTATGTTTCAATGTTTCTATTGCGTAGGAAAAGCTGTGCGGTTAGGTTAGGGAGTCTTGGGGTTCAGAAGGCAGCAGCGCAAAGGAGAAGGACCAATGTGGGAGGGGCAGAGGGAGGGGGCAGTGTGTGGGGGGGGGGCAGTATGTGTGTGGGGGGGGTAGTGTGTGTGGGGGGGGGCAGTGTGTGTGGGGGGGTGGCAGTGTGTGGGGGGGGGGCAGTGTGTGGGGAGGGCTGTGTGTGAGGAGGGCAGTGTGTGGGGAGGGCAGTGTGTGGGGAGGGCAGTGTGTGGGGAGGGCTGTGTGTGGGGAGGGCAGAGTGTGGGGGGGGCAGTGTGTGGGGGGGGCAGAGTGTGTGGGGGGGGCAGAGTGTTTGGGGGGGGCAGAGTGTGTGGGGAGGCAGTGTGTGGGGGGAGGCAGTGTGTGGGGGGAGCAGAGTGTGTGGGGAGGCCAGTGTGTGGGGGGAGGGCAGTGTGTGGGGGGGGGCAGTGTGTGTGGGGGGGCTGTGTGTGGGGGTGCTGTGTGTGGGGAGGGCAGTGTGTGGGGAGGGCAGTGTGTGGGGGGGACAGATTGTGGGGGGGGCAGATTGTGGGGGGGGCAGTGTGTGGGGTGGGGCAGAGTGTGTGGGGGGACTGTGTGTGGGGGGGCTGTGTGTGGGGAGGGCAGTGTGTGGGGAGGGCAGTGTGTGTGGGGAGGGCAGTGTGTGTGGGGAGGGCAGTGTGTGGGGGGAGGGCAGTGTGTGGGGGGAGGGCAGTGTGTGGGGGGAGGGCAGTGTGTGGGGGGAGGGCAGTGTGTGGGGGGAGGGCAGTGTGTGGGGGGGAGGGCAGTGTGTGGGGGGGGCAGAGTGTGTGGGGGGTAGTGTGTGGGGGGAGGCAGTGTGTGGGGGGCGGGCAGAGTGTGTGGGGGGGCAGTGTGTGGGGGGGCAGTGTGTGGGGGGGACAGTGTGTGTGGGGCGGCTGTGTGTGGGGGGGCTGTGTGTGGGGAGGCAGTGTGTGGGGAGGGCAGTGTGTGGGGAGGGCAGTGTGTGGGGAGGGCAGTGTGTGGGGAGGGCAGTATGTGGGGGGGGGCAGAGTGTGTGGGGGGGGGGCAGAGTGTGGGGGGGGGCAGAGTGTGGGGGGGGGGCAGAGTGTGGGGGGGGGGCAGAGTGTGGGGGGGGGCAGAGTGTGGGGGGGGCAGTGTGTGGGGGGGGCAAAGTGTGTGGGGGGCTGTGTGTGGGGGGGCTGTGTGTGGGGGGGGGCTGTGTGTGGGGAGGGCAGTGTGTGGGGGCAGTGTGTGGGGGCAGGCAGTGTGTGGGGGGCGGGCAGAGTGTGTGGGGGGCAGTGTGTGGGGGGGGCAGTGTGTGGGGGGAGGCAGCATGTGTGGGGGGCAGTGTGTGGGGGGAGCAGTCTGTGTGGGGGCGCGGTGTGTGGGGTGGCAGTGTGTGGGGGGAGGCAGCATGTGTGGGGGGCAGTGTGTGGGGTGGGGCAGTGGGTGAGGGAAGGGCAGTTGGTGAAGGTGGGGCAGTGTGTGGGGGGGGCAATGTGTGCGGGGGCAGTGGGTGGGGGTGGGGCAGTGGGTGAAGGTGGGGCAGTGGGTGGGGGGGGCAATGTGTGCGGGGGCAGTGGGTGGGGGTGGGGCAGTGGGTGAGGGTGGGGCAGTGGGTGGGGGTAGAGCAATGGGTGGGGGCAGTGGGTGGGGGTGAGGGAAGGACAGGGTTTGAGGCTGTAAATATCCATGGAGCAGGAGTTAGCACAAGTTGAGAAGGTGCTTTGTGAAGATGTTTGTGGAGGTTGTGGGGAAGATGTTGAGGGTAAAGTAGCAGTTGTTAAGAACAGAGAAATAAAATGTAGTTGTATTAGTTTCCGTTGTCTTCTTGTAATGCCCCAAAATGCTTTACAGTCAAAATTGATTTTAGAAATGTACTCGTTGTTGTCCTGCAGACAAACGAGGCAACCAATGTGCAAACAGCAAGATCCCACAAACAGCATGCGGTGAATCACCAGCCAATCTGTTTGTGTAGGTATTAATTATTGGTCAGGGCTCAGGGAGAGTGAGCTCAGTCATGGCTCAGTGGGCAGCACTCTTGTCTCTGAGTCAGGAGGTTGTGGGTTCAAGTCAACAGCACTAAAATTCAAGCCCACACTCCCAGTGCAGTACTGAGGGAGCGCTGCACTGTCGGAGGGGCAGTACTGAGGGACGCCGCACTGTTGGAGGGGCAGTACTGAGGGAGCGCGCATTGTCGGAGGGGCAGTACTGAGGGAGTGCTGCATTGTCGGAGGGGCAGTACTGAGGGAGCGTGCACTGTCGGAGAGGCAGTACTGAGGGAGTGCTGCACTGTCGGAAGGGCAGTACTGAGGGAGCGCCGCACTGTCGGAGAGGCAGTACTGAGGGAGTGCTGCACTGTCAGAGAGGCAGTACTGAGGGAGTGCTGCACTGTCGGAGGGGCAGTACTGAGGGAGCGCCGCACTGTCGGAGGGGCAGTACTGAGGGAGCACCGCACTGTCGGAGGGACAGTACTGAGGGAGAGCCGCATTGTCGGAGGGACAGTACTGAGGGAGTGCTGCACTGTCAGAGGGGCAGTACTGAGGGAGTGCTGCATTGTCGGAGGGGCAGTACTGAGGGAGTGCTGTACTGTCGGAGGGGCAGTGCTGAGGGAGTGCTGCACTGTCAGAGGGGCAGTGCTGAGGGAGTGCTGCACTGTCGGAGGGGCAGTACTGAGGGAGTGCTGTACTGTCGGAGGGGCAGTGCTGAGGGAGTGCTGCACTGTCAGAGGGGCAGTGCTGAGGGAGTGCTGCACTGTCGGAGGGGCAGTGCTGAGGGAGTGCTGCACTGTCAGAGGGGCAGTACTGAGGGAGTGCTGCACTGTCGGAGGGGCAGTACTGAGGGAGTGCTGTACTGTCGGAGGGGCAGTGCTGAGGGAGTGCTGCACTGTCAGAGGGGCAGTGCTGAGGGAGTGCTGCACTGTCGGAGGGGCAGTGCTGAGGGAGTGCTGCACTGTCGGAGGGGCAGTGCTGAGGGAGTGCTGCACTGTCGGAGGGGCAGTACTGAGGGAGTGCTGCACTGTCGGAGGGGCAGTGCTGAGGGAGTGCTGCACTGTCAGAGGGGCAGTACTGAGGGAGTGCTGCACTGTCGGAGGGGCAGTACTGAGGGAGTGCTGTACTGTCGGAGGGGCAGTGCTGAGGGAGTGCTGCACTGTCAGAGGGGCAGTGCTGAGGGAGTGCTGCACTGTCGGAGGGGCAGTGCTGAGGGAGTGCTGCACTGTCAGTGGTGCCGTCTTTCAGATGCGACATTAAACCGAAGCTCTGTCTGCTCTCTCAGCTGGACGTAAAGGATTCCAAGGCACTATTTTGAAGAAGAGCAGGGGAGTTATCCCCAGTAGCCTGGCCAATATTTTCCCTCAATCAAAATAAACAGATTGTCTGGTCATTATCACATTGCTGTTTGTGGGAGCTTGCTGTGCGTTTCCAACAGTGACCACACTTCAAAATGTATCTCATTGGCTTTAAATCACTTTGGGTGTCTTAAGGTCGTGATAGGCACTATATAAATGCAAATCTTTATTTCTTTCAGTCGTGCCATATTTTTACACCCATCTGAACAGACAAACTGGGTCTCAGTTTAATATTTCATCTGGAAGATGGTGTCTGTGAAACTGGAGCACTTCCTCGGTAAGGCTAGGTTGTGTGGTGAAATGGGACCTGAACCCACAGCCCTGTGGCTCAACGGCACAAGTGCAGCCACTGATTCAGGCTGACACTTGGAGAGGGTGAACACCAGGTTGAAGGGTCGCCAGACCACTGGTGTTGGGATTGGGCGCAACCTTCCGCGTCATACTTAAAAAACATAAAGCCAGACCCATTTTGTTTTTAAATTGGAAGCTTACATGCAGATGCCAAGGGACAGAGAAAGATTAGCTAAACTTTAGGTCGTGCCCATCTCGCACAATTGGACCTCAAAGGAAGCAGAAAACTCCTTGTGAGCGGCAGAACATTTTATTGCGGGGTACACAGTATAACTAGGGTTGCCAACACTCGAGGATTATTTTGGCGTCTCCAGGAATGAATGATTAATCTCCCTGGACACTGTTACATTCAACCTTGGGAGAATAATCATAGGGCCATTAAAAACAACCATATTTTTATTTATTTTTAAAAACATTGGGATCAAAGTCTGATTGACTGGACGGGGGGGCGGGGGGGGGGGGGTTAGAGGGGGGAGGTCCAGCGATGGATTCTCCAGGAATACACCACCCAGAATTGGCGACCCGAAGAATAACAGTCCCAGAACCTCATCTTCTCCAAATTACTGCCAGCAACACCATGGGAAATGGGAGCGAATGAGGCCTTTAAGAAATGGAATTGAAACTATTTTTTATTCTGTTCAAATTAACAGTGAATAATTTAGCAAATCATTTATAACTGCTTGGTGTGAGGTTGGAGCCTGTCGTGTTCAGCCTGACGTTGGGCGTTAATTATTGCACTGTACCCCTCGTCACTGATTCTCAGCACCAAGGACAAGGCTTCCGATCCGGGCTCAAGTCAATCATTTGGAGGTTCAGGTTGGGCCAACTTCACAACTCCAAAACAACATCAGCCCTCTCCGCCGTGGAGTCGGGGGGCCCTGGTATCATGTTATGATCCAGAGAGTAGGGCTCAAACCATGGCCCATGGTCCATCACCAACCCCTGTCCCTGTCAACAGTCCCTTATCATTACAGACCTCAGAAGGTCCCAGCTGAGGCTCAGTGATAGCACTTTCACCTGGGAGTTAGGTGGTTGCGGGTTCAAATCCCATTCTGGACACCTGAGCACGTAATCTAGGCTGCCGCTCCAGTATAGTAATGACTGAGCACTGCACTGTCAGAAGTGACATAGAAACTTAGAAAATAAGTGCAGGAGTAGGCCATTCAGCCCGTCGAGCCTGCACCACCATTCAACATGATCATGGCTGATCATTCACCTCAGTACCCCTTTCCTGCTTTCTCTCCATACCCTTTGATCCCCTTAGCCGTAAGGGCCATATCTAACTCCCTCTTGAATATATCCAATGAACTGGCATCAACAACTCTCTGCGGCAGGGAATTACACAGGTTAACAACTCTCTGAGTGAAGAAGTTTCCCCTCATCTCAGTCCTAAATGGTCTACCCCTTATCCTAAGACTGTGTCCCCTGGTTCTGGATGTCCCCAACATCGGGATCATTGGAAAAAGAGTGGGAGAGCTATAGTGATAGGGGACTCTATTGTAAGGGGAATAGATCGGAGTTTCTGCGGCCGCAACTGAGATTCCAAGATGGTATATTGCCTCCCTGGTGCAAGGGTCAAGGATGTCTCGGAGCGGCTGCAGAGCATTCTGGAGAGGGAGGGTGAACAGCCAGTTGCCGTGGTACATGTAGGTACCAACGATATAGGTAAGAAGTGGGAAGAGGTCCTACAAGCTGAATTTAGGGAGCTAGGAGTTAAATTAAAAAGTAGAACCTGAAAGGTAGTAATCACTGGTTTGCTACCAGTGCCACGTGCTAATCAGAGTAGAGGGAGCAGGATGGTTAGAATAAATATGTGGATTGAGCAGTGGTGCAAGAGGGAGGGATTCAAATTCCTGGGACATTGGAACCAGTTCTGGGGGACGTGGGACCTGTACAAAAGGGACGGTCTGCACTTGGGCAGGACTGGAACTGATGTCCTGGGGGAAACATTTGTAAATGCAGTTCGGGAGTGTTTAAACTAATATGGCAGGGGGATGGGAACCTATGCAGCGAGACAGGTCAAAGTAATATGGAGTCAGAAACAGATGATAGAAAGGTAAAAAGCAATAGTGGAAGGCCGAGTAAACAAACGCAAGAAACAAAAAGGGCCACACCACATCATAATTCTAAAACAACAAAAGGTGTTAAAAAAACAAGCCTGAAGGCTTTGTGTCTTAATGCAAGGAGTATCCGTAATAAGGTGGATGAATTAACTGTGCAAACAGATGTTAACAGATATGATGTGATTGGGATTACAGAGACATGGCTCCAGGATGATCAGGGCTGGGAACTCAACATCCAGGGGTATTCAATATTCAGGAAGGATAGAATAAAAAGAAAAAGAGGTGGGGTAGCATTTCTGGTTAAAGAGGAGATTAATGCAATAGTTAGGAAAGACATTAGCTTGGATGATGTGGAATCTATATGGGTAGAGCTGCAGAACACCAAAGGGCAAAACACATTAGTGGGAGTTGTGTACAGACCTCCCAACAGTAGTAGTGATGTTGGGGAGGGCATCAAAGAGGAAATTAGGGGTGTATGCAATAAAGGTGCAGCAGTTATCATGGGTGACTTTAATATGCATATAGATTGGGTTAACCAAACTGGAAGCAATACGGTGGAGGAGGATTTCCTGGCGTGCATAAGGGATGGTTTTCTTGACCAATATGTCGAGGAACCAACTAGGGGGGAGGCCATCTTAGACTGGGTGTTGTGTAATGAGAGAGAATTAATTAGCAATCTCGGTGTGCAAGGCCCCTTGGGGAAGAGTGACCATAATATGGTGGAATTCTACATTAGGATGGAGAATGAAACAGTTAATTCAGAGACCATGGTCCAGAACTTAAAGAAGGGTAACTTTGAAGGTATAAGGCGTGAATTGGCTCAGATAGATTGGCGAATGATATTTAAAGGGTTGACTGTGGATGGGCAATGGCAGACATTTAGAGACCGCGTGGATGAACTAAAACAATTGTACATCCCTGTCTGGCGTAAAAATAAAACAGGGAAGGTGGCTCAACCGTGGCTATCAAGGGTAATCAGGGATATTATTAAAGCCAAGGAAGTGGCATACAAATTGGCCAGAAATAGCAGTGAACCCAGGGACTGGGAGAAATTTAGAACTCAGCAGAGGGGGACAAGGGATTTGATTAGGGCAGGGAAAATAGAGTACGAGAGGAAGCTTGCAGGGAACATTAAGACGGATTGCAAAAGCTTCTATAGATATGTAAAGAGAAAAAGGTTAGTAAAGACAAACATAGGTCCCCTGCAGTCAGAATCAGGGGAAGTCATAACTGAGAACAAAGAAATGGCAAACCAATTGAACAAGTACTTTGGTTCGGTATTCACTAAGGAGGACACAAACAACATTCCGGATTTAAAAGGGGTCAGAGGGTCTAGTCAGAAGGAGGAACTGAGGGAAATCCTTATTAGTCGGGAAATTGTGTTGGGAAAATTGATGGGATTGAAGGCCGATACATCTCCAAGGCCTGATGGACTGCATCCCAGAGTACTTAAGGAGGTGACCTTGGAAATAGAGGATGCATTGACAGTCATTTTCCAACATTCCATAGACTCTGGATCAGTTCCTATGGAGTGGAGGATAGCCAATGTAACCCCAATTTTTTAAAAAGGAGGGAAGAGAGAAAATAGGGAATTATAGACCGGTCAGCCTGACATCAGTAGTGGGTAAAATGATGGAATCAATTATTAAGGATGTCATAGCAGCACATTTGGAAAGAGGTAACATGATAGGTCCAAGTCAGCATGGATTTGTGAAAGGGAAATCATGCTTGACAAATCTTCTGGAATTTTTTGAGGATGTTTCCAGTAGAGTGGACAAGGGAGAACCAGTTAATGTGGTATATTTGGACTTTCAGAAGGCTTTCGACAAGGTCCCACGCAAGAGATTAATGTGCAAAGTTCAAGCACATGGGATTGGGGATAGTGTGCTGACATGGATTGAGAACTGGTTGGCAGACAGGAAGCAAAGAGTAGGAGTAAATGGGTACTTTTCAGAAGGGCAGGCAGTGACTAGTGGGGTACCGCAAGGTTCTGTGCTGGGGCCCCAGCTGTTTACATTGTACATTAATGATTTAGACGAGGGGATTAAATGTAGTATCTCCAAATTTGCGGATGACGCTAAATTGGGTGGCAGTGTGAGCTGCGAGGAGGATGCTATGAGGCTGCAGAGTGACTTGGATAGGTTAGGTGAGTGGGCAAATGCATGGCAGATGAAGTATAATGTGGATAAATGTGAGGTTATCCACTTTGGTGGTAAAAACAGAGAGACAGACTATTAGCTGAATGGTGACAGATTAGGAAAAGGGGAGGTGCAACGAGACCTCGGTGTCATGGTACATCAGTCATTGAAGGTTGGCATGCAGGTACAGCAGGCGGTTAAGAAAGCAAATGGCATGTTGGCCTTCATAGCGAGGGGATTTGAGTACAGGGTCAGGGAGGTGTTACTACAGTTGTA
Organism: Pristiophorus japonicus; assembly: GCF_044704955.1. NCBI lineage: Eukaryota > Metazoa > Chordata > Chondrichthyes > Pristiophoridae > Pristiophorus > Pristiophorus japonicus. The sequence goes on from NC_091982.1 coordinate 128,024,833, forward strand.
CAGGGCCTTGGTGAGGCCACACCTGGAGTATTGTGTGCAGTTTTGGTCTCCGAACTTGAGGGAGTGCAGCGAAGGTTCACCAGACTGATTTCCGGGATGGCGGGACTGACATATCAAGAAAGACTGGATCAACTCGGCTTGGGTTCACTGGAGTTCAGAAGAATGAGAGAGGATCTCATAGAAACGTTTAAAATTCTGACGGGTTTAGACAGGTTAGATGCAGGAAGAATGTTCCCAATGTTAGGGAAGTACAGAACCAGGGGACACAGTCTAAGGATAAGGGGTAAGCCATTTAGGACCGAGATGAGGAGAAACTTCTTCACCCAGAGAGTGGTGAACCTGTGGAATTCTCTACCACAGGAAGTTGTTGAGGCCAATTCACTAAATATATTCGAAAAGGCCTTCGATGTAGTCCTTACTACTAGGGGGATCAAAAGGTATGGCGAGAAAGAAGGAATGGGGTACTGAAGTTGCATGTTCAGCCATGAACTCATTGAATGGCGGTGCAGGCTAGAAGGGCCGAATGGCCTACTCCTGCACCTATTTTATAATGTTTCTATATTTCTAACCGGTCCCATCCCGTCAGAATCTTTTACGTTTCTATGAGATCCCCGCTCATCTTCTAAACTCCAATGTATAAAGGCCCAGTTGATCCAGTCTCTCCTCATATGTCAGTCTAGCCATCCCTGGAATCAGCCTGCTGCACTTCCTCAATAGCAAGAACATCTTTCCTCAGATTAGGAGACCAAAACTGTACACAATATTCCAGGTGAGGCCTCACCAAGGCCCTGTACAACATCTTTCAGATGAGATGCTAAGCAGTCTGCTCTCTCAGGTGGATGTAAAAGATCACACGGCATTACTTCGCAGAAGAGCAGGACAGTTTTCCCTGGTGTTTTGGCTGACATTTACCCCTCAAGCAACATCACTAAAACAGATTATCTGGTCATTATCACATTGCTGTGTGTGGGAGCTTGCTGTGCACAAATTGGTTGCCGCGTATCCTACATTACAACAGTGACTACACTCCAAAAGTACTTCATTGGCTGTAAAGCGCAATGGGCCATCCTGAGATCATGAGAGGTGCTGTAGAAATGCAAGTTCTGTCTCAGGGATGACGAGGAGCTCGGTGCAGGCAGTACTAACGTTGCCCACCGCAGGCAGTGCCTTGTCTGTCTCACAAGTGGACTGCAGGCCTTCCTGCTGCAAAGCTCTACAACCAACCTGTTTCCTCACTCACTGGTGGGCCGTGTGCCAAAGTCCGCAGGAAAGCACTGGTGTTTGCTGATCTCCCCGGCATGAATTTTAGCATCTTATGCCACCTGGACCTGAGGGACTGGACTTTGCCCGGGGACTGGACCGCCCCCCCCCCCGCGGGACTGGACCTCCCTCCGGGACCGGACCTCCCTCCTGGGACCGGACCTCCCACTGGGACTGGACCTCCCTCCTGGGACCGGTCCTCCCTCCTGGGACCGGACCTCCCTCCTGGGACCGGACCTCCCTCCTGGGACCGGACCTCCCACTGGGACTGGACATCCCCCCGGGACTGGACCTCCCTCCTTGGACTGGACTTCCCACTGGGACTGGACCTCCCTCCTGGGACCGGACCTCCCTCCTGGGACCGGACCTCCCACTGGGACTGGACTTCCCCCGGGACCACACCTTCCCCCGGGACTGGACCCCCACCCCCCGGATATGGATCTTGCCCCGGGATTGGTCCTCCCCCCGGTGGGATGGGTTGCGAACCCGTTGGACCCAGAGCTATAACGTGACGATACGGCAACCATCTCGCTGTGGGGCAGGGTCAGCTGCTGTTTTCCTGCCCGTTAATTTTGTACGTTCTTATATAAAGCAGTGATCTCAGAGGGGCAAGGGGCTGGAAGAGGTTACAGAGATAGGGAGGGGTGTAAGGGCTGGAGGAGGTTACAGAGATAGGGAGGGATGTAGGGGCTGGAGAGGGTTACAGAGATAGGGAGGGGTGTAGGGGCTGGAGGAGGTTACAGAGATAGGGAGGGGTGTAGGGGCTGAAGGTTCCAGAGATAGGGAGGGGTGCAGGGGCTGAAGGAGGTTCCGGAGATATGGAGGGGTGTAGGGGCTGGAGGAGGTTACAGAGATAGGGAGGGGTGTAGGTGCTGAAGGTTCCAGAGATAGGGAGGGGTGCAGGGCTGGAGGGGATTACAGAGCTAGGGACGGGTGTAGGGCTGGAGGAGATTGCAGAGATAGGGAGGAAATGTAGGGCTACAGGAGGTTACAGAGATACGGAGAGGTGTAGGGGTTGGAGGGGCTTATAGAGATAGGGAGGGGTGTAGGGGTTGGAGGGGCTTAGAGATAGTGAGGGGTGTAGGGGTTGGAGGGGCTTATAGAGATAGTGAGGGGTGTAGGGGTTGGAGGGGCTTATAGAGATGAGAGGGGTGTAGGGGTTGGAGGGGCTTATAGAGATAGTGAGGGGTGTAGGGGTTGGAGGGGCTTATAGAGATGAGAGGGGTGTAGGGGTTGGAGGGGCTTATAGAGATAGTGAGGGGTGTCGGGGCCAGCCAATTCTCTATCCATGCTAATACATTTCCTCTGACTCCGCGTACCTTTATCTTCTGCAGTAACCTTTTGTGTGGCACCTTATCGAATGCCTTTTGGAAATCTAAATACACCACATCCATCGGTACACCTCTATCCACCATGCTCGTTATATCCTCAAAGAATTTCAGTAAATTAGTTAAACATGATTTCCCCTTCATGAATCCATGCTGCGTCTGCTTGATTGCACTATTCTTATCTAGATGTCCCGCTATTTCTTCTTTAATGATAGCTTCAAGTATTTTCCCCATGACAGATGTTAAACTAACCGGCCTATAGTTACCTGCCTTTTGTCTGCCCAACTTTTTTAAACAGAGGCATTACATTAGCTGCTTTCCAATCCGCTGGTACCTCCCCAGAGTCCAGAGAATTTTGGTAGATTATAACGAATGCATCTGCTATAACTTCCGCCATCTCTTTTAATACCCTGGGATGCATTTCATCAGGACCAGGGGACTTGTCTACCTTCAGTCCCATTAGCCTGTCCAGCACTACCCCCCCTAGTGATAGTGATTATCTCAAGGTCCTCCCTTCCCACATTCCCGTGACCAGCAATTTTTGGCATGGTTTTTGTGTCTTCCATTGTGAAGACCGAAGCAAAATAATTGTTTAAGGTCTCAGCCATTTCCACATTTCCCATTTTTAAATCCCCCTTCTCATCTTCTAAGGGACCAACATTTACTTTAGTCACTCATTCCCATGTTATATATCGGTAAAAGCTTTTACTATCTGTTTTCATGTTTTGCGCAAGTTTACTTTCGTAATCTATCTTTCCTTTCTTTATTGCTTTCTTAGTCATTCTTTGCTATCATTCAAAATGTTCCCAATCTTCTAGTTTCCCACTAACCTTGGCCACCTTATACGCATTGGTTTTTAATTTGATACTCTCCTTTATTTCCTTGGTTATCCCTTCTCTTACCGCCCTTCTTTTTCACTGGAATATATTTTTGTTGAGCACTATGAAAGAGCTCCTTAAAAGTCCTCCACTGTTCCTCAATTGTGCCACCATTTAGTCTGTGTTCCCAGTCTACTTTAGCCAACTCTGTCCTCATCCCACTGTAGTCCCCTTTGTTTAAGCATAGTACGCTCGTTTGAGACACTACTTCCTCACCCTCAATCTGTATTACAAATTCAACCATACTGTGAGCACTCATTCAGAGAGGATCTTTTACTAGGAGATTGTTTATTATTCCTGTCTCATTGCACAGGACCAGATCTTAGATAGCTTGCTCCCTTGTAGGTTCTGTAACATACTGTTCTAGGAAACAATCCCGTATGCATTCTATGAATTCCTCCTCCAGGCTACCCCGTGCGATTTGATTTGACCAATCAATATGTAGGTTAAAATCCCCCATGATTACTGCCGTTCCTTTTTCACATGCCTCCATTATTCCCCTGTTTATTGTCCGCCACAACGGAGTGTTGTAGAGGTTGGAGGAGGTTACAGTGATACGGAGGGCTGTATGGGCAGGAGGAGGTTACTGAGATAGGGAGAGGTGTTGGGGCTGGCGGTTACAGAGATAGGGAGGGGTGTAGGGGTTGGAGGGGCTTATAGAGATAGGGAATGGTGTAGGGGCTGGAGAAGGTTACAGAGATAGGGAGATGTGTCGGGGCTGGAGGAGTTTACAGAGATAGGGAGGGGTGTAGGGGCTGGAGGAGGTTGCAGAGATAGGGAGGGAAATAGGGGCTGGAGGAGGTTACAGAGATAGGGAGAGGTGTCGGGGTTGGAGGGGCTTATAGAGATAGGGAGGGGTGTAGGGGTTGGAGGAAGTTGCAGAGATAGGGAGGGAAATAGGGGCTGGAGGAGGTTACAGAGATGGGGAGAGGTGTCGGGGTTGGAGGAGTTTACAGAGATATGGAGGGGTGTAGGGGCTGGAGGAGGTTGCAGAGATAGGGAGGGAAATAGGGGCTGGAGGAGGTTACAGAGATAGGGAGAGGTGTCGGGGTTGGAGGGGCTTATAGAGATAGAGAGGGGTGTAGGGGTTGGAGGAAGTTGCAGAGATAGGGAGGGAAATAGGGGCTGGAGGAGGTTACAGAGATGGGGAGAGGTGTCGGGGTTGGAGGAGTTTACAGAGATATGGAGGGGTGTAGGGGCTGGAGGAGGTTGCAGAGATAGGGAGGGAAATAGGGGCTGGAGGAGGTTACAGAGATAGGGAGAGGTGTCGGGGTTGGAGGGGCTTATAGAGATAGAGAGGGGTGTAGGGGTTGGAGGAAGTTACAGAGATAGGGAGGGGTATAGGGGCTAGAGGTTACAGAGATAGGGAGGGGTGCAGGGCTGGAGGAGATTTCAGAGATAGGGAGGGTTGTAGGGCTGGAGGAGGTTACAGAGATAGGGAGGGTTGTAGGGCTGGAGGGACTTACAGAGATAGGGAGTGGTGTCGGGGCTTGGGGAGGTTACAGAGATAGGGATGCGTGTCGGGGTTGGAGGAGTTTAGATAGGGTGGGGTGTAGGGCTGGAGGAGGTTATAGAGATAGGGAGGGGTGTAGGGCTGGAGGAGGTTACAGAGATAGGGAGGGTTGTAGCGCTAGAGGGGCTTACAGAGATCGGGAGTGGTGTAGGGTCTGGAGGAGGTTACAGAGATAGGGAGGGGTGTAGGGGCTGGAGGAGATTACAGAGATAGGAGGGGTGTAGGGCTGGGGAGCTTACAGAGATAGGGTGGGGTGCAGGGCTGAAGGAGGTTACAGATATAGGGAGGGGTGCAGGGCTTGAGGAGGGTACAGAGATAGGGAGGGGTGTAGGGCTGGAGGGGATTACAGAGCTAAGAAGGGGTGTAGGGCTGGAGAGGGTTACAGAGATAGGGAGGGTTCTAGAGCTGGATGGGTGTACAGAGATAGGGAGTGGTGTAGGGGCTTGAGGAGGTTACAGCGATAGGGATGCATGTAGGGGCTGCAGGAGTTTAGATAGTGAGGGGTTTAAGGCTGGAGGAAGTTACAGAGTTAGGGAGGGGTGTAGGGGCTGGAGGTTCCAGAGATAGAGAGGGCTGAAGGGGCTGGAGGAGGTTGAAGAGATAGGGAGGGGTGTTGGGGCTCGAGGAGGTTACTTAGATAGAGAGAGGTGTAAGGGCTGGAAGTTACAGAGATAGGGAGGGGTGTAGGGGCTGGAGGTTACAGAGATAGTGAGGGATGTAGGGGCTAGAGGTTACAGAGATAGGGAGTGGTGTAGGCGCTGGAGGAGGTTACAGAGATAGGGATGGGTGCAGGGCTGGAGGTTGTTACAGAGATACGGAGGTGTGTAGGGGCTGGTGGAAGTGACAGAAATAGGGAGGAGTGTAAGGCTGGAGGAAGTTACAGAGATAGGGAGGGGTGTCGGGGCTGGAGGAGGTTACAGAGATAGGGAGAGGTGTAGGGGCTGGAGGTGCTTATAGAGATAGGGAGAGGTGTAGGGGATGGAGGAGGTTACAGAGATAGTGAGGGATGTAGGGGATGGAGGAGGTTACAGAGAGCAGGAGGGGTGTTGGGGCTGGAGAAGGTTACAGAGATAGGGATGCGTGTAGGGGTTGGAGGAGTTTAGATAGGGTGGGGTGTAGGGCTGGAGGAGGTTATAGAGATAGGGAGGGGTGTCGGGCTGGAGGAGGTTACAGAGATAGGGAGGGTTGTAGCGCTAGAGGGGCTTACAGAGATAGTGAGGGATGTAGGAGATGGAGGAGGTTACAGAGAGCAGGAGGGGTGTTAGGGCTGGAGAAGGTTTCAGAGATAGGGAGGCGTGTAGGGGTTGGAGGGGGTTACAGAGATAGGGAGGGCTGTAGGGCTGGAGGAGGTTACATGGATAGGGAGGGGTGTGGGGCTGGAGGAGGTTACAGAGATAGGCAGGGGTGTCGGGGCCGGAGGAGGTCACAGAGATAGAGATGGGTGTAGCGGCTGGAGGCGCTTACAGTGATAGGGAGGGTTGAAAGGGCTGGACGAAGTTACAGAGATACGGAGGGGTGTAGGGTTTGGTGGAAGTTACAGAGATAGGGAGGGGTGTAGGGCTGGAGAAGGAGGTTACAGAGATAGGGAGGAGTGTCAGGTGGGAGGGGGTTACAGAGATAGGGAGGTGTGGAGTGGCTGGAGGAGGTTACAGTGATAGGGAGGGGTGTAGATGCTGGAGGAGGTTACAGATCTAGGGACAGGTGTAGGGGCTGGAGGTTACAGCGATAGGGAGCAGTGGAGGGGCTAGAGGTATACAGAGATAGGGAGGGGTGTCGGGGCTGGAGGTGCTTACAGAGATAGGGAGGAGTGTAGGTGTTTGGGGGAGGTTACAGAGATAGGGAGTCGTGTAGGGGCTGGAGGGGTTTACAGAGATAGGGAGAGGTGCAGGGGCTGGAGGAGGTTACAGAGATAGGGAGGGGTATCGGGGCTGGAGGAGATTACAGAGATAGGGAGGGGTGTAGGGCTGGAGGGGGTTACAAAGATAGTGAGGGGTATAGGGGCTGGAGGAGGTTTCAGATATAGGGAGGGATGCGGGTGCTGGAGGAGATTACAGAGATAGGGAGTGATGTAGGGCTGGAGGAGGCGACAGAGATAGGGAGATGTGTAGGTGCTGGAGGAGGTTACAGAGATAGGGAGGTGTGCAGGGGCTGGAGGAGGTTACAGAGAAAGGGTGTGTATGGCTGGAGGAGATTACACAGATAGGGACAGGTGTAGGGGCTGGAGGAGGTTACAGAGATAGGGAGGGGTATCGAGCTGGAGGGGGTTACAGAGATAGGGAGGGTTGTAGGGGCTTGTGGAGGATACAGAGATAGGGAGGGGTGTAGGGGCTTGTGGAGGTTACAGAGATAGGGAGGGGTGTAGGGGCTTGTGGAGGTTACATAGATAGAGAGAGGTGTAAGGGCTGGAAGTTACAGAGATAGGGAGGGGTGTAGGGGCTGGAGGTTACAGAGATAGTGAGGGATGTAGGGGCTAGACGGTACAGAGATAGGGAGTGGTGTAGGCGCTGGAGGAGGTTACAGAGATAGGGATGGGTGCAGGCTGGAGCTTGTTACAGAGATACGGAGGGGTGTAGGGGCTGGTGGAAGTAACAGAGATAGGGAGGAGTGTAGGACTGGAGGAAGTTACAGAGATAGGGAGGGGTTTCGGGGCTGGAGGAGGTTACAGAGATAGGGAGAGGTGTAGGGGCTGGAGGGGCTTATAGAGATAGGGAGAGGTGTAGGTGATGGAGGAGGTTACAGAGATAGTGAGGGATGTAGGAGATGGAGGAGGTTACAGAGAGCAGGAGGGGTGTTGGGGCTGGAGAAGGTTTCAGAGATAGGGAGGCGTGTAGGGGTTGGAGGGGGTTACAGAGATAGGGAGGGCTGTAGGGCTGGAGGAGGTTACATGGATAGGGAGGGGTGTGGGGCTGGAGGAGGTTACAGAGATAGGCAGGGGTGTCGGGGCCGGAGGAGGTCACAGAGATAGAGATGGGTGTAGCGGCTGGAGGCGCTTACAGTGATAGGGAGGGTTGAAAGGGCTGGACGAAGTTACAGAGATACGGAGGGGTGTAGGCGTTGGAGGAGGTTACAGAGATAGGGAGGGGTGTAGGGGCTAGAGGTTACAGAGATATGGAGGGGTGCAGGGCTGGAGGAGGTTTCAGAGATAGGGAGGGTTGTAGGGCTGGAGGAGGTTACAGAGATAGGGAGGGTTGTAGGGCTGGAGGGACTTACAGAGATAGGGAGTGGTTTCGGGGCTTGAGGAGGTTACAGAGATAGGGATGCGTGTCGGGGTTGGAGGAGTTTAGATAGGGTGGGGTGTAGGGCTGGAGGAGGTTATAGAGATAGGGAGGGGTGTAGGGCTGGAGAAGGAGGTTACAGAGATAGGGAGGAGTGTCAGGTGGGAGGGCGTTACAGAGATAGGGAGGTGTGGAGTGGCTGGAGGAGGTTACAGTGATAGGGAGGGGTGTAGATGCTGGAGGAGGTTACAGATTTAGGGACAGGTGTAGGGGCTGGAGGTTACAGCGATAGGGAGGGGTGTAGGGGCTGGAGAAGGTTACAGAGATAGGGAGGGGTGTCGGGGCTGGAGGGGTTTACAGAGATAGGGAGAGGTGCAGGGGCTGGAGGAGGTTACAGAGATAGGGAGGGGTATAGGGGCTGGAGGAGATTACAGAGATAGGGAGGGGTGTAGGGCTGGAGGGGGTTACAAAGATAGTGAGGGGTATAGGGGCTGGAGGAGGTTTCAGATATAGGGAGGGATGCGGGTGCTGGAGGAGATTACAGAGATAGGGAGTGATGTAGGGCTGGAGGAGGCGACAGAGATAGGGAGATGTGTAGGTGCTGGAGGAGGTTACAGAGATAGGGAGGTGTGCAGGGGCTGGAGGAGGTTACAGAGAAAGGGTGTGTATGGCTGGAGGAGATTACACAGATAGGGACAGGTGTAGGGGCTGGAGGAGGTTACAGAGATAGGGAGGGATGTCGAGCTGAAGGGGGTTACAGAGATAGGGAGGGTTGTAGGGGCTTGTGGAGGTTACAGAGATAGGGAGGGGTGTAGGGGCTTGTGGAGGTTACAGAGATAGGGAGGGGTGTAGGGGCTTGTGGAGGTTACAGAGATAGAGAGGGGTGTAGGGGCTGGAGGAGGATAGATAGGGAGGGGTGTAGGGCTGGAGGAAGTTACAGAGATAGGGAGAGGTGTGGAAGATGGAGGAGGTTACGGAGATAGGGAGGGGTGTACGGCCGGAGGAGGTTACAGAGACAGGAAGGCATGTAGGGGCAGGAGGAGGTTACAGGGATAGGGAGGGGTGTAGGGCTGGAGGGAGTTACAGAGATAGGGACGAATGTAAGGGCTGGAGGAAGTTACAGAGATAGGGAGGGATGTTGAGGTTGGAGGGGCTTACAGAGAGATGAGAGGGGTGTAGGGGCTTGTGGAGGTTACAGAGATAGGGAGGGAAATAGGGGCTGGAGGGGCTTATAGAGATAGGGAGGGGTGTAGGGGTTGGAGGAGGTTACAGAGATAGGGAGGGGTGTAGGGGCTAGAGGTTACAGAGATATGGAGGGGTGCAGGGCTGGAGGAGGTTTCAGAGATAGGGAGGGTTGTAGGGCTGGAGGAAGTTACAGAGATAGGGAGGGTTGTAGGGCTGGAGGGACTTACAGAGATAGGGAGTGGTGTCGGGGCTTGAGGAGGTTACAGAGATAGGGATGCGTGTCGGGGTTGGAGGAGTTTAGATAGGGTGGGGTGTAGGGCTGGAGGAGGTTATAGAGATAGGGAGGGGTGTAGGGCTGGAGGAGGTTACAGAGATTGGGAGGGTTGTAGCGCTAGAGGGGCTTACAGAAATAGGGAGTGATGTAGGGTCTGGAGGAGGTTACAGAGATAGGGAGGGGTGTAGGGGCTGGAGGAGATTACAGAGATAGTGAGGGGTGTAGGGCTGGGGGAGCTTACAGAGATAGGGTGGGGTGCAGGGCTGGAGGAGGTTACAGATATAGGGAGGGGTGCAGGGCTTGAGGAGGGTACAGAGATAGGCAGGGGTGTAGGGCTGGAGGTGATTACAGAGCTAGGAAGGGGTGTAGGGCTGGAGGAGGTTACAGAGATAGGGAGGGTTCTAGAGCTGGATGGGCGTACAGAGATAGGGAGTGGTGTAGGGGCTTGAGGAGGTTACAGCGATAGGGATGCATGTAGGGGCTGAAAGAGTTTAGATAGGGAGGGGTGTAAGGCTGGAGGAAGTTACAGAGTTAGGGAGGGGTGTAGGGGCTGGAGGTTCCAGAGATAGGGAGGGCTGAAGGGGCTGGAGGAGGTTGCAGAGAAAGGGAGGGGTGTAGGGGCTTGAGGAGGTTACATAGAAAGAGAGAGGTGTAAGGGCTGGAAGTTACAGAGATAAGGAGGGGTGTAGGGGCTGGAGGTTTCAGAGATAGTGAGGGATGTAGGGGCTAGAGGTTACAGAGATAGGGAGTGGTGTAGGCGCTGGAGGAGGTTACAGAGATAGGGATGGGTGCAGGGCTGGAGCTTGTTACAGAGATACGGAGGGGTGTCGGGGCTGGTGGAAGTGACAGAGATAGGGAGGAGTGTAGGGCTGGAGGAAGTTACAGAGATAGGGAGAGGTGTAGGGGCTGGAGGGGCTTATAGAGATAGGGAGAGGTGTATGGGATGGAGGAGGTTACAGAGATAGTTAGGGATGTAGGGGATGGAGGAGGTTACAGAGATCAGGAGGGGTGTTGGGGCTGGAGAAGGTTACAGAGTTAGGGAGGCGTGTAGGGGTTGGAGGGGGTTACAGAGATAGGGAGGGCTGTAGGGCTGGAGGAGGTTACAGGGATAGGGAGCAGTGTGGGGCTGGAGGAGGTTACAGAGATAGGCAGCGGTGTCGGGGCTGGAGGAGGGTCACAGAGATAGGGATGGGTGTAGCGGCTGGAGGCGCTTCCAGAGATAGGGAGGGCTGAAAGGGCTGGACGAAGTTACAGAGATACGGAAGGGTGTAGGGTTTGGTGGAAGTTACAGAGATAGGATGGGGTGTAGTGCTGGAGAAGGAGATTACAGAGATAGGGAGGGGTGTCAGGTGGGAGGGGGTTACTGAGATAGGGAGGTGTGGAGTGGCTGGAGGAGGTTACAGTGATAGGGAGGGGTGTAGATGCTGGAGGAGGTTACAGATCTAGGGACAGATGTAGGGGCTGGAGGTTACAGAGATAGGGAGAAGTGGAGGGGCTGGAGAAGGTTACAGAGATAGGGAGGGGTGTCAGGTGGGAGGGGGTTACAGAGATAGGGAGAAGTGGAGGGGCTGGAGAAGGTTACAGAGATAGGGAGGGGTGTCGGGGCTGGAGGTGCTTATAGAGATTGGGAGGGATGTCGGGGCTAGAGGGGCTTACAGAGTTGGGAGGGGTGTAGGTGTTTGGGGGAGGTTACAGAGATAGGGAGTCGTGTAGGGGCTGGAGGGGTTTACAGAGACAGGGAGGGGTGTAGGGCTCGAGGGGGTTACAAAGATAGTGAGGGGTATAGGGGCTGGAGGAGGTTTCAGATATAGGGAGGGATGCGGGTGCTGGAGGAGATTACAGATATAGGGAGTGATGTAGGGCTGGAGGAGGTGACAGAGATAGGGAGGGGTGTAGGTGATTGAGGAGGTTACAGAGATGGGGAGGTGTGTAGGGGCTGAAGGAGGTTACAGAGAAAGGGTGTGTATGGCTGGAGGAGATTACACAGATAGGGACAGGTGTAGGGGCTGGAGGAGGTTACAGAGATAGGGAGGGGTGTCGAGCTGGAGGGATTTACAGAGATAGGGAGGGTTGTAGGGCTGGAGTGGCTTACAGAGATAGGGAGGGGTGTAGGGGCTTGTGGAGGTTACAGAGATAGGGAGGGGTGTAGGGGCTGGAGGAGGTTACAGAGAAAGGGTGTGTATGGCTGGAGGAGATTACACAGATAGGGACAGGTGTAGGGGCTGGAGGAGGTTACAGAGATAGGGAGGGGTGTCGAGCTGGAGGGGGTTACAGAGATAGGGAGGGATGTAGGGGCTTGTGGAGGTTACAGAGATAGGGAGGGGTGTAGGGGCTGGAGGAGGATAGATAGGGAGGGGTGTAGGGCTGGAGGAAGTTACAGAGATAGGGAGAGGTGTGGAAGATGGAGGAGGTTACGGAGATAGGGAGGGGTGTACGGCCGGAGGAGGTTACAGAGACAGTGAGGCATGTAGGGGCAGGAGGAGGTTACAGGGATAGGGAGGGGTGTAGGGCTGGAGGGAGTTACAGAGATAGGAACGAATGTAAGGGCTGGAGGAGGTTACAGAGCTAAGGAGGGTGTAGGGGCTGGAGGGGCTTACAGTGATAGGGAGGGATGTTGAGGTTAGAGGGGCTTACAGAGAGATGGGAGGGGTGTAGGGGCTTGTGGAGGTTACAGAGATAGGGATGGGTGTAGGGCTGGGGGAGGTTACAGCGATAGGGAGTGATGTAGGGGCTGGAGGGGCTTACAGAGATAGGGAGGGGTGTAGGGGCTGGAGTTGGTTACAGAGATAGGGAGGGATGTAGGGGCTGGAGGAGGTTACAGAGATACGGAGGGGTGTAGGGGCTGGTGGAAGTTACAGAGATAGGGAGGGGTGTTGGGCTAGAGAAGGAGCTTAGAGAGATAGGGAGGGGAGTCGGGTGGGAAAGGTTTACAGAGATAGGGAGGGGTGTCGGGACTGGAGGAGGTTACAGAGATAGGGAGGTGTGTAGGGGCTGGAGGGGCTTAGAAATAGGGAGGGGTGTAGGGGCTGGAGGGGCTTACAGAGATAGGGAGAGGTGTACGGGCTGGAGGGGTTTACAGAGTTAGGGAGTGGAGTCGGGGCTGGAGGAGATTACAGATATAGGGAGCGGGTGTAGGGGCTGGAGGAGAGTACAGAGATAGGGAGGGGTGTAGGGGTTGGAGGGTACAGAGATAGGGAGGGGTGTCGGAGTTCGAGGAGGTTGCAGGGATAGGGAGGAGTGTAGGGGCTGGAGGAGGTTACAGAGTTAGGGAGAGGTGTAAGGGCTGTCAGAGGTTAAAGAGCTAGGGAGGTGTTTAGACGCTGTCGGAGGTTACATAGTTTCGGAGTGGTGTAGGGGCTGGAGATTACAGAGATAGGGAGTAGTGTAGGGTCTGGAGGAGCTTCTGGAGATAGGGAGTGGTGTAGGGGCTGGAGGTTACAGAGAAAGGGAGAGGTGTAGAGGCTGGAGGAGGTTACAGAGATATGGAGGGGTGTAGGGCTGGAGGGGGTTACAGAGATAGCGAGGGGTATCGGGGCTGGAGAAGGTTACAGATATACTGAGTGGTGTAGGTGCTGGAGGAGGTTACAGAGATAGGGAGGGGTGTAGGGGCTGGAGAAGGTTACAAATATAGGGAGGGGTGTTTGTGCTGAAGGAGGTTACAGAGATAGTGATGGGTGTAGGGCTGGACGAGGTTACAGAGATAGGGAGGGTTGTCGGGGCTGGAGGGGGATATAGACATAGGGTGTGGCGAGGGGCTGGATGGGGTTTCAGAGATAGGGAGGGCTGCAGGGGCTGGAGGGAGTTACAGAGATAGAAAGTGTTGTAGGGGCTGGAGGAGGTTACAAACAAAGGGAGGGGTCTAGGGGCTGGAGTTCACAGGGATAGGGAGAGATGTAGGGGCAGGAGGAGTTACAGAGATAGGGAGGGATGTAGGGCTGGAGGGAGTTACAGAGATAGAGAAGGGTGTAAGGGCTGGAGGAGATTACAGAGAAAGGGAGGGGTGCAGGGGCTGGAGGGGGTTACAGAGAAAGGGAAGGGTGTAGGGGCTGCAGGAGCTTACAGAGATAGAGAGAGGTGTAGGCGTTGGAGCAGGTTACAGAGATACAGAGGAGTGTCGGGGCTGATGGAAGTTACAGAGATCGAGAGGGGTGTAGGACTGGAGAAGGATCTTACAGTGATAGGGAGCGGTGGCGGAGCTCGGGGTTACAGAGATAGGGAGGAGTGTAGGGGCTGGAGGAGCTTACAGAGATAGGGAGCAGTGTAGGGGCTGGAGGAGGTTACAAACAAAGGGAGGGGTGTAGAGGCTAGGAGGTTATAGAGATAGGGAGATGTGTAGGGGCTGGAGGTTACAGAGATAGGGAGGGATGTAGCGGCTGGAGGTTACAGAGATAGGGAGGAATGCAGGGGCTGGAGGAGGTTACAGAGATAGGCAGGGATATAGGGGTTGGAGGGGCTCACAGAGATTAGGGGGGAGGTGTAGGGGATTGGGGGAGGTTACAGAGATAGGGAGGCGTGTTGGGGCTGGAGGGACCTACAGAGATAGGAAGAAGTGCAGGCGCTGGAGGGGCTTACAGAGATAGGGAGTGGTATCGGGGCTGGAGGTAACAGAGAAAGGGAGGGGTGTAGGGGCTGGAGGAGGTTACAGAGATAGGGAGGGGTGTAGGGGATGGAGGTTATAGAGATAGGGAGGGGTGTAGGTGCTGGAGGATCCAGAGTTAGGGAGGCGTACAGGGGCTGGAGGAGGTTACAGAGATAGAGACGGCTGTAGGGGCTGGAGGGGGTTGCAGAAATAAGGAGGTGTTTCGGGGTTTGGGGGAGGTTGCAGAGATAGGGAGTCGTGTCGGGGCTGGAGGGGGTTACAGAGATAGGGAGGGTTGTAGGGGTTGGAGGAGATTAGAGAGATAGGGAGCAGTGTAGGGCCCTAGCAGATACAGAGATCGGGAGGAGGGTACAGAGATAGGGAGGGGTGTCTGGGCTGGAGGTAATAGAGATAGGGCGGGGTGTTGGGGCTGGAGGAGGTCACAGAGTTAGGCAGGGTTGTAGGGCTGGAGGAGGTTACAGAGATAGGGAGGGGTGTAAGGGCTGGAGGCGCTTACACAAATAGGGAGGAGTGAAGGGGCTGGAGGAAGTTACAAAGATAGGGAGGGGTGTAGGGGATGGAGGTTATAGAGATAGGGAGGGGTGTAGGTGCTGGAGGATCCAGAGTTAGGGAGGCGTACAGGGGCAGGAGAAGCTTACAGAGATAGGGAGGGGTGTAGGGGCTGGAGGATGTTACAGAGACAGGGAGAAGTGTAGGGGCTGGAGGTTACAGAGATAGGGATGGGGTGTCAGGGCTGGCGGAGGTTACAGAGATAGTGAGGGGTGTCGGGGCTGGAGGTGTTTTAGAGATAGGGAGGGGTGACGGAGCTAGAGGGGCTTACAGAGATAGGGAGAGGTGTAGGGGGTGGAGGAGGTCACAGAGATAGGTTGCGTTGTTGGGCTGGAGGAGGTTACAGAGATAGAGATGGGTGTAGAGCTGGAGGAGGTTACAGGGATAGGGAGGGGTGTAGGACTGGAGGGGCTTACAGAGATAGTGAGGGGTGTAGGGGCTGGAGGAGGTTAGATAGGGAGGGGTGTAGGGGCTTGTGGAGGTTACAGATATAGTGAGGGGTGGAGGGGCTTGAGGAGGTTAGATCGGGAGGGCTGTCGGGCTGAAGGAAGTTACAGAGATAGGAAGGGGTGTAGGGGCTGGAGGAGGTTACAGAGATAGGGAGGGGCGTATGGTTGGCGGGGCTTACAGAGATAATGAGGGATGTAGGGGCTTGAGGAGGTTAGATCGGGAGGGTTGTCGGGCTGGAGAAAGTTACATAGATAGGGAGGGGTGTTGGGGCTGGAAGAGTTTACTGAGATAGGGAGGGGTGCAGGGGCTGGAGGTTACAGAGATCGGGTGGGGTGTAAGGCGTGGAGGAGGTTACAGAGATAGGGATGGGTGTAGGGCTGGAGGAGGTTACAGAGATAAGCGGGGGATGTAGGTTCTGGAGGGGCTTACAGAGATACGGAGGGGTGCAGAGGCTGGTGGAAGTTACAGAGATAGGGAGGGGTGTAGGGCTGGAGGAGGAGGTTACAGAAATAGGGAGGGGAGTCGGGTGGGAGGGGGTTATAGAGATAGGAAGGGTTGTAGGAGCTAGAGGAGGTTACAAAGATAGGGAGCGGTGTAGGGCTGGAGGAGGCAACAGGGATAGGGGGGGTTGTAGGGGCTGAAGAAGGTTACAGAGATAGGGAGGGGTGTAGTGGCTGGAGGAGGTTACAGAGATAAGGAGGGGTGTAGTGGCTGGAGGAGGTTACAGAGATAGGGAGGGGTGTAGTGGCTGGAGGAGGTTACAGAGATAGGGAGGGGTGTAGAGCTGGAGGGGGTTACAGAGATAGGGAGGATTGTAGGGCTGGAGGGGGTAGCAGAGATAGGGAGGGGTGTAGGGGCTTGTGGAGGTTTTCGAGATAGGGAGGGGTGTAGGGGCTGGAGGAGGTTAGATCGGGAGGGGTGTAGAGCTGGAGAAGGAGGTTACAGACATAGGGAGGGGAGTCAGGTGGGAGAGGATTACAGAGATAGGGGCTGGAGGAGTTTACAGTGATAGGGAGAGTTGTAGGGGCTGGAAGTTACAAAGAAAGGGAGCAGTGTCGGGGCTGGAGGTTACAGAGATAGGGAGGGGTGTAGGTGCTGGAGGATCATATAGAGATAGGGAGGGTGTAGGGGTTTGGGAGAGGTGACAGAGATAGGAAGGGGTGTCGAGGCTGGAGGAAGTTACAGGGATAGGGAAAGGTGTAGGGGCTGGAGGACGTTACTGTGATAGGGAGAGGTGTAGGGGCTGGAGATTACAGAGATAGGGAGGGTGTCAGGCTGGAGGAGGTTACAGAGATAGGCTGGGTTGTTGGGCTGGAGGAGGTTACAGAGATAGAGATGGGTGTAGAGCTGGAGGAGGTTACAGGGATAGGGAGGGGTGTAGGGGCTGGAGAAGCTTACAGAGATAGAGAGTGGTGTAGAGGCTGGCGGAGGTTACAGAGATAGGCAGAAGTGTAGGGGCTGGAGGTTACAGAGATAGGGAGGGGTGTAGCGGCTGGAGTTTACAGAGATAGGGAGGGGTGTAGGGACTGGCGGAGGTTACAGAGATAGGGAGGGGTGTCGGGGCTGAAGGTGCTTACAGAGATGGGGAGGGGTGTAAGGGCTAGTGGGGCTTATAGAGATAGGAAGGATGTAGGGGCTGGAGGTTACAGAGAAAGGGAGGGGTATAGGGGCTGGAGGAGATTACAGAGATAGGGAGGGGTGTAGGGGCTGGAGGAGGTTACAGATTTAGGGAGGGATGTGGGTGCTGGAGGAGGTTACAGAGATAGGGAGTGAGGTAAGGCTGGAGGAGGTTACAGAGATAGGGAGGGGTGTAGGGCTGGAGGAAGTTACAGAGATAGGGAGAAGTGTGGAAGATGGAGGAGTTTACAGAGACAGGGAGGTGTGTAGGGGCTGGAGGAAGTTACAGAGATAGGGAGGGGTGTAGGACTGGAGTGGCTTACAGAGATAGTGAGGGGTGTAGGGGCTGGAGGAGGTTAGATAGGGAGGGTTGTCGGGCTGGAGAATGTTACAGAGATAGGGAGGGGTGTTGCGGCTGGAGGAGTTTACTGAGATTGGGAGAGGTGTAGAGGCTGGAGGTTACAGAGATAGGGAGGGGTGCAGGGGCTGGAGGAGGTTAGATAGGGAGGGGTGTAGGGGCTTGTGGAGGTTACAGATATAGTGAGGGTGGAGGGGCTTGAGGAGGTTAGATCGGGAGGGGTGTCGGGCTGAAGGAAGTTACAGCGATAGGAAGGGGTGTAGGGCCTGGAGGTTACAGAGTTAGGGAGGAGTGTAAGGCCTGGAGGAGGTTACAGAGATAGGGATGGGTGTAGGGCTGGAGGAGGTTACAGAGATAGGGAGGGGTGTAGGGCTGGAGGAGGTTACAGAGATAAGCGGGGGATGTAGGTTCTGGAGGGGCTTACAGAGATACGGAGGGGTGTAGAGGCTGGTGGAAGTTACAGAGATAGGGAGGGGTGTAGGGCTGGAGGAGGAGGTTACAGAAATAGGGAGGGAAGTCGGGTGGGAGGGGGTTATAGAGATAGGAAGGGTTGTAGGGGCTAGAGGAGGTTACAAAGATAGGGAGCGGTGTAGGGGCTGGAGGTCACAGAGTTAGGGAGGGGTGTAGGGGCTGGAGGAGGTCACAGAGTTAAGGAGGGGTGTAGAGGCTGGAGGAGGTTACAGCAATAGGGAGAGGTGTAGTGGCTGGAGGTTACAGAGATAGGGAGGGGTGTAGCGGCTGGAGGTTACAGAGATAGGGAGGCGTGTATGGGCTGGAGGGACTCATAGATGGGGAGAGGTGTCGGGGCTGGAGGAGGTTTACAGAGATAGGGAGTGGTGTAGGGGCTGGATGTTACAGAGAAAGGGAGGGGTGTAGGGGCTGGAGTAGGTTACAGAGATAGGGAGGGGTGTAGGGCCTGGAGGTGGTTACAGATATAGGGAGGGGTGTGGGTGCTGCTGGAGGAGGTTACAGAGATAGGGAGTGATGTAGGGCAGGCGGAGGTTACAGAGACAGGGACAGGTGTAGGGGCTAGAGGAGGTTACACAGATAGAGAGGTGTGTAGAGGCTGGAGGAGGTTACAGAGATAGGGAGGGGTGTAGGGGCTGGAGGTTACAGAGCTAGGGAGGGGTGAAGGGGCTGGAGGGGCTTTCAGAGATAGGGAGGGGTGTTGGGGCTGGAGGTTACAGAGATAGGGCGGGGTATATGGTTTTGAGGGAGATTACAGAGATAGGGAGGCATGTAGGGGCTGGAGAGGCTTAGAGAGATACGGGGAGGTGTAGGGGTTGGATTACGGAAATAGGGAGTGGTGTAGTGGCTGGAGGAGATTACAGAGATAGGGAGGGGTGTAGGGCTGGAGGGGCTTACAGAGATAGTGAGGGGTGTAGGGGCTTGAGGAGGTTACAGAGATAGGGAGGGGTGTGGGTGCTGGAGGAGGTTACAGAGATAGGGAGGGGTGTAGGGCTGGAGGGGCTTACAGAGATAGTGAGGGGTGTAGGGGCTTGAGGAGGTTAGATCGGGAGGGGTGTCGGGCTGGAGGAGGTTCCAGAGATAGGGAGGGCTGTAGGGGATGGAGGTTCCAGAGATAGGGAGGTGTGCAGGGGCTGGAGGAGGTTACAGAGATCGGGAGGGGAGTAGGGGCTGGAGGGGTTTGCAGAGATAGGCAGGGGTTTAGGGGCTGGAGGAGGTTACAGAGTTAGGGAGGGGTGTAGGGCTGGAGGAGGTAACAGAGATAGGGAGGTGTGTAGGGGCTGGAGGAGGTTACAGAGATAGGGAGGGGGGTATGGCTGGAGGGGGTTACAGAGATAGGGAGGGGTGTTGTTGCTGGGGGAAGTTACAGAGATAGGGAGTGATGTAGGGCTGGAGGAGGTTACAGTGATAGGGTAGGGTGTACAGGCTGGAGGAGGTTACAGAGATAGGGAGAGGTGTAGGGGCTGGAGGTTACAGGGAAAGGAAGGGGTGTAGGGTCTGGAGTCGGTTACAGAGATAGGGAAGAGTGTAGAGGCTGGAGGTGGTTACAGATATAGGGAGGGGTGTGGGTGCTGGAGGAGGTTACAGAGATAGGGAGTGATGTAGGGCAGGCGGAGGTTACAGAGACAGGGACGGGTGTAGGAGCTAGATGAGGTTACACAGATCGAGAGGTGTGTAAAAGCTGGAGTAGGTTACAGAGATAGGGAGGGGTGTAGGGGCTGGAGGTTACAGAGCTAGGGAGGGGTGAAGGGGCTGGAGGGGCTTTCAGAGATAGGGAGGGATGTTGGGGCTGGAGGTTACAGAGATATGGAGGGGTGTAGGCTTTTGGGGGAGGTTACAGAGATAGGGAGGCGTGTAGGGGCTGGAGAGGCTTACAGAGATACGGGGAGGTGTAGGGGTTGGAGGAGCTTACGGAGATAGGGAGTGGTCTAGGGGCTGGAGGAGGTTACAGAGATAGGGAGGGCTGTAGGGCTGGAGGGGCTTACAGAGATAGTGAGGGGTGTAGGGGCTTGAGGAGGTTAGATCGGGAGGGGTGTCGGGCTGGAGGAGGTTACAGAGATAGGGAGAGGTGTAGGGGATGGAGGTTCCAGAGATAGGGAGGTGTGCAGGGGCTGGAGGAGGTTACAGAGATATGGAGGGGAGTAGGGGCTGGAGGGGTTTGCAGAGATAGGCAGGGGTTTAGGGGCTGGAGGAGGTTACAGAGTTAGGGAGGGGTGTAGGGCTGGAGGAGGTTACAGAGATAGGGAGGGGGGTATGGCTGGAGGGGGTTACAGAGATAGGGAGGTGTGTACGGGCTGGAGGAGGTTACAGAGATAGGGAGGGGGGTATGGCTGGAGGGGGTTACAGAGATAGGGAGGTGTGTACGGGCTGGAGGAGGTTACAGAGATAGGGAGGGGGGTATGGCTGGAGGGAGTTACAGAGATAGGGAGGGGTGTTGTTGCTGGGGGAAGTTACAGACATAGGGAGTGATGTAGGGCTGGAGGAGGTTACAGTGATAGGGTAGGGTGTACAGACTGGAGGAGGTTACAGAGATAGGGAGAGATGTAGGGGCTGGAGGTTACAGGGAAATGGAGGGGTGTAGCGGCTGGAGGAGGTTACAGGGATAGGGAGATGTGTAGGGGCTGAAGGAGGTTGCAGAGATAGGGAGTGGTGTCGGGGCTCGACGAGGTTACAGAGATAGGGAGGTGTGTAAAGCTGGAAGAGGTTACAGAGATAGGGAGGGGTGTAGGGGCTGGAGGAGGTTACAGAGATAGGGAGGGTTGTCGGGGCTGGAGGAGGTTACAGAGATAGGGCGGGTTGCAGGGGCTGGAGGAGGTTACAGAGATAGGGAGGAGTGTAGGGGCTGGAGGAGGTTACAGTGATAGGGAGTGGTGTCGGGGCTGGAGGAGATTATAGAGTTAGGAAGGGGTGTTGGGCTGGAAGAGGGGGTTACAGAAATAGGGAGGGTTGTCGGGGCTTGAGGAGGTTACAGAGATAGGGAGTGGTGTCGGGGCTGGACGAGGTTACAGAGATCGGGAGGTGTGTAGGGGCTGGAGGAGGTTACAGAGATAGGGAGCGGGGTAGGGGCTGGGGGAGGTTACAGAGATAGGGAGGGGTGTAGGGCTTGAGGAGGGGGTTACAGAAATAGGGAGGGTTGATGGGGCTGGAGGAGGCTACAGAGATAGGGAGTGGTGTCGGGGCTGGACGAAGTTACAGAGATCGGGAGGCATGTAGGGGCTGGACAAGGTTACAGAGATAGGGAGGGGTATAGGATTGGAGGAGGTTACAGAGTTAGGGAGGGGTCTAGGGGCTGGAGGTGGTTACAGAGATAGGGAGGGGTATAGGACTGGAGGAGGTTACAGAGGTAGGGAGGGGTATAGGACTGGAGGAGGTTACAGAGATAGGGAGTGGTGTCGGGGCTGGACAAGGTTACAGAGATAGGGAGGGGTATAGGACTGGAGGAGGTTACAGCGATAGGGAGGAGTATAGGACTGGAGGAGGTTACAGAGATAGAGAGGGGTGTAGGGGCTGGAGGTGGTTACAGAGATAGGGAGAGGTATAGGACTGGAGGAGGTTACAGAGATAGGGAGGGTTGTCGGGGCTGGAGGTGGTTACAGAGATAGGGAGGGGTGTAGGGGCTGGAGGTGGTTACAGAGATAGGGAGGGGTGTAGGGGCTGGAGGTGGTTACAGAGATAGGGAGGGGTGTAGGGGCTGGAGGTGGTTACAGTGATAGGGAGGGTTGTAGGGGCTGGAGGTGGTTACAGAGATAGGGAGGGGTCTAGGGGCTGGGGATGGTTACAGAGATAGGGAGGGGTATAGGACTGGAGGAGGTTACAGAGATAGGGAGGGGTATAGGACTGGAGGTGGTTACAGAGATAGGGAGGGGTGTAGGGGCTGGAGGAGGTTACAGAGATAGGGAGGGTTGTAGGGGCTGGAGGTGGTTACAGAGATAGGGAGGGGTCTAGGGGCTGGAGGAGTTTACAGAGATAGGGAGGGGTGTAGGGGCTGGAGGAGGTTACAGAGATAGGGAGGGGTGTAGGGGCTGGAGGTGGTTACAGATATAGGGAGGGGTATAGGACTGGAGGAGGTTACAGAGATAGGGAGGGGTATAGGACTGGAGGAGGTTACAGAGATAGGGAGGGGTCTAGGGGCTGGAGGTGGTTACAGATATAGGGAGGGGTATAGGACTGGAGGAGGTTACAGAGATAGGGAGGGGTATAGGACTGGAGGAGGTTACAGAGATAGGGAGGGGTATAGGACTGGAGGAGGTTACAGAGATAGGGAGGGGTATAGGACTGGAGGAGGTTACAGAGATAGGGAGGGGTATAGGACTGGAGGAGGTTACAGAGATAGGGAGGGGTATAGGACTGGAGGAGGTTGCAGAGCTAGGGAGGGGTGTAGGGGCTGGAGGAGGTTACAGAGATAGGGAGGGGTATAGGACTGGAGGAGGTTACAGAGATAGGGAGGGGTGTAGGGGCTGGAGGTGGTTACAGATATAGGGAGGGGTATAGGACTGGAGGAGGTTACAGAGATAGGCAGTGGTGTCGGGGCTGGACAAGGTTGTAGAGATAGGGAGAGGTGAGGATACGGACACTAAAGGAGAACAGTTAAAAAATATTGGACCTCAAAAACAATTCCCAAAAGAGAATCAAGAGACATTTGCATGGAACACTATTTGCTCAATACAATATACAGGTTGGACCACCCTTATCTGGAACTCCCTTATCCCGCATCATTCCAGGGGCGCATGCGCAGAACGCGGCCGACCTCCACCCCGACTTTGGGGCCGTGCCGACACTTCGCGGCACCGACCTCCCCACCACTGCCGCGACCTCGGGCTGCTGGCCTCCCCTCATCCTTATTCGGCACAGGCCTGGTCCCAAGGGTGGCGGATACGGGAGGTTCAAGCTGTACTGGACAGGTAAGTATAAAGATTACAACAGACAGGCTGAGCCTGCCCAGCGATAGGGGCTCTCTCAGCCCATACCAAGAGTCAACTCGGGTCAGTCCACACAATCGGGCAAGGCCGCCATTCACATGGTGCCTGGGGCTTTAATGGCAGCAAGCATTCTGCAAGGAAATGGGGAACTGGAGGGGAGTACCCTGTGTCTGATCTCCGGGCTCCCGGAACAGCACGGGCAGAATTTATCCTGAGAACCAGAGCTGGCCTGGAACATGCCAGTGTCTGTAGTTAGAATCTGGACCAGAACGGGGAACCTGCCTGCGACACCAATAGCGATGAAGAAATGGCTCCTCATGACAAATCTCCCCTGTCCCCTGTCCCCCTGCCTCTGGAGACTGCGTCTGCTTTTCAAATGAGGCAATAAGCAAAATAAAAGGATCAGAAATCAAACGGCAGCTGGCATCTGGCTGTAGGTGTCAAAAGCACTTTTTGTGCAACTCGTGGAAATAAAAAATCAAATTGACTGCAAAATTTGGGACTGGTTATCAAGTTGTCAGGCTTTATTAAGAGTAACATTCACAGGGCTTAACATAAATGAAAGTTTTTTTAATAAGTGCTGTCATCACGTATCTGATACATTAATTTGTTTTGTCATTGTTGCTATTTATTGAGGTTTCAAGTCATAAAAATGTGCGGGCTCAGAACAGTGACTTGAATCATTAATAATAGATGTCAATTTATACACACTTTTTGCTGATTCGCCATTCCCATACTCTTTTCCTGTTCCTCTGCTGTGCCCAGACCCACCAACATTTAATCTCCACGGACTGATCCTGCTCCCGATGGCACTATCGTACTCACCGCATGGTCGAGAAACTTTCTCCACCCTGCCCCTTTACCTCGGGCTCCGTGGGCCTCTATTTACAGCCTGCCCTACTGTGGGATTTGACCCGTCGCCTTGCTCTCCTCACCACACAAAGCATGCAAGGGAAACAGTGGCCAGGCTCACAGAATGATACAGCACAGGCCCATGGTGCCTGTGTGACTCGGTGAAAGCGCTGCCAATCAGGCCCACTTTGCCCACAGCCCTGCAAATGGTCACCTTTTCAAGTATTTATCCAATTTCCTTTTGAAAATTATTATTGAATCCACTTTCACCGCCCTTTCAGGCAGCGCGTTCCAGATCACAGCGGGCTGCGTAAATAATTCTCACCTCCCTCTGCTCCTTTTGCCAATGTTAGAAATCTGTGTCCACTGGTTACTGACTCTCCTGCCTCTGCAAAGTTTCTCACCATCAACTCTATCAAAAGCCCTCATCATTTTGAAGAGTTACTCCAGCTTCCATACAGAAAAAAAGTTCCTGATTCTTCCTTGAAAGAATCAGTCATGTGACAAGGTCACTGACTGCACGTGTGAAGGTACCTCAGTGCCGCTTTGGTGAAGTTGGCAGTGCTATCATCGCTGTGTCAGCAAGGTGTGGACAAGGGCCACAGTCTCGCATTTGATAGCAGACTCTACTGCCGGGATCCTTTCTAGCCTTTGGATGAGAGGTTGAACCGAGGCCTCTGCTATAAACGATCTCTCACCACGATTCAAAGAAGTTCTCCTCGTGTCCCCATCAGTGTTCATCCACCAACCGCCAAGAGCTGAAGTGATTGCTCGATGCATGCCTGATGAGGCTCACATTTAATAGTTGGTGCACTTCAAAGTAACTCATTGGACAGGAAACCCTTCTAGATCTTTGTGAAAGACCTTGTCAGGTGCTATATACCTTAAACTTAAACATTCACTCCCTCCACCACCGACGCACCATGGCTGCAGTGTGCGATCCACAAGACACATTGCAGCTTCTTCGGCAGCATCTCCCAAACCCGCGACCTCTACCACCTAGAAGGACAAGGGCAGCAAACGCATGGGAACACCACCACCTCCATGTTCCCCTCCAAGTCACACACCATCCTGACTTGGAAATATATCGGCCGTTCCTTCATCGTCGCTGGGTCACAATCCTGGAACTCCCTCCCAGCAGCACTGTGGGAGCACCTTCACCACACGGACTGCAGCGGTTCAAGAAGGCGGCTCACCACCACCTTCTCAAGGGCAATTAGGGATGGGCAATAAATGCCGGACTTGCCAGTAATGTCCACATCCCATGAACAAATAAAAATATATAAACACGTCCTTTACCTTACTCCTTCACTTTATAATATTCAGAGAGGATTCTGAACCCTGCCATTCAGTGGGTTGGATAGCTTAACGTCTTGCTGCTTATATTGGGAAGGAAACAGAAGTATGAGTCCCATTTCAGGAGAGAACTAGGGACATCGTTTATACAATGGTGAAATTATTCAGAAGGTCACCAGATGCTGCCCAGAAGGATCCAGTTGCAAATAAATTCATGGCCGTGGCGACTTTGGTACAGGCAGTGACATTCCCCTGGTGGAAGTGATCGCAGGTGGTCAGCTTCTCCTCACAACTCTCCTTGGGGAAGGACAGCTTCCTGAGCTATTGATTGTCAGAGAAGTCCAAATAAGACCTTGGTCTGTAAACCCTGGTGAGTGGGTATCTTCATGTAGGGAATGAGTTAACTTTGTGGCCTCACTATAAGACCCTCCAATCTACCTCTTCCGTCTCCTCATTACCTTCTTCTATACGCATATAAATAGTGAACGGGCCGTAAGAGGGGAGGGGCTGATTAGGGACCAAACAGGAGACCTACACATGGAGGCAGCAGGTACGGCTGGGGTACTAAATGAGTACTTTGTATCTGTCTTCACCAAGGAAGAAGATGCTGCCATAGACAGTGTAAAGGAGGAGGTAGTTGAGATAATTGATGGGATAAAAGTTGATGAGGAGGTACTAGAAAGGCTGGCTGCACTTAAAGTAGATAAGTCACCAAGACCAAATAGAATGCATCCGAGGACGCTGAGGGAAGTGACGGAAGAAATCGCGGAGGTACTGGCCATAATCTTCCAATCCTCCTTGGATAAAGATAAACCCAGCAACTACAGGTCAGTCAGTTTAACCTCGGTAGTGGGGAAACATTTAGAAACAATAATCAGGGACAAAATTAACAGACAGTTGCACAAGTGTGAATTAATTAAGGAAAGCCAGCACGGATTTGTTAAAGGCAAATCATGTTTAACCAACTTGATTGCGTTTTTAATGAGGTAACAGAGAGGATTGATGAGGGCAATGAGGTTGACGTAGTGTACATGGATTTCCAAAAGGCGTTTGATAAAGTGTCACATTATAGACTTGCCAGCAAAATTGAAGCCCATGGAATTGGCCAAGTGACAGGAAACAGAGAGTAGTGATGAACGGTTGTTTCTCGGACTGGGGGAAGGTATACAGTGGTGTTCCCCAGGGCTTGGTACGGGGACCACGGCTTTTCTTGATATATATTAATGACTTGGACTTGGGTGTACAGGATACAATTTCAAAATCTGCAGATGATACAAAACTTGGAATTATAGTGAACAGTGAGGAGGAGAGGGATAGACTTCAGGAGGACATAGACAGGCTGGTGGGATGGATGGACACGGGGCAGATAAAATTTAACACAGAAAAGTGTGAAGTGATACATTTTGGTAGAAAGAACAAGGAAAGGCAATATAAACTAAAGATTACAATCTTAAAGGGGATGCATGAACAGAGAGACCTGGGGGTATTTGTGCACAGATCATTGACGGTGGCAGGGCAGGTTGAGAAAGCAGTTCAAAAATGTGTATGGGATCGTGGGCTTCATAAATAGAGGTATAGAGTATAATAGCAAGGAAGTTATTATAAACCTTTATAAAACAGTTCGACCTCAACTGGAGTATTGTGTCCAATTCTGGGCACCGCACTTTAGGAAGGATGTGAAGGCCTTAGAGAGGGTGCAGAAAAGATTTACGAGAATGGTTCCAGGGATGAGGGACTTCAGTTACGTGGATAGACTGGAGAAGTTGGGGTTGTTCTCCTTGGAGCAGAGAAGGTTGAGAGGAGATTTGATCGAGGTGTTCAAAATCATGAGGGGTCTGGACAGAGTAGGTAGAGAGAAACTGTTCCCATTGGTGGAAGGGGGGAGAACCAGAGGACACAGATGTAAGGCGATCGGCAGAAGAACCAAAGGCGACACGAGGGGAAACCTTTTTAGGCAGCGAGTGGTTAGGATCTGGAATACACGGCCTGAGAGGGTGGTGGAGGCAGACTCAATCGCAGCTTTCAAAAGGGAATTGGATAAGTACCTGAAGGGCTACGGGGAAAGGGCGGGGGAGTGGGACTGGCTGAGGTGCTCTTACAGAGAGCCGGCACGGGCTCGACAGGCCGAATGGCCTCCTCCCAAGCTGTAACCGTTCTATGATTCTGTGATTCCCTTTAAAATATAGCAAACTTGGGTTTCCGATAGGGAAAATCCATGTTCCTAGAACAGAACTGCACTCTTTGAAGAGCTGAGTATACAGGAGAGGAACAGTCCCAGCAGCCCCTCCAGACCACCAGGCAACCTGAAGGCAAAGGAACACCAACCTTTAGCTCCCCTCAATGACATGCTCCACATAATACCGCCCGAGAGACAGCCTACCACACAATACCGCCCGAGGGACAGCCTCCTGGACACAATACCGCCCGAGGGACAGCCAACCACACAATACTACCCGAGGGACAGCCTCCTGAACACAATACCGCCCGAGGGACAGCCTCCTGGACACAATACCGCCCGAGGGACAGCCTCCTGAACACAATACCACCCGAGGGACAGCCTGCCACACAATACTACCCGAGGGACAGCCTCCTGAACACAATACCGCCCGAGGGACAGCCTCCTGGACACAATACCGCCCGAGGGACAGCCTACCACACAATACTACCCGATGGACAGCCTCCTGAACACAATACCGCCCGAGGGACAGCCTCCTGAACACAATACCACCCGAGGGACAGCCTCCTGGACACAATACCGCCCGAGGGACAGCCTCCTGAACACAATACCACCCGAGGGACAGCCTCCTGAACACAATACTGCCCGAGGGACAGCCTCCTGGACACAATACCGCCCGAGGGACAGCCTCCTGAACACAATACCACCCGAGGGACAGCCTCCTGAATACAATACCGCCCGAGGGACAGCCTCCTGAACACAATACCACCCGAGGGACAGCCTACCACACAATACCACCCGAGGGACAGCCTCCTGAACGCAATACCGCCCGAGGGACAGTTTCCTGAACACAATATCGCCCGAGGGACAACCTCCTGAACACAATACCGCCCGAGGGACAGCCTACCACACAATACCGCCCGAGGGACAGCCTCCTGAACACAATACCGCCCGAGGGACAGTTTCCTGAACACAATATCGCCCGAGGGACAGCCTCCTGAACACAATACCGCCCGAAGGACAGCCTCCTGAACACAATACCGCCCGAGGGACAGCCTACCACACAATACCGCCCGAGGAACAGCCCCCTGAACACAATACCGCCCGAAGGACAGCCTCCTGAACACAATACCGCCCGAGGGACAGCCTACCACACAATACCGCCCGAGGGACAGCCTACCACACAATACCGCCGGAGGGACAGCCTCCTGAACACAATACCGCCCGAGGGACAGCATCCTGAACACAATACCACCCGAGGGACAGCCTACCACACAATACCGCCCGAAGGACAGCCTACCACACAATACCGCCCGAGGGACAGCCTACCACACAATACCACCCGAGGGACAGCCTCCTGAACACAATACCACCCGAGGGACAGCCTCCTGAACACAATACCGCCTGAGGGACAGCCTCCTGAACACAATACCGCCCGAGGGACAGCCTACCACACAATACCGCCCGAGGGACAGCCTACCACACAATACCGCCTGAGGGACAGCCTCCTGAACACAATACCACCTGAGGGACAGCCTCCTGAACACAATACCACCCGAGGGACAGCCTCCTGAACACAATACCACCCGAGGGACAGCCTCCTGAACACAATACCACCCGAGGGACAGCCTCCTGAACACAATACCACCCGAGGGACAGCCTACCACACAATACCACCCGAGGGACAGCCTCCTGAACGCAATACCACCCAAGGGACAGCCTCCTGAACACAATACCACCTGAGGGACAGCCTCCTGAACACAATACCGCCCGAGGGACAGCCTACCACACAATACCACCCGAGGGACAGCCTCCTGAACACAATACCACCCAAGGGACAGCCTCCTGAACACAATACCACCCGAGGGACAGCCTCCTGAACACAATACCACCCGAGGGACAGCCTCCTGAACACAATACCACCCGAGGGACAGCCTCCTGAACACAATACCACCCGAGGGACAGCCTCCTGAACACAATACCACCCGAGGGACAGCCTCCTGAACACAATACCGCCCGAGGGACAACCTCCTGAACACAATATCGCCCGAGGGACAACCTCCTGAACACAATACCGCCCGAGGGACAGCCTCCTGAACACAATACCGCCCGAGGGACAGCCTCCTGAACATAATACCGGCCGAGGGACAGCCGACCACACAATACCACCCGAGGGACAGCCTACCACACAATACCACCCGAGGGACAACCTCCTGAACACAATACCACCCGAGGGACAGCCGACCACACAATACCGCCCGAGGGACAGCCTACCACACAATACCACCCGAGGGATAGCCTCCTGAACACAATACCACCCGAGGGACTGCCTGCTCCATTACTTATAGCAGCGGGAAGAATTGCCGATGAGTTTGGGGGAGAAAGTGGAAGAAATTTGGATAAATAGGAGACATATAGTATAGGAGATTGAACAGTGATAAGATTGTGGTGCTTAATATGATAAAGGGATTTAATAGGATAGATACAGAGAAAATATTTCCTCTGGTGGGGGAATCTAGAACAAAGGGCTATAATCTTAATATTAGAGCTAGGCCGTTCAAGAGTGATATGAGGAAGTACTTTTCACACAAAGGGTCGTGGGAATCTGGAACTCTCTCCACCAAAAGGCTCGGGGACAGTTGGAGCTTTCAAGACTGAAATCGATAGATTTTTTTCAGGTAAACCTCTGCACCGAGTGACTTTTCATCCTCACCGATTTCAAGCTCCATCTCAACTCATCATGGTCTCTCTCTCCGTACAAACTCCCATATCCCTATTCACAGCCACCCCCTTAACCTTGCCATCTCACGTGGCCTCCCTACTCCCATCGTGTCAATCATAGATAAGGCCATTTCTGACCACTTCCTTGTATTGCTCTCCGCCAACATTTCCAACCCCCCCAACCCCACTTGCTTGTGTCCGCCCCGGAAAAAAACTCTCCCCAAGTCACTTACAACTGCACTTTCAAAATCTCAACTGTCCAGCCTTTGGCCTTCCACTCACCGCCACATTTCTGCAAATACCGATCTTCTCAACCACACCCTCACCTTCACCTTTGATGCCCATCTCCCCAGTAAAACCATTCCTCCCTCCCACCCTGGCCGTTCCCCCGGTACAGCCCCCATCTCCATAGAATCATAGAAATGTCATCATCATCATCATAGGTAGTCCCTCGGGGTCGAGGAAGACTTGCTTCCACTCTAAAAGTGAGTTCTCAGGTGACTAAAGAGTCCAATTCAGGACCTACAGTCTCTGCCACAGGTGGGGAGTCTGGTTTGCCCCACGCTCCTTCCGCTATTTACGCTTGGCTTCTGCATGCTCTCGGCGAAGAGACTCAAGGTGTTCAGCGCCTTCTCGGATGCTTTTCCTCTACTTTGGGCGATCTTGGGCCAGGGATTCCCAGGTGTCAGTGGGTATGTTACATTTGTTTCAAGGAGGCGTTGAGGGTGTCCTTGAAGCATTTCTTATGCCCACCTGGGGCTCGCTTGCCGTGTAGGAGTTCCAAATAGAGCGCTTGTTTTGGGCGTCTCGTGTCGGGTATGCGGGCAATGTGGCCTGTCCAGTGGAGCTGATCGAGTGTGGTCAGTGCTTCGATGCTGGGGATATTGGCCTGAGCGAGAACACTGACGTTGGTGCTCCTGTCCTGCCAATGGATTTGCAGGATCTTGCGGAGGAAGCGTTGGTGGTACTTCTCCAGTGATTTGAGGTGTCTGCTGTACATGGTCCATGTCTCTGAGCAATATAGGAGGGCGGGTATCACCAATGCTCTGTCGACCATGAGCTTGGTGCCGGGTTTGAGGTCCTGGTCTTCAAACACTCTCTTCCTTAGGCGACCGAAGGCTGCACTGCGACACTGAAAGCAATGTTAGACTTGTCCGCCCTTGTTGATAATAGGCTCCATAGGTATGGAAAATGGTCCACGTTGTCCAAGACGTCGTCGTGGATTTTGATGATCGGGGGGCAGTGCTGTGTGACGGGGGCAGGTTGGTAGAGGACCTTTGTCTTACGGATGTTTAATGTAAGGCCCAGACTCTCGTACGCATCGGTGAAGCTATTGACGATGGTTTGGAGTTCGACCTCCGAGTGTGCGCAGACGCAAGCGTTGTCTGCATACTGTCGTTCAATGAGAGGATGGGACGACCTGGGATCTGGCCTGGAGACAGCGGAGGTTGAACAGATTCCCGTTTGTCCTGTAACTTAGCTCCACTCCAGCGAGAAATTTGCTGAGGATGTGATGGAGCATTGCAGTGAGGAAGATCGAGAAGAGCGTTGGTGCAGTGACATAGCCCTGCTTAACCCCATAGAAATCAACAGCACAGAAGGAGGCCATTTTGGCCCATCGTGTCCATGCTGGCCGACCAAGAGCTATCCAGCCTAATCCCACTTTCCAGCTCTTGGTCTGTAGTCCTGTAGGTTATGGAACTTCAAGTGCACATCCAAGTACTTGTTAAAGTGGGGAGGGTTTCTGCCTCTACCACCCTGTCAGGCAGTGAGTTCCAGACCCCACCACCCTCTGGGAGAAGAAATTTCCCCTCAGATTTCCTCGAAACCTTCTCCCAATTACTTTAAATCTATGCCCCCTGGTTGTTGACCCCTCTGCCAAGGGAAACAGGTCCTACCTATCATCCACTCTATCCAGGCCCTTCATAATTTTATATACCTCAATCAGGTCTCCCCTCAGCCTCCTCTGTTCCAAAGAAAACAGACCCAGCATCTCTAATCTTTCCTCATAGCCAAAATTCTCTAGTCCTGGCAACGTCCTCGTAAATCTCTGTACCCTCTCCAGTGCAATCACATCTTTCCTGTAACGCGGTGACCAGAACTGCACACAGTACTCCAGCTGCAGCCTAACTAGTGTTTTATACAGTTCAAGAATAATCTCCCTGCTCTTGTATTCCATTCCTCAACTAATAAAGGCAAGTATTCCATATGACTTCTTGACCACCTTATCTACCTGGCCTGCTTCGTTCAGGGATCTGTGGACATGCACTCTCAGGTTCCTTTGTCCCGCTACACTTTTCAGTATTGTACCATTTAATGTGTATTCCCTTGCCTTGTTAGACCTCCCCAAATGCATTACCTCACACTTCTCCGGATTGAATTCCATTTGCCACTGTTCTGCCCACTTGGCCAGTTCATTGATATCTTCCTGCAGTCGACAGCTTTCTTCTTCAGTATCAACCACACGGCCGATTTTAGTATCATCTGCAAACTTCTTAATCATACTCTCAACATTCAAGTCCAAGTCATTGATATATACAATTGATATCAGAATGGCATGCAGTGACTAGGTACTGCAAGATTCTGTGCTGGGGCCCCAGCTGTTTGCATTGTACATTAATGATTTGGACGAGGGGATTAAATGTAGTATCTCCAAATTTGCGGATGACACTAAGTTGGGTGGCAGTGTGAGCTGCGAGGAGGATGCTATGAGGCTGCAGAGTGACTTGGATAGGTTCGGTGAGTGGGCAAATGCATGGCAGATGAAGTATAATGTGGATAAATGTGAGGTTATCCATTTTGGTGGTAAAAACAGAGAGACAGACTATTATCTGAATGGTGACAGATTAGGAAAAGGGGAGGTGCAACGAGACCTGGGTGTCATGGTACATCAGTCATTGAAGGTTGGCATGCAGGTACAGCAGGCAGTTAAGAAAGCAAATGGTATGTTGGCCTTCATATCGAGGGGATTTGAGTACAGGGGCAGGGAGGTGTTGCTACAGTTGTACAGGGCCTTGGTGAGGCCACACCTGGAGTATTGTGTACAGTTTTGGTCTCCTAACTTGAGGAAGGACATTCTTGCTATTGAGGGAGTGCAGCGAAGGTTCACCAGACTGATTCCCGGGATGGCGGGACTGACATATCAAGAAAGACTGGATCAACTGGGCTTGTATTCACTGGAGTTCAGAAGAATGAGAGGGGATCTCATAGAAACGTTTAAAATTCTGATGGGTTTAGACAGGTCAGATGCAGGAAGAATGTTCCCAATGTTGGGGAAGTCCAGAACCAGGGGTCACAGTCTAAGGATAAGGGGTAAGCCATTTAGGACTGAGATGAGGAGAAACTTCTTCACCCAGAGAGTGGTGAACCTGTGGAATTCTCTACCGCAGAAAGTTGTTGAGGCCAATTCACTAAATATATTCAAAAAGGAGTTAGATATAGTCCTTACTACTAGGGGGATCAAGGGGTATGGCGAGAAAGCAGGAATGGGGTACTGAGGTTGCATGTTCAGCCATGAACTCATTGAATGGTGGCGCAGGCTCGAAGGGCCGAATGGCCTACTTCTGCACCTATTTTCTATGTTTCTATACCACAGAAAGCAAGGGACCCAGTACTGAGCCCTGCGGAACGCCACTGGAAACATCCTTCCAGTCACAAAAACACCCATCAACCATTACCCTTTGCTTCCTGCCTCTGAGCCAATTTTGGATCCAATTTGCCACTTTGCCCTGGATCCCATGGGCTTTTACTTTTGTCAGTCTGCCATGTGGGACCTTATCAAAAGCTTTGCTAAAATCCATATACACTGCATCATACGCACTGCCCTCGTCGACTCTCCTGGTTACCTCCTCGAAAAATTCAATCAAGTTAGTCAGACACGACCTCTCCTTAACAAATCCGTGCTGACTGTCCTTGATTAATCCATGTCTTTTTAAATGAAGATTTATCCTGTCACTCAGAATTTTTTCCAATAATTTTCCCACCACTAAGGTTAGGCTGACTGGCCTGTAATTACTCGGTCTATCCCTTTTATCCATTCTTAAACATTAGCAGTCCTCCAGTCCTCTGGCACCACACCTGCAGCCAGAGAGGATTAGAAAATGATGGTCAGAGCCTCTGCTATTTCCTCTTTTGCTTCTCTTAACAGCCTGGGATACATTTCATCCAGGCCTGGGGATTTATCTACTTTCAAAGCTGCTAAGCCCCTTAATACTTACTATCTCACTATATTTATCTCATCTAATATTTCACACCTGATTGCAAAGTCTGCATCGCCCCTTTATTTGGTGAAAACAAATGCAAAGTGTTCATTAAGAATCATAACCACGTCTTCTGCCTCTACACACAGATTTCCTTTATAGTCCACTCCCTTCAGTCCAAGGGACACAGAATTGAACATTGATGGTGAACAACTGGTTTAACCATGCATCGCCAGATTTGGTTGTACCACCTAAAGCACTATCGGGTCCCGCTCTCCTTTGCCAAAATTGTTCACTCTTCCAGACGGGAGCACAGTAGTTATGTTACTGTCCAAAGGCCTGGACAAGTAATCCAGAGACATGAGTTCAAATCCCACCACGGCAGCTGGGGAATTTAAATTCAGTTAATTACATAAATCTGCAATAAAAACAGTAGGGTCAGTAATGGTGACCATGTAACTATCTGATTGTTGTAAAAACCCATCTGGTTCACTAATGTCCTTTCGGGAAGGAAATTTGCCACCCTTACGTGTCTGGCCTATATGTGACTCCAAACCCACAGCAATGTGGTTGAGTTTTAACTTCCCTCTGAAATGGCCCAGCGAGACACTCAGTTGTACATAACCGCTACAAAAACAATAAGAATAAAACCGGTCGGACCACCCGGCATCGACCTCAGCACCGGCTACGAACACGACAACAGCACACCCAGCCCTGTCGGCTCTGCAACGTCCTTCTCACCAACATCTGGGAACTTGTGCCAGAATTGGGAGAGCTGTCCCACAGACTGGTCAAGCAACAGTCTGACATGGTCATACTTACAGAATCATACCTTTCAGACAATGTCCCAGACTCCCCCATCACCATCCCTGGGTATGTCCTGTCCCACCGGCAGGACAGACCCACTAGGGGTGGCGACACAATGGTGTACAGTCAGGAGGGAGTGGGCTCGGAGTCCTCAACATTGATTCCAGACCCCATGAAGTCTCATGGCTTCAGGTCAAGCATGGGCAAGGAAACCTCCTGCTGATTACCACCGACCGCCCTCCCTCAGCTGATCAATCAATACTCCTCCATGTTGAACACCACTTGGAAGAAGCACTGAGGGTAGCAACGGAACAGAATGTACTCTGGGTGGGGGGCTTCAATGTCCATCAAGAGTTGCTCGGTAGCACCACTACTGACCGAGCTGGCCGAGCCCTGAAGGACATAGCTGCCAGACTGGGCCTGCGGCAGGTGGTGAGAGAACCAACATGAGGGAAAAACCTACTTGACCTCGTCCTCACCAATCTACCTGTCGCAGATGCATCTGTCTATGACAGCATTGGTAGCAGTGACCACCGCACAGTCCTTGTGGAGACGAAGTCCCGTCTTCACACTGAGGATACCCTCCATCGTGTTGTGTGGAACTACCACCTTGCTAAATGGGGTAGATTCAGAACAGATCTAACAGCTCAAAACTGGGCATCCATGAAGCACTGTGGGCCATTAGCAGCAGCAGAATTGTATTCCACCACAATCTGTAACCTCATGACCCGGCATATCCCTCACTCTACCATTACCATCAAGCCAGGGGACCAACCCTGGTTCAATGAGGAGTGCAGAAGAGCATGCCAGGAGCAGCACCAGGCGTATCTCAAAATGAGGTACCAACCCCGGGAAAGCTGCAACGCAGGACTACATGCATGCTAAACAGTGGAAGCAGCATGTTATAGATAGAGCTAAGCGATCCCACAATCAACGGATCAGATCAAAGCTCTGCAGTCCTGCCACATCCAGTCGTGAGTGCAAAAGACAAGGCTGAATCATTTGCAACCATCTACAGCCTGAAGTGCTGAGTGGATGATCCATATCGGCCTCCTCCTAAGGTCCCCACCATCACAGAAACCAGTCTTCACCCAATTTGATTCACTCCACGTGATATCAAGAAACGGCTGAGCACACTGGATACAGCAAAGGCTCTGGGCCCCGACAACATCCAGGCTATCGTGCTGAAGACTTGTGCTCCAGAACTAGCCGTGCCTCTAGCCAAGCTGTTCCAGTACAGCTGCAACACTGGCATCTACCCGACAATGTGGAAAACTGCCCAGGTATGTCCTGTCCACAAAAAGCAGGACAAATCCAATCCGGCCAATTACCGCCTCATCAGTCTGCTCCCAATCATCAGCAAAGTGATGGAAGCTGTCACCAACAGTGCTATCAAGCGGAATTTACTCACCAATAACCTGCCCACCGATGCTCAGGTTGGGTTCCGCCAGGACCACTCGGCCCCAGACCTCATTACAGCCTTGGTCCAAACATGGATAAAAGAGCTGAATTCCAGAGGTGAGGTGAGAGTGACTGCCCTCGACATCAAGGCAGCATTTGACTGAGTGTGGCATCAAGGAGCCCTAGTAAAATTGAAGTCAATGGGAATCAGGGGGAAAACTCTCCACTAACTGGAGTCATACCTGGCACAAAGGAAGATGGTTGTGGTGGTTGGAGGTCAATCATCGCAGCCCCAGGACATCGCTGCAGGAGTTCCTCAGGGCAGTGTCCTAGGCCCAACCATCTTCAGCTGCTTCATCAATGACCTTCCCTCCATCATAAGGTCAGAAGTGGGGATGTTCGCTGATGACTGCACAATGTTCAGTGCCATTTGTAACGCCTCAGATGATGAAGCAATCCATGCCCACATGCAGCAAGACCTGGACGACATTCAGGCTTGGGCTGATAAGTGGCAAGTAACATTCATGCCACACAAGTGCCAGGCAATGACTATCTCCAACAAGCGAGAGCAACCACCGCTCTTTGACATTCAATGGCATTATCATCGCCGAATCCCCCACCATCAACATCCTGGGGGTCACCATTGACCAGAAACTTAACTGGACCAGCCACATAAATACTGTGGCTACAAGAGCAGGTCAGAGGCTGGGTATTCTGCGGCGAGTGACTCACCTCCTGACTCCCCAAAGCCTTTCCACCATCTACAAGGCACAAATCAGAGTGTGATGGAATACTCTCCATTTGCCTGGATGAGCGCAGCTCCAACAACACTCAAGAAGTTCGACACTATCCAGGACAAAGCAGCCCGCTTGATCGGCCCCCCATCCATCACCTTCAACATTCACTCCCTCCACCACCGGCGCACCGTGGCTGCAGTGTGTACCATCGACAAGATGCACTGCAGCAACTCGCCAAGGTTTCTTCGGCAGCACCTCCCAAACCCGCGACCTCTACCACCTAGAAGGACAAGGGCAGTAGGTGCATGGGAACACCACCACCTCCACGTTCCCCTCCAAGTCACACACCATCCTGACTTGGAAATATATTAACGTTCCTTCATCGTCACTGGGTCAAAATCCTGGAATTCCCTCCCTAACAGCACTATGGGAGCACCTTCACCACACGGACTGCAGCGGTTCAAGAAGGCGGCTCACCACCACCTTCTCAAGGGGCAATTGGGGATGGGCAATAAATGCCGGCCTTGCCAGCGACGCCCACATCCCGTGAACGAATTTTTAAAAATTCATCCTGGAACGCAAAGATGACCTCCAGCTTCTCTCTCGACTACAAACTGTGTTCTTACACCCATCTCCCCTGCCACTTTCAGCATCACCTCCAACAAACCGGACAGTCTGCACCTGGGCAGGACCGGAACCAATGTCCTCGGGGGAGTGTTTGCGAGTGCTGTTGGGGAGGAGTTAAACTAATATGGCAGGGGGATGGGAACCTATGCAGGGAGACAGAGAGAAGTAAAATGGGGGCAGAAGCAAAAGGTAGAAAGAAGAAAAGTAAAAGTGGAGGGCAGAGAAACCCAAGGCAAAAATCAAAAAGGGCCACATTACAGCAAAATTATGAAGAGAAAAAGTGTGTTAAAAAGACAAGCCTGAAGGCTCTGTGCCTCAATGCAAGGAGTATTCGTAATAAGATGGACGAATTAACTGCACAGGCAGCTATTAACGAATATGATATAATTGGGATTACGGAGACAGGGCTCCAGGGTGACCAAGGCTGGGAACTCAACATCCAGAGGTATTCAACATTCAGGAAGGATAGACAGAAAGGAAAAGGAGGTGGGGTAGCGTTGCTGGTTAAAGAGGAATTTAACACAATAGTAAGGAAGGACATTAGCTTGGATGATGTGGAATCTGTATGGGTGGAGCTGCAGAATACCAAAGGGCAAAAAACGCTCGTGGGAGTTGTGTACAGATCACCAAACAGTAGTAGTGAGGTCAAACAAGAAATTAGGGATGCGTGCAATAGAGGTACAGCAGTTATCATGGGCAATTTTAATCTACATATAGATTGGGCTAACCAAACTGGTAGCAATACAGTGGAGGAGGAGTTCCTGGAGTGTATTAGGGATGGTTTTCTGGACCAATATGTTGAGGAACCAACGAGAGGGCTGGCCATCCTAGATTGGATGACGTGAATTGAGAAAGGACTAATGAGCAATCTTGTTGTGCGAGGCCCCTTGGGGAAGAGTGACCATAATGTGGTAGAATTCTTTATTAAGATGGAGAGTGACACAGTTAATTCAGAGACTAGGGTCTTGAACTTAAGGAAAGGTAACTTCAATGATATGAGACGTGAATTCGCTAAAATAGACTGGCAAATTATACTTAATGGGTTGTCAGTGGACAGGGAATGGCAAACATTTAACGATCACATGGATGAACTTCAACAATTGTACATCCCTTTCTGGAATAAAAATAAAACGGGGAAGGTGGCTCAACCGTGGCTAACAAGGGAAATTAGGGATGGTGTTAAATCCAGGGAAGAAGCATATAAATTGGCCAGAAAAAGCAGCAAACCTGAGGACTGGGAGAAATTTAAAATTCAGCAGAGGAGGACAAAGGGTTTATTTATGATGGGGGGAAATAGAGTATGAGAGGAAGCTTGCTGAGAACATAAAAACTGACTGCAAAAGCTTCTGTAGATATGTGAAGAGAAAAAGATTAGTGAAGACAAACGTAGGTCCCTTGCAGTCATAATTAGGTGAATTTATAATGGGGTACAAAGAAATGGCAGACCAATTGAACAAATACTTTGGTTCTGTCTTCACGAAGGAAGACACAAATAACCTTCCGGAAATACTAGGAGACCGAGGGTCTTGCGAGAAGGAGGAACTGAAGGAAATCCTTATTAGTCAGGAAATTGTGTTAGGGAAATTGATGGGATTGAAGGCCGATAAATCACCAGGGCCTGATAGTCTGCACCCAAGAGTACTTAAGGAAGTGGCCCTAGAAATAGTGGATGCATTGGTGATCATTTTCCAACAGTCTATCGACTCTGGATCAGGTCCTATGGACTGGAGGGTAGCTAATGTAACACCACTTTTTTAAAAAGGAGGGAGAGAGAAAACGGGGAATTATAGACCGGTTAGCCTGACATCAGTAGTGGGGTAAATGTTGGAATCAATTATTAAAGATGAAATAGCAACACATTTGGAAAGCAGTGACAGGATCGGTCCAAGTCAGCATGGATTTATGAAAGGGAAATCATACTTGACAAATCTTCTAGAATTTTTTGAGGATGTAACTAGTAGACTGGACAAGGGAGAACCAGTGGATGTGGTGTATTTGGACTTTCAAAAGGCTTTTGACAAGGGCCCACACCAGAGATTGGTGTGCAAAATCAAAGCACATGGTATTGGGGGTAATGTACTGACGTGGATAGAGAACTGGTTGGCAGACAGGAAGCAAAGAGTAGCGATAAACGGGTCCTTCTCAGAATGTCATGCAGTGACTAGTGGGGTGCCGCAGGGCTCAGTGCTGGGACCCCAGCTATTTACAATATACATCAATTATTAAGATGAAGGAATTGAGTGTAATATCTCCAAATTTGCAGATGACACTAAGCTGGGTGACGGTATGAGCTATGAGGAGGATGCTAAGAGGCTGCAGGGTGACTTGGACAGGTTAGCTAAGTGGGCAAATGCATGGCAGATGAAGTATAATGTGGATAAATGTGAGGTTATCCACTTTGGTGGCAAAAACATGAAGGCAGAATATTATCTGAATGACGGCAGATTAGGAAAAGGGGAGGTGCAACGAGACCTGGGTGTCATGGTACATCAGTCATTGAAAGTTGGCATGCAGGTACAGCAGGCGATGAAGAAGGCAAATGGTATGTTGGCCTTCATAGCTAGGGGATTTGAGTATAGGAGCAGGGAAGTCTTACTGCAGTTGTACAGGGCCTTGGTGATGCCTCACCTGGAATATTCTGTTCAGTTTTGGTCTCCTAATCTGAGGAAGGATGGTCTTACTATTGAGGGAGTGCAGCGAAGGTTCACCAGACTGATTCCCGGAATGGCAGGATTGACATATGAGGAGAGACTGGATCGATATGTTGAGGAACCAACGAGAGGGCTGGCCATCCTAGACTGGATGATGTGAATTGAGAAAGGACTAATGAGCAATCTTGTTGTGCGAGGCCCCTTGGGGAAGAGTGACCATAATGTGGTAGAATTCTTTATTAAGATGGAGAGTGACACAGTTAATTCAGAGACTAGGGTCTTGAACTTAAGGAAAGGTAACTTCGATGATATGAGACGTGAATTCGCTAAAATAGACTGGCAAATGATACTTAATGGGTTGTCAGTGGATAGGGAATGGCAAACATTTAACGATCACATGGATGAACTTCAACAATTGTACATCCCTTTCTGGAATAAAAATAAAACGGGGAAGGTGGCTCAACCGTGGCTAACAAGGGAAATTAGGGATAGTGTTAAATCCAGGGAAGAAGCATATAAATTGGCCAGAAAAAGCAGCAAACCTGAGGACTGGGAGAAATTTAAAATTCAGCAGAGGAGGACAAAGGGTTTATTTATGATGGGGGGAAATAGAGTATGAGAGGAAGCTTGCTGAGAACATAAAAACTGACTGCAAAAGCTTCTGTAGATATGTGAAGAGAAAAAGATTAGTGAAGACAAACGTAGGTCCCTTGCAGTCATAATTAGGTGAATTTATAATGGGGTACAAAGAAATGGCAGACCAATTGAACAAATACTTTGGTTCTGTCTTCACGAAGGAAGACACAAATAACCTTCCGGAAATACTAGGAGACCGAGGGTCTTGCGAGAAGGAGGAACTGAAGGAAATCCTTATTAGTCAGGAAATTGTGTTAGGGAAATTGATGGGATTGAAGGCCGATAAATCACCAGGGCCTGATAGTCTGCACCCAAGAGTACTTAAGGAAGTGGCCCTAGAAATAGTGGATGCATTGGTGATCATTTTCCAACAGTCTATCGACTCTGGATCAGGTCCTATGGACTGGAGGGTAGCTAATGTAACACCACTTTTTTAAAAAGGAGGGAGAGAGAAAACGGGGAATTATAGACCGGTTAGCCTGACATCAGTAGTGGGGTAAATGTTGGAATCAATTATTAAAGATGAAATAGCAACACATTTGGAAAGCAGTGACAGGATCGGTCCAAGTCAGCATGGATTTATGAAAGGGAAATCATACTTGACAAATCTTCTAGAATTTTTTGAGGATGTAACTAGTAGACTGGACAAGGGAGAACCAGTGGATGTGGTGTATTTGGACTTTCAAAAGGCTTTTGACAAGGGCCCACACCAGAGATTGGTGTGCAAAATCAAAGCACATGGTATTGGGGGTAATGTACTGACGTGGATAGAGAACTGGTTGGCAGACAGGAAGCAAAGAGTAGCGATAAACGGGTCCTTCTCAGAATGTCATGCAGTGACTAGTGGGGTGCCGCAGGGCTCAGTGCTGGGACCCCAGCTATTTACAATATACATCAATTATTAAGATGAAGGAATTGAGTGTAATATCTCCAAATTTGCAGATTACACTAAGCTGGGTGACGGTATGAGCTATGAGGAGGATGCTAAGAGGCTGCAGGGTGACTTGGACAGGTTAGCTAAGTGGGCAAATGCATGGCAGATGAAGTATAATGTGGATAAATGTGAGGTTATCCACTTTGGTGGCAAAAACATGAAGGCAGAATATTATCTGAATGACGGCAGATTAGGAAAAGGGGAGGTGCAACGAGACCTGGGTGTCATGGTACATCAGTCATTGAAAGTTGGCATACAGGTACAGCAGTCGATGAAGAAGGCAAATGGCATGTTGGCTTTCATAGC
Source organism: Pristiophorus japonicus (assembly GCF_044704955.1). Taxonomy (NCBI): domain Eukaryota; kingdom Metazoa; phylum Chordata; class Chondrichthyes; family Pristiophoridae; genus Pristiophorus; species Pristiophorus japonicus. The sequence continues at coordinate 128,066,790 of NC_091982.1, forward strand.
GAGGGGATTTGGGTATCGGAGCAGGGAGGTCTTACTGCAGTTGTACAGGGCCTTCGTGAGGCCACACCTGGAATATTGTGTTCAGTTTTGGTCTCCTAATCTGAGGAAGGACGTTCTTGCTATTGAGGGAGCGCAACGAAGGTTCACCAGACTGATTCCCGGGATGGCAGGACTGACATATGGGGAGGGACTGGATCAACTGGGCCTGTATTCACTGGAGTTGAGAAGAATGAGATGGGATCTCATAGAAACATATAAAATTCTGACGGGACTCGACAGGTTAGATGCAGGAAGAATATTCCCGATGTTGGGGAAATCCAGAACCAGGGGTCACAGTCTAAGGATCAGGAATAAGCCATTTAGGACCAACATGAGGAGAAACTTCTTCATTCAGAGAGTTGTGAACCTGTGGAATTCTCTACCGCAGAGAGTTGGTGACACCAGTTCGTTAGATATATTCAAGAGTGAGTTAGATATGGTCAATACGGCTAAAGGGATCAAGAGGTATGGAGAGAAAGCAGGAAAGGGTTACTGAGGTGAATGATCAGCCATGATCTTATTGAATGGCGGTGCAGGCTCGAAGGGCCGGATGGCCTACTCCTGCACCTATTTTCTATGTTTCTATGTTTCTATGACATCATCCAAAAACTCACCATCAATTTCCACATCTAAGCGGACGACAACCAGCTCTACCTCACCACCACTTTTCTCGACCCGTACACAGTCTCTAAATTGTCAGATTGCTTATCTGACATCAAGTTCTGGATGAGTAGAAACTTCCTCCAACTAAATATTGGGAAGACCGAAGCCATTATCTTTGGTCTCCACCACAAACTGCATTCCCGAGCCACCGACTGCATCGTTTTCCTTGGCCACTATCTGAGGCTCAAGCAGACTGTTCGCAACATTGGTGTTGTATTTGACCCCGAGGATCTTCCGACCATATTGCCGTACCATCACGAAGACTGCCTTTCTCCACCTCCGCAGCATTGCCCGTCTCCGCCCCAGCAGCTCATCTGCTGCTGAATCACACATCCATGCCTTTGTTACCCCGAGATTGGATTATTCCAGTGCTCTCCTGGCCGGCCTCACATCTTCCATCCTACATAAACTTAAACTCGCACCGAGTCCCGCTCACCCATCACCCCTGTGCTCGCTGACCTACATTGGCTCCTGGTCCGGCAACATCTCAATTTTTAAATTCTCTTACTTGTTTTCAAATTGCTCCATGGCGTCACCCCTCCCTATCTCTGTAATCCCCTGCAGCCCCACCCCTCACCCCTCCCTATCTCTGTAATCCCCTGCAGCCCCACCCCTCACTATCTCTGTAATCCCCTGCAGCCCCACTCCTCACCCCTTCCTATCTCTGTAATCCCCTGCAGCCCCACCCTTCACCCCTCCCTATCTCTGTAATCCCCTGCAGCCTCACCCCTCACTATCTCTGTAATCCCCTGCAGCCCCACCCCTCACCCCTCCCTATCTCTGTAATCCCCTGCAGCCCCACCCCTCACCCCTCCCTATCTCTGTAATCCCCTGCAGCCCCACCCCTCCCTATCTCTGTAATCCCCTGCAGCCCCACCCCTCACCCCTCCCTATCTCTGTAATCCCCTGCAGCCCACCCCTCACCCCTCCATATCTCTGTAATCCCCTGCAGCCCCACCCCTCACCCCTCCCTATCTCTGTAATCCCCTGGAGCCCCACCCCTCACCCCTCCCTATCTCTGTAATCCCCTGCAGCCCCACCCCTCACCCCTCCCTATCTCTGTAATCCCCTGCAGCCCCACAAGTAACGTTCATTTTAAGCTGCAAGCACGAGCAGCCGGCTTGTCAATGTAAATACTGCACTTGTGGGGTATTTTGAATGGCCCGCACGGCCCCAAAAAGAATTAGGGGGAACATTGCCGACACGCCTTCAAGATCTCGGCTTTCCTCCAACTCTACCCTCTTGTGCGTCCCTGATTATAATCACTCCTTCATTGGCGGCCGTGCCTCTGTTGCCTGGGCCCCAAGCTCTGGAATTACCCCCCTATACCTCACTGTCTCTCGACCTCTCTCCCCTCCTTTAAGATGCTTCTTAAAACCTACTTCATTGACAAACCTTTAGGTCACCTGTCCTAATATCTCCCTATGTGGTTGCTGTCAAATTTTGAATGAAGTGCCTTGGGGCATTTTAACATTAAAGATGCTTTATAAATGCAAATTGGTGTTGTGTTGTGGGTATCAAGGAATATTTGCAAATGTGGGTAATTGGGGTTGAGGGACAGATCAGTGTTGATTGAATGGTACAGCTAATTTGAGGAGCTGAATGGCCTCCTCCTGTTCCTGTGTAACAGGCTCGAGGGGTTGAATGGGCCTTGTCCTGTTCCTATGTAACAGTCTCGAGGGACTGAATGGCCTCCTCCTGTTCCTGTGTAATAAGCTCGAGGGGCTGAATGGCCTCTTCCTGTTCCTGTGTAACAGGCTCGAGGGGCTGAATGGCCTTCTCCTGTTCCCTGTGTAACAGACTCGAGGGGCTGCATGGCCTCCTCCTGTTCCTGTGAGATGGAATGGGATGGTTGGCCACACCCACTTGGCCTCTTTCTGATGCTGAGTGGCGGGGTTCAGTTGTGGGTTAATGGGCAATAGTGTTTTTTCTTCAGGACAGTAGCGGTGATTATTTGTTATACGCAGTGGCGGTAGTGAGGTGATCGGTCATCTCCATTTTAGTCAGCTCACCCCAAAACAGGCAGCAAATCAAAGGAGGCACATACTTACTTTATGATGCAGAGCACGAATAGGCCCACCAACTGCTTACTTGTTCAATAGTTATTTATGAATATCGGAAGATGACTGCCACAAGGTCAGCCTATAATATGCTGTTTAATATGCTTTGCTGGCTGTTATGACTGGATGATGTGTCCACACTCTGACCTCATCTGACCTTCCTTGAAGGGCCTTCAACATCAACAAGGTGCATTTATGTAGCACCTTGACCACAGTACAACGTCCCAAGGCGCTTCACAGGAGCGTGATCAAACAATATTTGACACCGAGCCACATAAGGAGATATTAGGGCAGGTGATCAAAAGCTCGGTCAAAGAGGTCGGTTTTAAGGAACGTCTTGAAGGAGGAGAGGGAGGCGGAGAAGTTTAGGGAGGGAGTTCCAGAGCTTGGGGCCCAGGCAGATGAAAGCAAGGCCCCCAGTGATGGGGCAAAGAGAATGAGGCAATCATGAATGATTCCGGGTCGACTCCCAGTGCTGTGAGGAGCCACTCCAGTGGGACATTAAAATGGCTGTTCTGCGACCTGAATCTACAGGTGCCCTTCAGTGAGGGTGTCCCTGTGAGAAATCTGGCAAAGGAGGATCTGGCTTTTTCTAAACTGATGGAAGCAGTTGGCCTTGGGAGTAAGTGCAGCCTCCAGCAAAGATCGCTCAGTTCTCTGACCCGTCACAAACTCACTGAGCTCCCCAGTTAGCTGAGTGGTGAAGAGGCAGTCAGATCTTAAACCCGTGCAATGGTACAAGCAGCTTTCATATGCCCGAGTACCTTTCCCTCCCTGTCTTAAACATCTTAAACGGGACCGAGATCTTTCACTCTCTCCTCCTTCCCTCACACGCGTCCCTCCATGAACAGCTCAACGTGAAACCAGTCCGTGTCAGATGGGGTGTACATGCTCGCACATCTCCAGGCCTGTCCTCACCCACACCTGGGCTGTGTTGCATAAGATAGCGTGCAGATTGCTTGACCTCCCTCTACATTCTTTTTGCGGCCAAGGAGAGCAATGTGCCCACTTAGTGTGGCACAGCAGAGACCACCCTCAACCCCCGCAGAACTTTCAGTGATTGGCATTTTACAACTGGATCCAGAACCCGAGGATGGGCTGGTGAAGAATCGCCCAGGGTAACGACACAATAGCCACTCCAAGCATGACAAGAATAGGGTCATGCTTGGAGATGATGCTCTCCACAGTTCAACAGCCGTCCAACAATCAGTTTCGAGGCTCAGACAGGAAGCCTGGGCACTTGGCCAAGTTGTCAGCAAGTGGCCAGAGGCAGCAAGAGTCCACGCTTTCTGTAATGGAGACGGGAAGCTGAGAAATAAGAATGATCAAACCAGGTAACTGACAGTACCAGTACGCAGTCGATCCCAAGACCCACAGGGTGTTAGCAACATAGGTGGAGGCCATTCAGTCCCTCGAGTCTGCTACAGCATTCAATCCGATCATGGCTGATTGGCACCTCAAATCCATTTACTACCCATTGCTCCATATCCATACCGAGAAAATATCTAGCGATCTCAGTCTTGAGAGCGCCATTTGACCCCAACATCCACAGACTTTTGGGAGTGAGAGTTCCAGATTTCCATTATGTTTTGTGTGAAGAGGTGCTTCTCGACAGCGTGTTTCTAATTTTCAGATTATCTCGCTTTGTTCTGGACTTCCCCACCAGAGGCAATAGTTTACCATTATCTACCGTATCGAAATTTTTGAACATGTTATAAACCTCAATCAGATCACACCTCAATCTTCTGTGTATATAAGTACAAAGATTGCATTGCTACGATGTGAGCAAACAGAACAGTTATATTTCTGAATAAACTTGCAGGTGGTGAGTTTGGGCTGGAACTGAGCAATGGCTGCAGGTGTAAATCCGAGCAGTACGCGACATTATGATAGATGAGTGAACCAAGATTTCCCCAAGCACTCAAACTCACACAGTCACAACAAGAGTTACGACAAGATTCAGAAATCGGGTGAAAAGCTGACTGCTCTGATCACAAGTGTCTCACACTATCTCACTGCTGATCACAAGTGTCTCACACAATCACACTGCCCCGATCACAAGCATCTCACACTATCACACTGCCCTGGTCACAAGTGTCTCAGACTATCACACTGCCCTGATCACAAGTGTTTCACACTAGCACATTGCCCTGGTCACAAGTGTCTTGCACTATCACACTGCCCTGATCGTAAGCGTCTCACACTATCACACTGCCCAGATCGCAAGCATCTCACACTATCACACTTATCTAATCACAAGTGTTTCACATTTTCACACTGCCCCGATCACAAGTGTCTCACATTATCACACTGCTCTGATCACAAGTGTCTCACACTATCACACTGCCGCAATCACAAATTACTCATGCTATCACATTGCCCCGATCACAAGTGTCTCACACTAACACACAGCCCTGATCACAATTGTCTCACACTATCACTACTCTGATCACAAGTGTCTCACACTATCACACTGCTCTGATCCCAAGTGTCTTGCACTATCAATCTGCCCTGATCACAAGTGACACACGTTATTAGACTGCTCTGATCACAAGTGTCTCACACTATCACACTACCCTAATCACATGCGTCTTGCACCATCACACTGCCCTGATCGCAAGCGTCTCACACTATCACACTGCCCCGATCATAAGTGTCTCACACTGTCACACTGCCCCGATCATAAGTGTCTCACACTGTCACACTACCCTGGTCACAAGTGTCTCACATTATCACACTGCAAGATCACAAGTGTCTCACACTATCACACTGCAAGATCACAAGTGTCTCACACTATCACACTGTCCTGGTCACAAGCGACTCACACGATCACTGCTCTGATCACAAGTGTCTCACACTAACACACTTATCTAATCACAAGTGTTTCACACTTCCCCGATCACAAGTGTCTCACACGATCACACTGCTCTGATCACAAGTGTCTCACACGATCACACTGCTGTGATTCCAAGTGTGGAGAACTGTCAATCTGCCCTGATCACAAGTGTCTCACATTATCGCACTGCCCCAATCACAAGTGTCTCACACTATCACACTGCTCTGATCACAAGTTTCTTGCACTATCACACTGCTCTGGTCACAAGTGTCTCACACTATCACACTACCCTGATCACATGTGCCTTGCACTGTCACACTGCCCCGATCACAAGTATCTCACACTATCATAGTGCCCTGATCACAAGCGTTTCACACTTTCACTGCCCCGATCACAAGTGTCTCACACTATCACACTGCCCTGATCACAAGTGTCTTGCACTATCACACTGCTCTGATCACAAGTGTCTCACACTATTACACTGCTCTGATCACAAGTGTCTCACACTATCACACTGCCCCCATCACAATTGTCTCACACTATAACACTGCTCTGATCACAACTTTCTCACACTATCTCACTGCCCTGACCACATGTGTCTCGCATGCACAGACTTTCCTGCTCACACGTGTCTTGCACTACCACACTGCTCCGATCACAAGTGTCTCACACTGTCACACTACCCTGGTCACAAGTGTCTCACATTATCACACTGCAAGATCACACGTGTCTCACACTATCACACTGCAAGATCACAAGTGTCTCACACTATCACACTGCAAGATCACAAGTGTCTCACACTATCACACTGCCCTGATCACAAGTGTCTCACATTATCACTGCTCTGATCACAAGTGTCTTGCACTATCAATCTGCCCTGATCACAAGTGACACACATTATTACACTGTCCTGGTCACAAGCGACTCACACGATCACTGCTCTGATCACAAGTGTCTCACACTAACACACTTATCTAATCACAAGCGTTTCACACTTCCCCGATCACAAGTGTCTCACACTATCACACTGTTCTGATCACAAGTGTCTCACACGATCACACTGCAAGATCACAAGTGTCTCACACTTCCACACTGCCCCAATCACAAGTGTCTCACACTATCACACTGTTCTGATCACAACTGTCTCACACTATCACACTGTTCTGATCACAAGTGTTTCACACTTCCACACTGCCCCGATCACAAGTGTCTCACACTATCACACTGTTCTGATCACAAGTGTCTCACACGATCACACTGCTCTGATCACAAGTGTCTCACACTTCCACACTGCCCCAATCACAAGTGTCTCACACTATCACACTGTTCTGATCACAACTGTCTCACACTATCACACTGTTCTGATCACAAGTGTTTCACACTTCCACACTGCCCCGATCACAAGTGTCTCACACTATCACACTGTTCTGATCACAAGTGTCTCACACTATCACACTGTTCTGATCACAAGTGTTTCACACTTCCACACCACACTGCCCCGATCACAAGTGTCTCACACTATCACACTGCTCTGATCACAAGTGTCTCACACGATCACACTGCTCTGATCACAAGTGTCTCACACGATCACACTGCTGTGATCACACGTGTCTCGCAATATCACACTGCCTCAAACACAAGTGTCTCACACTATCACTGCTCTGATCACATGTGGCTCACACTATCACACTGCCCCGATCACAAATGTCTTGCACTATCACACTGCCACAATCACAAGTGACTCATGCTATCACAGTGCCCCGATCACAAGTGACTCACATTATCACACTAACCCGATCACAAGTGTCTTGCGCGATCACACTGCTCTGAACACACGTGTCATGCACTATCACACTGCCCTGATCATAAGCATCTCACAATATCACACTGCCCTGGTCACAAGTGCCTCACAGTATCACACTGCCCTGATCACAAGTGTCTCACACTGTCACACTGCCCCGGTCACAAGCGACTCACACGATCACTGCTCTGATCACAAGTGTCTCACACTAACACACTTGTCTAGTCACAAGTGTTTCACAATTCCACACTGCCCCGATCACAAGTGTCTCACACTATCACACTGTTCTGATCACAAGTGTCTCACACGATCACACTGCTCTGATCACAAGTGTCTCACACTTCCACACTGCCCCAATCACAAGTGGCTCACACTATCACACTGTTCTGATCACAACTGTCTCACACTATCACACTGTTCTGATCACAAGTGTTTCACACTTCCACACTGCCCCGATCACAAGTGTCTCACACTATCACACTGTTCTGATCACAAGTATCTCACACTATCACACTGCTCTGATCACAAGTGTCTCACACGATCACACTGCTGTGATCACACGTGTCTTGCACTATCACACAGCCTCAAACACAAGTGTCTCAAACTATCACTGCTCTGATCACATGTGGCTCACGCTATCACAGTGCCCCGATCACAAGTGACTCACATTATCACACGAACCCGATCACAAGTGTCTTGCGCGATCACACTGCTCTGAACACACGTGTCGTGCATTATCACACTGCCCTGATCATAAGCGTCTCACACTATCACATTGCCCTGATCACAAGTGTCTTGCACTATCAATCTGCCCTGATCATAAGTGACACACATTATTACACTGCCCTGATCACAAACGTATCACACGATCACACTGCCCTGATCATAAGTGTCTCACACTGTCACACTGCCCTGATTACAAGCATCTCACAATATCACACTGCCCTGGTCACAAGTGTCTCACACTATCACAATGCGCTGATCTCAAGTGTCTCACACTAACATACTGCACTGATCACAAGTGTCGCACAGTATCTCATTGCCCGGATCACAAGTGTTTCACACTATCACACTGCCCTGATCACAAGCGTCTCACACTATCACAATGCTCTGATCACAAGCGTCTCACACGAACGCAATGCTCTGATCACAAGTGTTTCACACTTTCACACTGCCCTGATCACAAGTGTATCACACTATCACACTGCCCTGATCACAAGTGTCTCACACTATCACACTGTTATGATCTTAAGTGTCTTGCACGATCAATCTGCCCTGATCACAAGTGACACACATTATTACACTGCTCTGATCACAAGTGTCTCACACTGTCCTGATCACAAGTGTCTCACACTATCACACTGCCCTGATCACAAGTGTCTTGCACTATCACACAGCTCTGATCACAAGTGTCTTGCACTTTCACTCTACTCTGATCACAAGTGTCTCTCACTATCACACTGCTCTGATCACAAGTATCTTGCACTATCACGCTGCCCTGATCACAAATGTCTCATACTGCCACACTGCTCTGATCACAAGTGCCTCACACGATCATACTGCCCTTATCACAAGTGTCTCACACTATCACACTGCTCTGATCACAAGTGTCTCACATTATCATACTGCCCTGATCACACGTGTCTCACACTATGACACTGCTCTGATGACAAGTGTCTTGCAATATCACAGTGCTCTGATTACAAATGTCTCACACTAGCACACTACCCTGATCACAAGTGTCTTGCACTATCACACTGCCTTGATCACAAGAGTCTCACACGATCACTGCTCTGATCACAAGTGTCTCACACTATCACACTGCCCTGGTTCACAAGTGTCCCACACTATCACATTGCCCCGATCACAAGTGTCTCACCCTATCACTGCCCCGACCACAAGTGTCTCGCACTATCACAGAGCCCTGATCACATGTGTCTCACACTGTCACACTGCCCTGATCCCAAGTGCCTTGCACTATCACACTGCTCTGATCACATAGAAACATAGAAATATAGAAAATAGGTGCAGGAGTAGGCCATTCGGCCCTTCTAGCCTGCACCGCCATTCAATGAGTTCATGGCTGAACATTCAACTTCAGTACACCATTCCTGCTTTCTCGCCATACCCCTTGATCCCCCTAGTAGTAAGGACCTCATCTAACTCCTTTTTGAATATATTTAGTGAATTGGCCTCAACAACTTTCTGTGGTAGAGAATTCCACAGGTTCATCACTCTCTGGGTGAAGAAGTTCCTCCGCATCTCGGTCCTAAATTGCTTACCCCTTATCCTTAGACTGTGACCTCTGGTTCTGGACTTCCCCAACATTGGGAACATTCTTCCTGCATCTAACCTGTCTAACCCCGTCAGAATTTTAAATGTTTCTATGAGGTCCCCTCTCATTCTTCTGAACTCCAGTGAATACAAGCCCAGTTGATCCAGTCTTTCTTGATAGGTCAGTCCCGCCATCCCGGGAATCAGTCTGGTGAACCTTCGCTGCACTCCCTCAATAGCAAGAATGTCCTTCCTCAGGTTAGGAGACCAAAACTGTACACAATACTCCAGGTGTGGCCTCACCAATGCCCTGTACAACTGTAGCAACACCTCCCTGCCCCTGTACTCAAATCCCCTTGCTATGAAGGCCAACATGCCATTTGCTTTCTTAACCGCCTGCTGCACCTGCATGCCAACCTTCAATGACTGATGTACCATGACACCCAGGTCTCTTTGCACCTCCCCTTTTCCTAATCTGTCACCATTCAGATAATAGTCTGTCTCTCTGTTTTTACCACCAAAGTGGATAACCTCACATTTATCCACATTATACTTCATCTGCCATGCATTTGCCCACTCACCTAACCTATCCAAGTCGCTCTGCAGCCTCACAGCATCCTCCTCGCAGCTCACACTGCCACCCAACTTAGTGTCATCCGCAAATTTGGAGATACTACATTTAATCCCCTCATCTAAATCATTAATGTACAGTGTAAACAGCTGGGGCCCCAGCACAGAACCTTGCGGTACCCCACTAGTCACTGCCCTGATCCCAAGTGCCTTGCACTATCACACTACTCTGATCACAAGTGCACTATCACACTGACATGATCACAAGTGTCTCACACTATTACACTGCTCTGATATCAAGTGTCTCACACTATCTCACTGCTCTGATTACAAATGGCTCATACCAGCACACTACCCTGATCACAAGTGTCTTGCACAATCACACTGCCCCAATCACAAGTGCCTCACGCTATCACTGCTCTGATCACAAGTTTCTCACACGATCACACTGCCCTGATCACATATATCTTGCACTATCACACTGCCCTGATCACAAGTGTCTCACACTATCATACTGCCCTGATCACAAGTGTGTCACACTATCACACTGGATTGATCACAAGTGTCTCACACTAACACTGCTCTGATCACAAGTGTATTGCACTGTAACACTGCCCTGATCACAAGTGACTCACACTATCACTGCCCTGATCACAAGTGTCTCACACTATCACACTGCCCTGATCCCAAGTGTCGTGAACTATCAATCTGCCCTGATCACAAGTGTCTCACATTATCACACTGCCCCGATCACAAGTGTCTCACACTATCACACTGCCCCCATCACAAATGTCTCACACAAAAACACTGCTCTGATCACAAGTTTCTCACACTAACACTGCTCTGATCACAAGTGGTTCACACTATCACACTGCTCTGATCACAAGAGTCTCATACTATCAAACTGCCCCGATCACAAGTGTCTCACACTATCACAATGCCCTGATCACAAGTGTCTCACACTGTCACACTGCCCTGATCACAAGTGCCTCACACTATCACACTGCTCTGATCACAAGTGTCTTGCACTATCACTGCTCTGATCACAAGTGCCTTAAACAATCACACTGCCTTGATCACAAGTGTCACACACTCTCACTGCTCTGATCACATGTGTCTCACAATATCTCACTGTCCTGATCACAAGTGTCTCACACTATCACACTGCCCTGATTCCAAGTGTGGAGAACTGTCAATCTGCCCTGATCACAAGTGTCTCACATTATCGCACTGCCCCAATCACAAGTGTCTCACACTATCACACTGCTCTGATCACAAGTTTCTTGCACTATCACACTGCTCTGGTCACAAGTGTCTCACACTATCACACTACCCTGATCACATGTGCCTTGCACTGTCACACTGCCCCGATCACAAGTATCTCACACTATCATAGTGCCCTGATCACAAGCGCTTCACACTTTCACTGCCCCGATCACAAGTGTCTCACACTATCACACTGCCCTGATCACAAGTGTCTTGCACTATCACACTGCTCTGATCACAAGTGTCTCACACTATTACACTGCTCTGATCACAAGTGTCTCACACTATCACACTGCCCCATCACAATTGTCTCACACTATAACACTGCTCTGATCACAACTTTCTCACACTATCTCACTGCCCTGACCACATGTGTCTCGCATGCACAGACTTTCCTGCTCACACGTGTCTTGCACTACCACACTGCTCCGATCACAAGTGTCTTGCACTATCACACTGCCCTGATCACACGTGTCTCACACTATGACACTGCTCTGATGACAAGTGTCTTGCAATATCACAGTGCTCTGATTACAAATGTCTCACACTAGCACACTACCCTGATCACAAGTGTCTTGCACTATCACACTGCCTTGATCACAAGAGTCTCACACGATCACTGCTCTGATCACAAGTGTCTCACACTATCACACTGCCCTGGTTCACAAGTGTCCCACACTATCACATTGCCCCGATCACAAGTGTCTCACCCTATCACTGCCCCGACCACAAGTGTCTCGCACTATCACAGAGCCCTGATCACATGTGTCTCACACTGTCACACTGCCCTGATCCCAAGTGCCTTGCACTATCACACTGCTCTGATCACATAGAAACATAGAAATATAGAAAATAGGTGCAGGAGTAGGCCATTCGGCCCTTCTAGCCTGCACCGCCATTCAATGAGTTCATGGCTGAACATTCAACTTCAGTACACCATTCCTGCTTTCTCGCCATACCCCTTGATCCCCCTAGTAGTAAGGACCTCATCTAACTCCTTTTTGAATATATTTAGTGAATTGGCCTCAACAACTTTCTGTGGTAGAGAATTCCACAGGTTCATCACTCTCTGGGTGAAGAAGTTCCTCCGCATCTCGGTCCTAAATTGCTTACCCCTTATCCTTAGACTGTGGCCTCTGGTTCTGGACTTCCCCAACATTGGGAACATTCTTCCTGCATCTAACCTGTCTAACCCCGTCAGAATTTTAAATGTTTCTATGAGGTCCACTCTCATTCTTCTGAACTCCAGTGAATACAAGCCCAGTTGATCCAGTCTTTCTTGATAGGTCAGTCCCGCCATCCCGGGAATCAGTCTGGTGAACCTTCGCTGCACTCCCTCAATAGCAAGAATGTCCTTCCTCAGGTTAGGAGACCAAAACTGTACACAATACTCCAGGTGTGGCCTCACCAATGCCCTGTACAACTGTAGCAACACCTCCCTGCCCCTGTACTCAAATCCCCTTGCTATGAAGGCCAACATGCCATTTGCTTTCTTAACCGCCTGCTGCACCTGCATGCCAACCTTCAATGACTGATGTACCATGACACCCAGGTCTCTTTGCACCTCCCCTTTTCCTAATCTGTCACCATTCAGATAATAGTCTGTCTCTCTGTTTTTACCACCAAAGTGGATAACCTCACATTTATCCACATTATACTTCATCTGCCATGCATTTGCCCACTCACCTAACCTATCCAAGTCGCTCTGCAGCCTCACAGCATCCTCCTCGCAGCTCACACTGCCACCCAACTTAGTGTCATCCGCAAATTTGGAGATACTACATTTAATCCCCTCATCTAAATCATTAATGTACAGTGTAAACAGCTGGGGCCCCAGCACAGAACCTTGCGGTACCCCACTAGTCACTGCCCTGATCCCAAGTGCCTTGCACTATCACACTACTCTGATCACAAGTGCACTATCACACTGACATGATCACAAGTGTCTCACACTATTACACTGCTCTGATATCAAGTGTCTCACACTATCTCACTGCTCTGATTACAAATGGCTCATACTAGCACACTACCCTGATCACAAGTGTCTTGCACAATCACACTGCCCCAATCACAAGTGCCTCACGCTATCACTGCTCTGATCACAAGTTTCTCACACGATCACACTGCCCTGATCACATATATCTTGCACTATCACACTGCCCTGATCACAAGTGTCTCACACTATCATACTGCCCTGATCACAAGTGTGTCACACTATCACACTGGATTGATCACAAGTGTCTCACACTAACACTGCTCTGATCACAAGTGTATTGCACTGTAACACTGCCCTGATCACAAGTGACTCACACTATCACTGCCCTGATCACAAGTGTCTCACACTATCACACTGCCCTGATCCCAAGTGTCGTGAACTATCAATCTGCCCTGATCACAAGTGTCTCACATTATCACACTGCCCCGATCACAAGTGTCTCACACTATCACACTGCCCCCATCACAAATGTCTCACACAAAAACACTGCTCTGATCACAAGTTTCTCACACTAACACTGCTCTGATCACAAGTGGTTCACACTATCACACTGCTCTGATCACAAGAGTCTCATACTATCAAACTGCCCCGATCACAAGTGTCTCACACTATCACAATGCCCTGATCACAAGTGTCTCACACTGTCACACTGCCCTGATCACAAGTGCCTCACACTATCACACTGCTCTGATCACAAGTGTCTTGCACTATCACTGCTCTGATCACAAGTGCCTTAAACAATCACACTGCCTTGATCACAAGTGTCACACACTCTCACTGCTCTGATCACATGTGTCTCACAATATCTCACTGTCCTGATCACAAGTGTCTCACACTATCACACTGCCCTGATTCCAAGTGTGGAGAACTGTCAATCTGCCCTGATCACAAGTGTCTCACATTATCGCACTGCCCCAATCACAAGTGTCTCACACTATCACACTGCTCTGATCACAAGTTTCTTGCACTATCACACTGCTCTGGTCACAAGTGTCTCACACTATCACACTACCCTGATCACATGTGCCTTGCACTGTCACACTGCCCCGATCACAAGTATCTCACACTATCATAGTGCCCTGATCACAAGCGCTTCACACTTTCACTGCCCCGATCACAAGTGTCTCACACTATCACACTGCCCTGATCACAAGTGTCTTGCACTATCACACTGCTCTGATCACAAGTGTCTCACACTATTACACTGCTCTGATCACAAGTGTCTCACACTATCACACTGCCCCATCACAATTGTCTCACACTATAACACTGCTCTGATCACAACTTTCTCACACTATCTCACTGCCCTGACCACATGTGTCTCGCATGCACAGACTTTCCTGCTCACACGTGTCTTGCACTACCACACTGCTCCGATCACAAGTGTCTTGCACTATCACACTGCCCTGATCACACGTGTCTCACACTATGACACTGCTCTGATGACAAGTGTCTTGCAATATCACAGTGCTCTGATTACAAATGTCTCACACTAGCACACTACCCTGATCACAAGTGTCTTGCACTATCACACTGCCTTGATCACAAGAGTCTCACACGATCACTGCTCTGATCACAAGTGTCTCACACTATCACACTGCCCTGGTTCACAAGTGTCCCACACTATCACATTGCCCCGATCACAAGTGTCTCACCCTATCACTGCCCCGACCACAAGTGTCTCGCACTATCACAGAGCCCTGATCACATGTGTCTCACACTGTCACACTGCCCTGATCCCAAGTGCCTTGCACTATCACACTGCTCTGATCACATAGAAACATAGAAATATAGAAAATAGGTGCAGGAGTAGGCCATTCGGCCCTTCTAGCCTGCACCGCCATTCAATGAGTTCATGGCTGAACATTCAACTTCAGTACACCATTCCTGCTTTCTCGCCATACCCCTTGATCCCCCTAGTAGTAAGGACCTCATCTAACTCCTTTTTGAATATATTTAGTGAATTGGCCTCAACAACTTTCTGTGGTAGAGAATTCCACAGGTTCATCACTCTCTGGGTGAAGAAGTTCCTCCGCATCTCGGTCCTAAATTGCTTACCCCTTATCCTTAGACTGTGACCTCTGGTTCTGGACTTCCCCAACATTGGGAACATTCTTCCTGCATCTAACCTGTCTAACCCCGTCAGAATTTTAAATGTTTCTATGAGGTCCACTCTCATTCTTCTGAACTCCAGTGAATACAAGCCCAGTTGATCCAGTCTTTCTTGATAGGTCAGTCCCGCCATCCCGGGAATCAGTCTGGTGAACCTTCGCTGCACTCCCTCAATAGCAAGAATGTCCTTCCTCAGGTTAGGAGACCAAAACTGTACACAATACTCCAGGTGTGGCCTCACCAATGCCCTGTACAACTGTAGCAACACCTCCCTGCCCCTGTACTCAAATCCCCTTGCTATGAAGGCCAACATGCCATTTGCTTTCTTAACCGCCTGCTGCACCTGCATGCCAACCTTCAATGACTGATGTACCATGACACCCAGGTCTCTTTGCACCTCCCCTTTTCCTAATCTGTCACCATTCAGATAATAGTCTGTCTCTCTGTTTTTACCACCAAAGTGGATAACCTCACATTTATCCACATTATACTTCATCTGCCATGCATTTGCCCACTCACCTAACCTATCCAAGTCGCTCTGCAGCCTCACAGCATCCTCCTCGCAGCTCACACTGCCACCCAACTTAGTGTCATCCGCAAATTTGGAGATACTACATTTAATCCCCTCATCTAAATCATTAATGTACAGTGTAAACAGCTGGGGCCCCAGCACAGAACCTTGCGGTACCCCACTAGTCACTGCCCTGATCCCAAGTGCCTTGCACTATCACACTACTCTGATCACAAGTGCACTATCACACTGACATGATCACAAGTGTCTCACACTATTACACTGCTCTGATATCAAGTGTCTCACACTATCTCACTGCTCTGATTACAAATGGCTCATACTAGCACACTACCCTGATCACAAGTGTCTTGCACAATCACACTGCCCCAATCACAAGTGCCTCACGCTATCACTGCTCTGATCACAAGTTTCTCACACGATCACACTGCCCTGATCACATATATCTTGCACTATCACACTGCCCTGATCACAAGTGTCTCACACTATCATACTGCCCTGATCACAAGTGTGTCACACTATCACACTGGATTGATCACAAGTGTCTCACACTAACACTGCTCTGATCACAAGTGTATTGCACTGTAACACTGCCCTGATCACAAGTGACTCACACTATCACTGCCCTGATCACAAGTGTCTCACACTATCACACTGCCCTGATCCCAAGTGTCGTGAACTATCAATCTGCCCTGATCACAAGTGTCTCACATTATCACACTGCCCCGATCACAAGTGTCTCACACTATCACACTGCCCCCATCACAAATGTCTCACACAAAAACACTGCTCTGATCACAAGTTTCTCACACTAACACTGCTCTGATCACAAGTGGTTCACACTATCACACTGCTCTGATCACAAGAGTCTCATACTATCAAACTGCCCCGATCACAAGTGTCTCACACTATCACAATGCCCTGATCACAAGTGTCTCACACTGTCACACTGCCCTGATCACAAGTGCCTCACACTATCACACTGCTCTGATCACAAGTGTCTTGCACTATCACTGCTCTGATCACAAGTGCCTTAAACAATCACACTGCCTTGATCACAAGTGTCACACACTCTCACTGCTCTGATCACATGTGTCTCACAATATCTCACTGTCCTGATCACAAGTGTCTCACACTATCACACTGCCCTGATTCCAAGTGTGGAGAACTGTCAATCTGCCCTGATCACAAGTGTCTCACATTATCGCACTGCCCCAATCACAAGTGTCTCACACTATCACACTGCTCTGATCACAAGTTTCTTGCACTATCACACTGCTCTGGTCACAAGTGTCTCACACTATCACACTACCCTGATCACATGTGCCTTGCACTGTCACACTGCCCCGATCACAAGTATCTCACACTATCATAGTGCCCTGATCACAAGCGTTTCACACTTTCACTGCCCC
Source organism: Pristiophorus japonicus (assembly GCF_044704955.1). NCBI lineage: Eukaryota > Metazoa > Chordata > Chondrichthyes > Pristiophoridae > Pristiophorus > Pristiophorus japonicus. Next base: position 128,084,348 of record NC_091982.1, read on the forward strand.
GATCACAAGTGTCTCACACTATCACACTGCCCTGACCACAAGTGTCTTGCACTATCACACTGCTCTGATCACAAGTGTCTCACACTATTACACTGCTCTGATCACAAGTGTCTCACACTATCACACTGCCCCATCACAATTGTCTCACACTATAACACTGCTCTGATCACAACTTTCTCACACTATCTCACTGCCCTGACCACATGTGTCTCGCATGCACAGACTTTCCTGCTCACACGTGTCTTGCACTACCACACTGCTCCGATCACAAGTGTCTTGCACTATCACACTGCTCTGATCACAAGTGCCTCACACTATTACACTGCTCTGATCCCAAGTGTTTCACACTGTCACACTGCCCTGATCACAAGTGTCTCACACTGTCACCTCCCTGATCACAAGTGTCTCACACTGCACTGATCATAAGTGTCTCACACTATCATATTGCCCCGATCACAAGAGTCTCACACTATCACACTGCTCTGATCACAAGTGTCTTGCACTATAACACTGCCCTGATCACAAGTGGCTCACACTATCTCACTGCTGATCACAAGTGTCTCACACAATCACACTGCTCTGATCACAAGCATCTCACACTATCACACTGCCCTGATCACAAGTGTCTCAGACTATCACACTGCCCTGATCACAAGTGTCTCACACTAGCACATTGCCCTGGTCACAAGTGTCTTGCACTATCACACTGCCCTGATCGTAAGCGTCTCACACTATCACACTGCCCAGATCGCAAGCATCTCACACTATCACACTTATCTAATCACAAGTGTTTCACATTTTCACACTGCCCCGATCACAAGTGTCTCACATTATCACACTGCTCTGATCACAAGTGTCTCACACTATCACACTGCTGCAATCACAAATTACTCACGCTATCACATTGCCCCGATCACAAGTGTCTCACACTAACACACAGCCCTGATCACAATTGTCTCACACTATCACTACTCTGATCACAAGTGTCTCACACTATCACACTGCTCTGATCCCAAGTGTCTTGCACTATCAATCTGCCCTGATCACAAGTGACACACGTTATTAGACTGCTCTGATCACAAGTGTCTCACACTATCACACTACCCTAATCACATGCGTCTTGCACCATCACACTGCCCTGATCGCAAGCGTCTCACACTATCACACTGCCCCGAACATAAGTGTCTCACACTGTCACACTGCCCCGATCATAAGTGTCTCACACTGTCACACTACCCTGGTCACAAGTGTCTCACATTATCACACTGCAAGATCACACGTGTCTCACACTATCACACTGCAAGATCACAAGTGTCTCACACTATCACACTGCAAGATCACAAGTGTCTCACACTATCACACTGCCCTGATCACAAGTGTCTCACATTATCAGTGCTCTGATCACAAGTGTCTTGCACTATCAATCTGCCCTGATCACAAGTGACACACATTATTACACTGTCCTGGTCACAAGCGACTCACACGATCACTGCTCTGATCACAAGTGTCTCACACTAACACACTTATCTAATCACAAGTGTTTCACACTTCCCCGATCACAAGTGTCTCACACTATCACACTGTTCTGATCACAAGTGTCTCACACGATCACACTGCTCTGATCACAAGTGTCTCACACTTCCACACTGCCCCAATCACAAGTGTCTCACACTATCACACTGTTCTGATCACAACTGTCTCACACTATCACACTGTTCTGATCACAAGTGTTTCACACTTCCACACTGCCCCGATCACAAGTGTCTCACACTATCACACTGTTCTGATCACAAGTGTCTCACACTATCACACTGTTCTGATCACAAGTGTTTCACACTTCCACACCACACTGCCCCGATCACAAGTGTCTCACACTATCACACTGCTCTGATCACAAGTGTCTCACACGATCACACTGCTCTGATCACAAGTGTCTCACACGATCACACTGCTGTGATCACACGTGTCTCGCAATATCACACTGCCTCAAACACAAGTGTCTCACACTATCACTGCTCTGATCACATGTGGCTCACACTATCACACTGCCCCGATCACAAATGTCTTGCACTATCACACTGCCACAATCACAAGTGACTCATGCTATCACAGTGCCCCGATCACAAGTGACTCACATTATCACACTAACCCGATCACAAGTGTCTTGCGCGATCACACTGCTCTGAACACACGTGTCATGCACTATCACACTGCCCTGATCATAAGCATCTCACAATATCACACTGCCCTGGTCACAAGTGCCTCACAGTATCACACTGCCCTGATCACAAGTGTCTCACACTGTCACACTGCCCCGGTCACAAGCGACTCACACGATCACTGCTCTGATCACAAGTGTCTCACACTAACACACTTGTCTAGTCACAAGTGTTTCACAATTCCACACTGCCCCGATCACAAGTGTCTCACACTATCACACTGTTCTGATCACAAGTGTCTCACACGATCACACTGCTCTGATCACAAGTGTCTCACACTTCCACACTGCCCCAATCACAAGTGGCTCACACTATCACACTGTTCTGATCACAACTGTCTCACACTATCACACTGTTCTGATCACAAGTGTTTCACACTTCCACACTGCCCCGATCACAAGTGTCTCACACTATCACACTGTTCTGATCACAAGTATCTCACACTATCACACTGCTCTGATCACAAGTGTCTCACACGATCACACTGCTGTGATCACACATGTCTTGCACTATCACACAGCCTCAAACACAAGTGTCTCAAACTATCACTGCTCTGATCACATGTGGCTCACGCTATCACAGTGCCCCGATCACAAGTGACTCACATTATCACACGAACCCGATCACAAGTGTCTTGCGCGATCACACTGCTCTGAACACACGTGTCGTGCATTATCACACTGCCCTGATCATAAGCGTCTCACACTATCACATTGCCCTGATCACAAGTGTCTTGCACTATCAATCTGCCCTGATCATAAGTGACACACATTATTACACTGCCCTGATCACAAACGTATCACACGATCACACTGCCCTGATCATAAGTGTCTCACACTGTCACACTGCCCTGATTACAAGCATCTCACAATATCACACTGCCCTGGTCACAAGTGTCTCACACTATCACAATGCGCTGATCTCAAGTGTCTCACACTAACATACTGCACTGATCACAAGTGTCGCACAGTATCTCATTGCCCGGATCACAAGTGTTTCACACTATCACACTGCCCTGATCACAAGCGTCTCACACTATCACAATGCTCTGATCACAAGCGTCTCACACGAACGCAATGCTCTGATCACAAGTGTTTCACACTTTCACACTGCCCTGATCACAAGTGTATCACACTATCACACTGCCCTGATAACAAGTGTCTCACACTATCACACTGTTATGATCTTAAGTGTCTTGCACGATCAATCTGCCCTGATCACAAGTGACACACATTATTACACTGCTCTGATCACAAGTGTCTCACACTGTCCTGATCACAAGTGTCTCACACTATCACACTGCCCTGATCACAAGTGTCTTGCACTATCACACAGCTCTGATCACAAGTGTCTTGCACTTTCACTCTACTCTGATCACAAGTGTCTCTCACTATCACACTGCTCTGATCACAAGTATCTTGCACTATCACGCTGCCCTGATCACAAATGTCTCATACTGCCACACTGCTCTGATCACAAGTGCCTCACACGATCATACTGCCCTTATCACAAGTGTCTCACACTATCACACTGCTCTGATCACAAGTGTCTCACATTATCATACTGCCCTGATCACACGTGTCTCACACTATGACACTGCTCTGATGACAAGTGTCTTGCAATATCACAGTGCTCTGATTACAAATGTCTCACACTAGCACACTACCCTGATCACAAGTGTCTTGCACTATCACACTGCCTTGATCACAAGAGTCTCACACGATCACTGCTCTGATCACAAGTGTCTCACACTATCACACTGCCCTGGTTCACAAGTGTCCCACACTATCACATTGCCCCGATCACAAGTGTCTCACCCTATCACTGCCCCGACCACAAGTGTCTCGCACTATCACAGAGCCCTGATCACATGTGTCTCACACTGTCACACTGCCCTGATCCCAAGTGCCTTGCACTATCACACTGCTCTGATCACATAGAAACATAGAAATATAGAAAATAGGTGCAGGAGTAGGCCATTCGGCCCTTCTAGCCTGCACCGCCATTCAATGAGTTCATGGCTGAACATTCAACTTCAGTACACCATTCCTGCTTTCTCGCCATACCCCTTGATCCCCCTAGTAGTAAGGACCTCATCTAACTCCTTTTTGAATATATTTAGTGAATTGGCCTCAACAACTTTCTGTGGTAGAGAATTCCACAGGTTCATCACTCTCTGGGTGAAGAAGTTCCTCCGCATCTCGGTCCTAAATTGCTTACCCCTTATCCTTAGACTGTGACCTCTGGTTCTGGACTTCCCCAACATTGGGAACATTCTTCCTGCATCTAACCTGTCTAACCCCGTCAGAATTTTAAATGTTTCTATGAGGTCCCCTCTCATTCTTCTGAACTCCAGTGAATACAAGCCCAGTTGATCCAGTCTTTCTTGATAGGTCAGTCCCGCCAACCCGGGAATCAGTCTGGTGAACCTTCGCTGCACTCCCTCAATAGCAAGAATGTCCTTCCTCAGGTTAGGAGACCAAAACTGTACACAATACTCCAGGTGTGGCCTCACCAATGCCCTGTACAACTGTAGCAACACCTCCCTGCCCCTGTACTCAAATCCCCTTGCTATGAAGGCCAACATGCCATTTGCTTTCTTAACCGCCTGCTGCACCTGCATGCCAACCTTCAATGACTGATGTACCATGACACCCAGGTCTCTTTGCACCTCCCCTTTTCCTAATCTGTCACCATTCAGATAATAGTCTGTCTCTCTGTTTTTACCACCAAAGTGGATAACCTCACATTTATCCACATTATACTTCATCTGCCATGCATTTGCCCACTCACCTAACCTATCCAAGTCGCTCTGCAGCCTCACAGCATCCTCCTCGCAGCTCACACTGCCACCCAACTTAGTGTCATCCGCAAATTTGGAGATACTACATTTAATCCCCTCATCTAAATCATTAATGTACAGTGTAAACAGCTGGGGCCCCAGCACAGAACCTTGCGGTACCCCACTAGTCACTGCCCTGATCCCAAGTGCCTTGCACTATCACACTACTCTGATCACAAGTGCACTATCACACTGACATGATCACAAGTGTCTCACACTATTACACTGCTCTGATATCAAGTGTCTCACACTATCTCACTGCTCTGATTACAAATGGCTCATACTAGCACACTACCCTGATCACAAGTGTCTTGCACAATCACACTGCCCCAATCACAAGTGCCTCACGCTATCACTGCTCTGATCACAAGTTTCTCACACGATCACACTGCCCTGATCACATATATCTTGCACTATCACACTGCCCTGATCACAAGTGTCTCACACTATCATACTGCCCTGATCACAAGTGTGTCACACTATCACACTGGATTGATCACAAGTGTCTCACACTAACACTGCTCTGATCACAAGTGTATTGCACTGTAACACTGCCCTGATCACAAGTGACTCACACTATCACTGCCCTGATCACAAGTGTCTCACACTATCACACTGCCGCGATCACAAGTGTCTCACACTATCACACTGCCCCCATCACAAATGTCTCACACAAAAACACTGCTCTGATCACAAGTTTCTCACACTAACACTGCTCTGATCACAAGTGGTTCACACTATCACACTGCTCTGATCACAAGAGTCTCATACTATCAAACTGCCCCGATCACAAGTGTCTCACACTATCACAATGCCCTGATCACAAGTGTCTCACGCTGTCACACTGCCCCGATCACAAGTGTCTCACACTATCACACTGCCCCGATAACAAGTTTCTCACACTATCACACTGCCCTGATCACAAGTGCCTCACACTATCACACTGCTCTGATCACAAGTGTCTTGCACTATCACTGCTCTGATCACAAGTGCCTTAAACAATCACACTGCCTTGATCACAAGTGTCACACACTCTCACTGCTCTGATCACATGTGTCTCACAATATCTCACTGTCCTGATCACAAGTGTCTCACACTATCACACTGCCCTGATTCCAAGTGTGGAGAACTGTCAATCTGCCCTGATCACAAGTGTCTCACATTATCGCACTGCCCCAATCACAAGTGTCTCACACTATCACACTGCTCTGATCACAAGTTTCTTGCACTATCACACTGCTCTGGTCACAAGTGTCTCACACTATCACACTACCCTGATCACATGTGCCTTGCACTGTCACACTGCCCCGATCACAAGTATCTCACACTATCATAGTGCCCTGATCACAAGCGTTTCACACTTTCACTGCCCCGATCACAAGTGTCTCACACTATCACACTGCCCTGATCACAAGTGTCTTGTACTATCACACTGCTCTGATCACAAGTGTCTCACACTATTACACTGCTCTGATCACAAGTGTCTCACACTATCACACTGCCCCCATCACAATTGTCTCACACTATCACACTGCCCCCATCACAATTGTCTCACACTATAACACTGCTCTGATCACAACTTTCTCACACTATCTCACTGCCCTGACCACATGTGTCTCGCACGCACAGACTTTCCTGCTCACACGTGTCTTGCACTACCACACTGCTCTGATCACAAGTGTCTTGCACTATCACACTGCTCTGATCACAAGTGTCTCACACTATTACACTGCTCTGATCCCAAGTGTTTCACACTGTCACACTGCCCTGATCACAAGTGTCTCACACTGTCACCTCCCTGATCACAAGTGTCTCACACTGCACTGATCATAAGTGTCGCACACTATCATATTGTCCCGATCACAAGAGTCTCACACTATCACACTGCTCTGATCACAAGTGTCTTGCACTATAACACTGCCCTGATCACAAGTGTCTCACACTATCACACTGCCCAGATCACAAGTGGCTCACACGATCACACTGTTCTGATCACAAGAGTCTCACACTATCAAACTGCCCCGATCACAAGTGTCTCACACTGTCACACTGCCCCGATCACAAGTGTCTCACACTATCACACTGGCCCGGTCACAAGTTTCTTGCACTATCACACTACCGTGATCACATGTGCCTTGCACTGTCACATTGCCCCGATCACAAGTGCCTCACACTATCACACTGCCCTGATCACAAGTGTCTTGCACTATCACACTGCTCTGATCACAAGTGTCTCACACTATTACACTGCTCTGATCACAAGTGTTTCACACTGTCACACTGCCCTGATCACAAATGTCTCACACTGTCACCTCCCCGATCACAAGTGTCTCAGACTATCACACTGCCCTGATCATAAGTGTCTCACACGATCACACTGCACTGATCACAAGTGTCTCACACTATCATACTGTCCCGATCACAAGAGTCTCACACTATCATACTGCCCCGATCACAAGTGTCTCACACTATCACACTGCCCCGATCACAAGTATCTCACACTATCATACTGCCCTGATCACAAGCGTTTCACACTTTCACTGCCCAGATCACAAGTGCCTCACACTATCACACTGCTCTGATCACAAGTGTCTCACACTATTACACTGCTCTGATCACAAGTTTCTCACACTATCTCACTGCCCTGATCACATGTGTCTCGCATGCACAGACTTTCCTGCTCACACGTGTCTTGCACTATCACACTGCTCCGATCACAAGTGTCTTGCACTATCACACTGCTCTGATCATAAGTGTCGTGAAACTATCACACTGCTCTGATCACAAGTTTCTTGCACTAATCTGATCACTTGTGCCTTGCACTGTCACACTGCCCCGATCACAAGTATCTCACACTATCATACTGCCCTGATCACAAGCGTTTCACACTTTCACTGCCCCGATCACAAGTGCCTCACACTATCACACTGCCCTGATCACAAGTGTCTTGCACTATCACACTGCTCTGATCACAAGTGTCTCACACTATTACACTGCTCTGATCACAAGTGTTTCACACTGTCACACTGCCCTGATCACAAGTGTCTCACACTATCACACTGCCCGATCACAAGTGTCTCACACTATCACACTGCCCTGATCACAAGTGTCTCACACTATCACACTGCTCTGATCACAAGTGTCTTGCACTATCATACTGTCCCGATCACAAGAGTCTCACACTATCATACTGCCCCGATCACAAGTGTCTCACACTATCACACTGCCCGATCACAAGTGTCTCACACTATCACACTGCCCTGATCACAAGTGTCTCACACTATCACACTGCTCTGATCACAAGTGTCTTGCACGAAAACACTGCCCTGATCACAAGTGACTCACACTATCACTGCCCCGATCACAAGTGTCTCACACTATCACACTGCCTGTTCAGAAGTGCCTCATACTGCCATACTGCTCTGATCACAAGTGCCTGACACTATCACACTGCCCTGATCACAAGTGTCTCACAGTATTACACTGCCCCAATCACAAATGTCTCACACTATCAAACTGCCCCGATCACAAGTGTCTTGCACAATCACACTGCCCCAATCACAAGCGCCTCACGCTATCACTGCTCTGATCACAAGTTTCTCACACGATCACACTGCCCTGATCCCAAGTGCCTTGCTCTATCAATCTGACCTGATCACAAGTGGCTCACACTATCACACTGCCCCGATCACAAGTATCTCATACTATCACACTGCTCTGATCACAAGTGTCTCACAATATCTCACTGCCCTGATCACATGTGTCTCGCAGGAACAGACTGCCCTGCTCACACGTGTCTTGACACTATCACACTGCTCTGATTACAAATGTCTCCCACTTGCACACTACCCTGATCCCAAGTGCCTTGCTCTATCAATCTGACCTGATCACAAGTGTCTCACATTATCACGCTGCCCATTCACAAGTGTCTCACACTGTCACACTGCTCTGATCACAAGTTTCTTGCACTATCACACTGCTCTGATCACAAGTGTCTCACACTATCACAATACCCTGATCACATGTGCCTTGCACTGTCACACTGCCCCGATCACAAGTGTCTCACACTATCATAATGCCCTGATCACAAGCGTATCACACTTTCACTGCCCCGATTGCAAGCTTCTCACACGATCACACTGCCATGATCACAAGTGGCTCACACTATCACACTGCCACGATCAGAAGTGTCTCATACTATCACACTGCTCTGATCACAAGTGTCTCACACTATCTCACTGCCCTGATCATATGTGTTTCGCACGAACAGACTGCCCTGCTCACACGTATCTTGCACTATCACACTGCACTAATCACAAGTGTCTTGCACTATCACACTAGTCTGATCACAAGTGTCTTGCGCGATCACACTGCTCTGATCAGAAGTGCCTCACACTGTTATACTGCTCTGATCACAAGTGTTTCACACTGTCACACTGCCCATATCACAAGAGTCTCACACTATCACACTGCCCTGATCACAAGTGTCTCGCACTATCACACTGCCCTGATCACAAGTGTCTCGCACTATCACACTTCCCTGATTATAAGTGTCTCACACTATCACACTGCAAGATTACAAGTGTCTCACACTGCCCTGATCAGAAGTCTCTGAGACTATCACACTGCCCCGATCACAAGTGTCTCACACTATCACAGTGCCCCGATCACCAATGTCTTTCACTATCACACTGCTCTTATCACAAGTATCTTGCACTGGCACGCTGCCCTGGTCACAAGTGTCTCACACAATCACACTACCCTGGTCAAAGTGTCTCACACGATCACACTGCCCCGATCACAAGTGTCTCACACTATCACACTGCCCTGATCACAAGTGTCTCACACCATCATTCTACCACGATCGCAAGTGTCTCACACTATCACACTGCTCTGATTACAAATGTCTCACACGAGCACACTTCCCTGATCACAAGTGTCTTGCACAATCATACTGCACCAATCATAAGTGCCTCACGCTATCACTGCTCTGATCACAAGTTTCTCACACGATCACAGTGCCCTGATCACATATATCTTGCACTATCACACTGCCCTGATCACAAGTGTCTCATACTGCCACACTGCTCTGATCACAAGTGTCTCACACTATCATACTGCCCTGATCACAAGTGTGTCACACTATCACACTGCTCTGATCACAAGTGTCTTGCACTATCACACTGCTCTGATTACAAATGTCTCACATTAGCAAACTACCCTGATCACAAGTGTCTTGCACTATCACACTGCATTGATCACAAGTTTCTCACACTATCACACTGCCCTGATCACAAGTGCCTCACACTATCACACTGCTCTGATCACAAGTGTCTTGCACTATCACTGCTCTGATCACAAGTGCCTTAAACAATCACACTGCCTTGATCACAAGTGTCACACACTCTCACTGCTCTGATCACATGTGTCTCACAATATCTCACTGTCCTGATCACAAGTGTCTCACACTATCACACTGCCCTGATTCCAAGTGTGGAGAACTGTCAATCTGCCCTGATCACAAGTGTCTCACATTATCGCACTGCCCCAATCACAAGTGTCTCACACTATCACACTGCGCTGATCACAAGTGGCTCACACTGTCACACTGCTCTGATCACAAGTGGCTCACACTATCACACTGCCCCCATCACAAATGTCTCACACGATAACACTGCTCTGACCACAAGTTTCGCACACTATCTCACTGCCCTGATCACATGTGTCTCGCATGCACAGACTTTCCTGCTCAAACGTGTCTTGCACTATCACACTGCTCCGATCACAAGTGTCTTGCACAGTAACACTGCTCTGATCACAAGTGTCTCACACTATTACACTGCTCTGATCACAAGTGTCTCACACTGTCACCTCCCTGATCACAAGTGTCTCACACTATCACACTGCCCCGATCACAAGTGTCTCACACTATCATACTGCCCTGATCACAAGCGTTTCACACTTTCACTGCCCCGATCACAAGTGTCTCACACTATCACACTGCCCCGATCACAAGTGTCTCACACTATCACACTGCCCCAATCACAAGTGTCTCATACTATCACACTGCTCTGATCACAAGTGTCTCACACTATCTCACTGCCCTGATCACATGTGTTTCGCACGAACAGACTGCCCTGCTCACACTTGTCTTGCACTATCACACTGCACTGATTACAAGTGTCTTGCACTATCACACTAGTCTGATCACAAGTGTCTTGCGCGATCACACTGCTCTGATCACAAGTGTCTCACACTGTCACACTGCCCTGATCACAAGAGTCTCACACTATCACACTGCCATGATCACAAGTGTCTCGCACTATCACACTGCCATGATCACAAGTGTCTCGCACTATCACACTTCCCTGATCATAAGTGTCTCACACTATCACACTGCCCTGATCACAAGTGTCTCGCACTATCACACTGCCCTGATCACAAGTGTCTCACACTGTCACATTGCTCTGATCACAAGTGTCTCACACTGTCACACTGCCCCAATCACAAGTGCCTCGCACTATCATACTGCCCTGATCACAAGCGTTTCACACTTTCACTGCCCCGATCGCAAGTGTCTCACACGATCACACTGCCCTGATCACAAGTGGCTCACACTATCACACTACCATAAACACAAGTGTCTCGCACTATCACACTGCCCTGATCACAAGTGTCTTGCGCGATCAAACTGCTCTGATCAGAAGTGCCTCACACTGTTATACTGCTCTGATCACAAGTGTTTCACACTGTCACACTGCCCATATCACAAGAGTCTCACACTATCACACTGCCCTGATCACAAGTGTCTCGCACTATCACACTGCCCTGATCACAAGTGTCTCGCACTATCACACTTCCCTGATTATAAGTGTCTCACACTATCACACTGCAAGATTACAAGTGTCTCACACTGCCCTGATCAGAAGTCTCTGAGACTATCACACTGCCCCGATCACAAGTGTCTCACACTATCACAGTGCCCCGATCACCAATGTCTTTCACTATCACACTGCTCTTATCACAAGTATCTTGCACTGGCACGCTGCCCTGGTCACAAGTGTCTCACACAATCACACTACCCTGGTCAAAGTGTCTCACACGATCACACTGCCCCGATCACAAGTGTCTCACACTATCACACTGCCCTGATCACAAGTGTCTCACACCATCATTCTACCACGATCGCAAGTGTCTCACACTATCACACTGCTCTGATTACAAATGTCTCACACGAGCACACTTCCCTGATCACAAGTGTCTTGCACAATCATACTGCACCAATCATAAGTGCCTCACGCTATCACTGCTCTGATCACAAGTTTCTCACACGATCACAGTGCCCTGATCACATATATCTTGCACTATCACACTGCCCTGATCACAAGTGTCTCATACTGCCACACTGCTCTGATCACAAGTGTCTCACACTATCATACTGCCCTGATCACAAGTGTGTCACACTATCACACTGCTCTGATCACAAGTGTCTTGCACTATCACACTGCTCTGATTACAAATGTCTCACATTAGCAAACTACCCTGATCACAAGTGTCTTGCACTATCACACTGCATTGATCACAAGTTTCTCACACTATCACACTGCCCTGATCACAAGTGCCTCACACTATCACACTGCTCTGATCACAAGTGTCTTGCACTATCACTGCTCTGATCACAAGTGCCTTAAACAATCACACTGCCTTGATCACAAGTGTCACACACTCTCACTGCTCTGATCACATGTGTCTCACAATATCTCACTGTCCTGATCACAAGTGTCTCACACTATCACACTGCCCTGATTCCAAGTGTGGAGAACTGTCAATCTGCCCTGATCACAAGTGTCTCACATTATCGCACTGCCCCAATCACAAGTGTCTCACACTATCACACTGCGCTGATCACAAGTGGCTCACACTGTCACACTGCTCTGATCACAAGTGGCTCACACTATCACACTGCCCCCATCACAAATGTCTCACACGATAACACTGCTCTGACCACAAGTTTCGCACACTATCTCACTGCCCTGATCACATGTGTCTCGCATGCACAGACTTTCCTGCTCAAACGTGTCTTGCACTATCACACTGCTCCGATCACAAGTGTCTTGCACAGTAACACTGCTCTGATCACAAGTGTCTCACACTATTACACTGCTCTGATCACAAGTGTCTCACACTATCATACTGCCCTGATCACAAGCGTTTCACACTTTCACTGCCCCGATCACAAGTGTCTCACACTATCACACTGCCCCGATCACAAGTGTCTCACACTATCACACTGCCCCAATCACAAGTGTCTCACACTATCATACTGCCCTGATCACAAGCGTTTCACACTTTCACTGCCCTGATCACATGTGTTTCGCACTATCACACTGCCCCGATCACAAGTGTCTCACACTATCACACTGCCCCAATCACAAGTGTCTCATACTATCACACTGCTCTGATCACAAGTGTCTCACACTATCTCACTGCCCTGATCACATGTGTTTCGCACGAACAGACTGCCCTGCTCACACTTGTCTTGCACTATCACACTGCACTGATTACAAGTGTCTTGCACTATCACACTAGTCTGATCACAAGTGTCTTGCGCGATCACACTGCTCTGATCACAAGTGTCTCACACTGTCACACTGCCCTGATCACAAGAGTCTCACACTATCACACTGCCATGATCACAAGTGTCTCGCACTATCACACTGCCATGATCACAAGTGTCTCGCACTATCACACTTCCCTGATCATAAGTGTCTCACACTATCACACTGCCCTGATCACAAGTGTCTCGCACTATCACACTGCCCTGATCACAAGTGTCTCACACTGTCACATTGCTCTGATCACAAGTGTCTCACACTGTCACACTGCCCCAATCACAAGTGCCTCGCACTATCATACTGCCCTGATCACAAGCGTTTCACACTTTCACTGCCCCGATCGCAAGTGTCTCACACGATCACACTGCCCTGATCACAAGTGGCTCACACTATCACACTACCATAAACACAAGTGTCTCGCACTATCACACTGCCCTGATCACAAGTGTCTCACACTATCACACTGCAAGATCACAAGTGTCTCACACTATCACAGTGCCCCGATCACCAATGTCTTGCAATATCACACTGCTCTTATCACAAGTATCTTGCACTAGCACGCTGCACTGGTCACAAGTGTCTCACACTATCACACTGCCCTGATCAAAGTATCTCACACGATCACACTGCCCCGATCACAAGTGTCTCACACTATCACACTGCCCTGATCACAAGTATCTCACACCATCATACTACCATGATCGCAAGTGCCTCACGCTATCACTGCTCTGATCACAAGTTGCTCACACGATCACACTGCCCTGATCACATATATCTTGCACTATCAAACTGCCCTGATCACAAGTGTCTCATACTGCCACACTGCTCTGATCACAAGTGCCTCACACTATCATACTGCCCTGATCACAAGTGTGTCACACTAACACTGCTCTGATCACAAGTGTCTCACACTATCACACTGCCCTGATCCCAAGTGTCGTGAACTATCAATCTGCCCTGATCACAAGTGTCTCACATTATCACACTGCCCCGATCACAAATGTCTCACACTATCACACTGCTCTGCACAAGTTTCTTGCATATCACACTGCCATGATCACAAGTGTCTCACACTATCACACTACCCTGATCACATGTGCCTTGCACTGTCACATTGCCCTGATTACAAGTGGCTCACACTATCACACTGCTCTGATCACAAGTGGTTCACACTATCACACTGCCCCCATCACAAATGTCTCACACTATAACACTGCTCTGACCACAAGTTTCGCACATGATCTCACTGCCCTGATCACATGTGTCTCGCATGCACAGACTTTCCTGCTCAAACGTGTCTTGCACTATCACACTGCTCCGATCACAAGTGTCTTGCACAGTAACACTGCTCTGATCACATGTGTCTTCCACTATCACTGCTCTGATCACAAGTACCTTAAACAATCACACTGCCTTGATCACAAGTGTCTCACACTCTCACTGCTCTGATCACATCTGTCTCACAATATCTCACTGTCCTGATCACAAGTGTCTCACACTATCACACTGCTCTGATCACAAGTTTTTTGCACTATCACACTGCTCTGATCACAAGTGTCTCACACTATCACACTACCCTGATCACAAGCGTTTCACACTTTCACTGCCCCGATCGCAAGTGTCTCACACGATCACACTGCCCCAATCACAAGTGTGTCACACTAACACTGCTCTGATCACAAGTGTCTCACATTATCACACTGCCCTGATCCCAAGTGTCGTGAACTATCAATCTGTCCTGATCACAAGTGTCTCACACTATCACACTACCCTGATCACATGTGCCTTGCACTGTCACACTGCCACGATCACAAGAGTCTCACACTATCATACTGACCTGATCACAAGCGTTTCACACTATCACACTGCCCCGATCACAAGTGCCTCACACTATCACTGCCCCGATCACAAGTGTCTCACACTATCACACTGCCCTGATTACAAGTGGCTCACACTATCACACTGCTCTGATCACAAGTGTCTCACAGTATCACACTGCCCCCATCACAAATGTCTCACACTATAACACTGCCCTGATCACAAGTTTCTCACACTATCTCACTGCCCTGATCACATGTGTCTTGCATGCACAGACTTTCCTGCTCACACGAGTCTTGCACTATCACACTGCTCCGATCACAAGTGTCTTGCACTATCACACCGCTCTGATCACAAGTGTCTCACACTATTACACTGCTCTGATCACAAGTGTCTCACACTGTCACCTCCCTGATCACAAGTGTCTCACACTATCACACTGCCCTGATCATAAGTGTCTCACACTATCATACTGTCCCGATCACAAGAGTCTCACACTATCACACTGCCCCGATCACAAGTGTCTCACACGATCACACTGCCCTGATCACAAGTGTCTCACACTATCACACTGCTCTGATCACAAGTGCCTCACACTATCACACTGCCCTGATCACAAGTGTCTCACACTATTACACTGCCCCAATCACAAATATCTCACACTATCAAACTTCCCCGATCACAAGTGTCTTGCACTATCACAATTCCCTGATCACAAGTGTCTCACACTGTCACATTGCTCTGATCACAAGTGTCTCACACTGTCACACTGCCCCAATCACAAGTGCCTCACACTATCACACTGCCCCGATCACAAGTGTCTCACACTATCACACTGCCCTGATCACAAGTGTCTCACACTATCACACTGCTCTGATCACAAGTGTCTTGCACTATAACACTGCTCTGATCACAAATGTCTCACACTATCACAATACACTGATCACATGTGTCTTGCACTATCACTGCTCTGATCACAAGTGCCTTAAACAATCACACTGCCTTGATCACAAGTGTCTCACACTCTCACTGCTCTGATCACATGTGTCACACAATATCTCACTGTCCTGATCACAAGTGTCTTACACTGTCACACTGCCCTGATCCCAAGTGTCGTGAACTGTCAATCTGCCCTGATCACAAGTGTCTCACATTATCACACTGCCCCAATCACAAGTGTCTCACGCTATCACACTGCTCTGATCACATGTGTCTCACGATATCTCACTGTCCTGATCACAAGTGTCTCACACTATCACACTGTTCTGATCACAAGTTTCTTGCACTATCACACTGCTCTGTTCACAAGTGTCTTGCACTATCACACTAGTCTGATCACAAGTGTCTTGTGCGATCACACTGCTCTGATCACAAGTGCCTCACACTGTTATACTGCTCTGATCACAAGTGTTTCACACTGCCCTGATCACAAGAGTCTCACACTATCACACTGCCATGATCACAAGTGCCTCGCACTATCACACTGCAAGATCACAAGTGTTTCACACTGCCCTGATCAGAATTCTCTGACACTATCACACTGCCCCGAGCACAAGTGTCTCACACTATCACAGTGCCCCGATCACCAATGTCTTGCAATATCACACTGCCCTGATCACAAGTGGCTCACACTATCACACTGCTCTGATCACAAGTGTCTCACACTATCACACTGACCCCATCACAAATGTCTCACACTACAACACTGCCCTGATCACAAGTTTCTCGCACTATCTCACTGCCCTGATCACATGTGTCTCGCATGCACAGACTTTCCTGCTCACAGGAGTCTTGCACTATCACACTGCTCCGATCACAAGTGTCTTGCACTATCACACTGCTCTGATCACAAGTGTCTCACACTATTACACTGCTCTGATCACAAGTGGCTCACACTATCACACTGCTCTGATCACAAGTGTCTCACACTATCACACTGACCCCATCACAAATGTCTCACACTACAACACTGCCCTGATCACAAGTTTCTCGCACTATCTCACTGCCCTGATCACATGTGTCTCGCATGCACAGACTTTCCTGCTCACAGGAGTCTTGCACTATCACACTGCTCCGATCACAAGTGTCTTGCACTATCACACTGCTCTGATCACAAGTGTCTCACACTATTACACTGCTCTGATCACAAGTGTCTCACACTGTCACCTCCCTGATCACAAGTGTCTCACACTATCACACTGCCCTGATCATAAGTGTCTCACACTATCATACTGTCCCGATCACAAGAGTCTCACACTATCACACTGCCCCGATCACAAGTGTCTCACACTATCACACTGCCCTGATCACAAGTGTCTCACACTTTCACACTACTCTGATCACAAGTGTCTTGCACTATAACACTGCCCTGATCACAAGTGACTCACAATATTACACTGCTCTGATCACAAGTGTCTCACACTAGTACACTGCCCCAATCACAAATGTCTCACACTGTCACACTGCCCCGATCACAAGTGTCTCACACTATCATACTGACCTGATCACAAGCGTTTCACACTATCACACTGCCCCGATCACACGTGTCTCACACTATCACTGCCCCAATCACAAGTGTCTCACACTATCACACTGCCCTGATTACAAGTGGCTCACACTATCACACTGCTCTGATCACAAGTGTCTCACACTATCACACTGACCCCATGACAAATGTCTCACACTACAACACTGCCCCGATCACAAGTGTCTTGCACTATCACAATGCCCTGATCACAAGTGTCTCACACTGTCACATTGCTCTGATCACAAGTGTCTCACACTATCACACTGCCCTGTTCACAAGTGCCTCATACTGCCACACTGCTCTGATCACAAGTGCCTCACACTATCACACTGCCCTGATCACAAGTGTCTCACACTATTACACTGCCCCAATCACAAATGTCTCACACTATCAAACTGCCCCAATCACAAGTGTCTTGCACTATCACAATGCCCTGATCACAAGTGTCTCACACTATCACACTGCTCCGATCACAAGTGTCTCACACTATCACACTGCTCCGATCACAAGTGTCTCACACTATCATACTGTCCCGATCACAAGTGTCTCGCACTATTACACTGCTCTGATCACAAGTGGCTCACACTATCACACTACCATAAACACAAGTGTCTCGCACTATCACACTGCCCTGATCACAAGTGTCTCACACTATCATACTGTCCCGATCACAAGTGTCTCGCACGATTACACTGCTCTGATCACAAGTGTCTCGCACTATCACACTGCCCTGATCACAAGTGTCTCGCACTATCACACTTCCCTGATCATAAGTGTCTCACACTATCACACTGCCCTGATCACAAGTGTCTCGCACTATCACACTGCTCTGATCACAAGTGTCTTGCACAATAACACTGCTCAGATCACAAATGTCTCACACTATCACAATACCCTGATCACATGTGTCTTCCACTATCACTGCTCTGATCACAAATACCTTAAACAATCACACTGCCTTGATCACAAGTGTCTCACACTCTCACTGCTCTGATCACATCTGTCTCACAATATCTCACTGTCCTGATCACAAGTGTCTCACACTATCACACTGCTCTGATCACAAGTTTCTTGCACTATCACACTGCTCTGATCACAAGTGTCTCACACTATCACACTACCCTGATCACATGTGCCTTGCACTGTCACACTGCCCCGATCACAAGTGTCTCACACTATCATACTGCCCTGATAACAAGCGTTTCACACTTTCACTGCCCCGATCGCAAGTGTCTCACACGATCACACTGCCCTGATCACAAGAGTCTCACACTATCACACTGCCATGAACACAAGTGTCTCGCACTATCACACTGCCCTGATCACAAGTGTCTCGCACTATCACACTTCCCTGATCATAAGTGTCTCACACTATCACAATGCCCTGATCACAAGTGTCTCGCACTATCACACTGCAAGATCACAAGTGTCTCACACTGCCCTGATCAGAAGTGTCTCACACTATCACAATGCCCCAATCACCAATGTCTTGCAATATCACACTGCTCTTATCACAAGTATCTTGCACTAGCACGCTGCACTGGTCACAAGTGTCTCACACTATCACACTGCCCTGATCAAAGTATCTCACACGATCACACTGCCCCGATCACAAGTGTCTCACACTATCACACTGCCCTGATCACAAGTATCTCACACCATCATACTACCATGATCGCAAGTGCCTCACACTATCACACTACCCTGATCACATGTGCCTTGCACTGTCACACTGCCATGATCACAAGTGTCTCACACTATCATACTGCCCTGATCACAAGCGTTTCACACTATCACACTGCCCCGATCACACGTGTCTCACACTATCACTGCCCCGATCACAAGTGTCTCACACTATCACACTGCGCTGATCACAAGTGGCTCACACTGTCACACTGCTCTGATCACAAGTGGCTCACACTATCACACTGCCCCATCACAAATGTCTCACACGATAACACTGCTCTGACCACAAGTTTCGCACACTATCTCACTGCCCTGATCACATGTGTCTCGCATGCACAGACTTTCCTGCTCAAACGTGTCTTGCACTATCACACTGCTCCGATCACAAGTGTCTTGCACAGTAACACTGCTCTGATCACAAGTGTCTCACACTATTACACTTCTCTGATCACAAGTGTCTCACACTGTCACCTCCCTGATCACAAGTGTCTCACACTATCACACTGCCCTTATTACAAGTGTCTTGCACTATCATACTAGTCTGATCACAAGTGTCTTGCGCGATCACACTGCTCTGATCACAAGTGCCTCACACTGTTATACTGCTCTGATCACAAGAGTCTCACACTATCACACTGCCATGATCACAAGTGTCTCGCACTATCACACTGCAAGATCACAAGTGTTTCACACTGCCCTGATCAGAATTCTCTGACACTATCACACTGCCCCGATCACAAGTGTCTCACACTATCACAGTGCCCCGATCACCAATGTCTTGCAATATCACACTGCTCTTATCACAAGTATCTTGCACTAGCACGCTGCACTGGTCACAAGTGTCTCACACTATCACACTGCCCTGATCAAAGTGTCTCACACGATCACACTGCCCTGATCGCAAGTATCTCACACCATCATACTACCATGATCGCAAGTGCCTCACACTATCACTGCTCTGATCACAAGTTTCTCACACGATCACACTGCCCTTATTACAAGTGGCTCACACTATCACACTGCTCTGATCACAAGTGTCTCACACTATCACACTGACCCCATCACAAATGTCTCACACTACAACACTGCCCTGATCACAAGTTTCTCGCACTATCTCACTGCCCTGATCACATGTGTCTCGCATGCACAGACTTTCCTGCTCACAAGAGTCTTGCACTATCACACTGCTCCGATCACAAGTGTCTTGCACTGTCGCACTGCTCTGATCACAAGTGTCTCACACTATTACACTGCTCTGATCACAAGTGTCTCACACTGTCGCCTCCCTGATCACAAGTGTCTCACACTATCACACTGCCCTGATCATAAGTGTCTCACACTATCATACTGTCCCGATCACAAGAGTGTCACACTATCACACTGCCCCGATCACAAGTGTCTCACACTATTACACTGCCCCAATCACAAATGTCTCACACTATCAAACTGCCCCGATCACAAGTGTCTTGCACTATCACAATGCCCTGATCACAAGTGTCTCACACTGTCACATTGCTCTGATCACAAGTGTCTCACACTGTCACACTGCCCCAATCACAAGTGTCTCACACTATCACACTGCCCCGATCACAAGTGTCTCACACTATCATACTGTCACGATCACAAGTGTCTCACACTATTACACTGCTCTGATCACAAGTGTCTCACACTAGTACACTGCTCTGATCACAAGTGTCTCACACTGTCAGCTCCCTGATCACAAGTGTCTCACACTATCACACTGCCCTGATCACAAGTGTCTCACACTATCATACTGTCCCGATCACAAGAGTCTCACACTATCACACTGCTCTGATCACAGTGTCTTGCACTGTAACACTGCCCTGATCACAAGTGACTCACACTATCACTGCCCCGATCACAAGTGTCTCACACGATCACACTGCCCTGATCACAAGTGGCTCACACTATCACAATGCCCTGATCACAAGTGTCTCACACTGTCACATTGCTCTGATCACAAGTGTCTCACACTGTCACACTGCCCCGATCACAAGTGTCTCACACTATCACACTGCCCCGATCACAAGTGTCTCACACTATTACACTGCCCTGATCACAAGTGTCTCACACTATCACACTGCTCTGATCACAAGTGTCTTGCACTATAACACTGCTCTGATCACAAATGTCTCACACTATCACAATACACTGATCACATGTGTCTTGCACTATCACTGCTCTGATCACAAGTGCCTTAAACAATCACACTGCCTTGATCACGAGTGTCTCACACTCTCACTGCTCTGATCACATGTGTCACACAATATCTCACTGTCCTGATCACAAGTGTCTTACACTGTCACACTGCCCTGATCCCAAGTGTCGTGAACTGTCAATCTGCCCTGATCACAAGTGTCTCACATTATCACACTGCCCCAATCACAAGTGTCTCACGCTATCACACTGCTCTGATCACAAGTGTCTCACACTATCACACTACCCTGATCACATGTGCCTTGCACTGTCACACTGCACCGATCACAAGTATCTCACACTATCATACTGCCCTGATCACAAGCGTTTCACACTTTCACTGCCCCGATCACAAGTGTCTCATACTATCACACTGCCCTAATCACAAGTGTCGTGCACTATCACACTGTCCTGATCACAAGTGTCTCACACTATCACACTGCTCTGATCACAAGTGTCTCACACTATCACACTGCCCCCATCACAATGTCTCACATTATAACACTGCTCTGATCACAAGTTTCTCACACTATCTCACTGCCCTGGTCACATGTGTCTCGCATGCACAGACTTTCCTGCTCAAACGTGTCTTGCTCTATCACACTGCTCCGATCACAAGTGTATTGCACAATCACACTGCTCTGAACACAAGTGTCTCACACTGTTACACTGCTCTGATCGCAAGTGTTTCACACTGTCACACTTCCCTGATCACAAGTGTCTCACACTGTCACCTCCCCGATCACAAGTGTCTCACACTATCACACTGCCCTGATCATAAGTGTCTCACACTATCACACTGCTCTGATCACAAGAGTCTCACACTATCAAACTGCCCCGATCACAAGTGTCTCACACTATCACAATGCCCTGATCACAAGTGTCTTGCACTATAACACTGCTCTGATCACAAGTGTCTCACACTATCACAATACCCTGATCACATGTGTCTTGCACTATCACTGCTCTGATCACAAGTGCCTTAAATAATCACACTGTCCTGATCACAAGTTTCTCACACTCTCACACTGCCCTGATCCCAAGTGTCGTGAACTGTCAATCTGCCCTGATCACAAGTGTCTCACACAATCACTGCTCTGATCACAAGTGTCTCACACTATCACACTGCTCTGATCACAAGTTTCTTGCACTATCACACTGCCCCGATCACAAGTGTCTCACACTATTACACTGCCCTAATCACAAATGTCTCACACTATCAAACTGCCCCGATCACAAGTGTCTTGCACTATCACAATGCCCTGATCACAAGTGTCTCACACTGTCACATTGCTCTGATCACAAGTGTCTCACACTGTCACACTGCCCCGATCACAAGTGTCTCACACTATCAAACTGCCCCAATCACAAGTGTCTCACACTATCACACTGCCCTGATTACAAGTGGCTCACACTATCACACTGCTCTGATCACAATTGTCTCACACTATCACACTGACCCCATCACAAATGTCTCACACTACAACACTGCCCTGATCACAAGTTTCTCGCACTATCTCACTGCCCTGATCACATGTGTCTCGCATGCAGACTTTCCTGCTCACAGGAGTCTTGCACTATCACACTGCTCCGATCACAAGTGTCTTGCACTATCACACTGCTCTGATCACAAGTGTCTCACACTATTACACTGCTCTGATCACAAGTGTCTCACACTATCACCTCCCTGATCACAAGTGTCTCACACTATCACACTGCCCTGATCATAAGTGTCTCACACTATCATACTGTCCCGATCACAAGAGTCTCACACTATCACACTGCTCTGATCACAAGTGTCTTGCACTATAACACTGCACTGATCACAAGTGACTCACACTATCACACTGCTCTGTTCACAAGGGTCTCACACTATAAAACTGCCCCGATCATAAGTGTCTCACACTGTCACATTGCTCTGATCACAAGTGTCTCACACTGTCACACTGCCCCGATCACAAGTGTCTCACACTGTCACACTGCCCCGATCACAAGTGTCTCACACTATCACACTGCCCTGATCACAAGTGTCTCACACTATCACACTGCTCTGATCACAAGTGTCTTGCACTATAACACTGCTCTGATCACAAGTGGCTCACACTATCACACTGCTCTGATCACAAGAGTCTCACACTATCACTGCCCTGATCACAAGTGTCTCACACTGTCACACTGCCCTGTTCACAAGTGCCTCATACTGCCACACTGCTCTGATCACAAGTGCCTCACACTATCACACTGCCCTGATCACAAGTGCCTCACACTATTACACTGCCCCAATCACAAATGTCTCACACTATCAAACTGCCCCGATCACAAGTGTCTTGCACTATCACAATGCCCTGATCACAAGTGTCTCACACTGTCACATTGCTCTGATCACAAGTGTCTCACACTGTCACACTGCCCCAATCACAAGTGTCTCACACTATCACACTGCCCCGATCACAAGTGTCTCACACTATCATACTGTCCCGATCACAAGTGTCTCACACTAGTACACTGCTCCGATCACAAGTGTCTCACACTATCACACTGCCCTGATCACAAGTGGCTCACACTATCACACTGCCATGAACACAAGTGTCTCGCACTATCACACTGCCCTGATCACAAGTGTCTTGCACAATCACACTGCCCCAATCACAAGTGACTCACGCCATCACTGCTCTGATCACAAGTTTCTCACACGATCACATTGCCCTGATTACAAGTGTCTTGCATTATCACACTGCCCTGATCACAAGTGTCGCATACTGCCACACTGCTCTGATCACAAGTGTCTCACACTATTATACTGCTCTGATCACAACTGCCTCAAACTATCACACTGCTCTGATCACAAGTGCCTCACATTATCACACTGCCCTGATATCAAGCGTCTTACACTATCACAGAGCCTTGATCACAAGTGTCTCACACTATCACACTGCCCTGATCACAAGTGTCTCACACTATCATACTGCCCTGATCATAAGTGGCTCACACTGTCACACTGCTCTGATCACATGTCTCACACTGCTCTGATCACATGTCTCACACTATCTCACTGCCCTGATCAGAAGTGTCTCACACTAACACACTGCCCTGATCACAAGTGTCTCGCACTATCACACTTCCCTGATCATAAGTGTCTCACACTATCACACTGCCCTGATCACAAGTGTCTCGCACTATCACACTGCTCTGATCACAAGTGTCTTGCACAATAACACTGCTCAGATCACAAATGTCTCACACTATCACAATACCCTGATCACATGTGTCTTCCACTATCACTGCTCTGATCACAAATACCTTAAACAATCACACTGCCTTGATCACAAGTGTCTCACACTCTCACTGCTCTGATCACATCTGTCTCACAATATCTCACTGTCCTGATCACAAGTGTCTCACACTATCACACTGCTCTGATCACAAGTTTCTTGCACTATCACACTGCTCTGATCACAAGTGTCTCACACTATCACACTACCCTGATCACATGTGCCTTGCACTGTCACACTGCCCCGATCACAAGTGTCTCACACTATCATACTGCCCTGATAACAAGCGTTTCACACTTTCACTGCCCCGATCGCAAGTGTCTCACACGATCACACTGCCCTGATCACAAGAGTCTCACACTATCACACTGCCATGAACACAAGTGTCTCGCACTATCACACTGCCCTGATCACAAGTGTCTCGCACTATCACACTTCCCTGATCATAAGTGTCTCACACTATCACAATGCCCTGATCACAAGTGTCTCGCACTATCACACTGCAAGATCACAAGTGTCTCACACTGCCCTGATCAGAAGTGTCTCACACTATCACAATGCCCCAATCACCAATGTCTTGCAATATCACACTGCTCTTATCACAAGTATCTTGCACTAGCACGCTGCACTGGTCACAAGTGTCTCACACTATCACACTGCCCTGATCAAAGTATCTCACACGATCACACTGCCCCGATCACAAGTGTCTCACACTATCACACTGCCCTGATCACAAGTATCTCACACCATCATACTACCATGATCGCAAGTGCCTCACACTATCACACTACCCTGATCACATGTGCCTTGCACTGTCACACTGCCATGATCACAAGTGTCTCACACTATCATACTGCCCTGATCACAAGCGTTTCACACTATCACACTGCCCCGATCACACGTGTCTCACACTATCACTGCCCCGATCACAAGTGTCTCACACTATCACACTGCGCTGATCACAAGTGGCTCACACTGTCACACTGCTCTGATCACAAGTGGCTCACACTATCACACTGCCCCATCACAAATGTCTCACACGATAACACTGCTCTGACCACAAGTTTCGCACACTATCTCACTGCCCTGATCACATGTGTCTCGCATGCACAGACTTTCCTGCTCAAACGTGTCTTGCACTATCACACTGCTCCGATCACAAGTGTCTTGCACAGTAACACTGCTCTGATCACAAGTGTCTCACACTATTACACTTCTCTGATCACAAGTGTCTCACACTGTCACCTCCCTGATCACAAGTGTCTCACACTATCACACTGCCCTTATTACAAGTGTCTTGCACTATCATACTAGTCTGATCACAAGTGTCTTGCGCGATCACACTGCTCTGATCACAAGTGCCTCACACTGTTATACTGCTCTGATCACAAGAGTCTCACACTATCACACTGCCATGATCACAAGTGTCTCGCACTATCACACTGCAAGATCACAAGTGTTTCACACTGCCCTGATCAGAATTCTCTGACACTATCACACTGCCCCGATCACAAGTGTCTCACACTATCACAGTGCCCCGATCACCAATGTCTTGCAATATCACACTGCTCTTATCACAAGTATCTTGCACTAGCACGCTGCACTGGTCACAAGTGTCTCACACTATCACACTGCCCTGATCAAAGTGTCTCACACGATCACACTGCCCTGATCGCAAGTATCTCACACCATCATACTACCATGATCGCAAGTGCCTCACACTATCACTGCTCTGATCACAAGTTTCTCACACGATCACACTGCCCTTATTACAAGTGGCTCACACTATCACACTGCTCTGATCACAAGTGTCTCACACTATCACACTGACCCCATCACAAATGTCTCACACTACAACACTGCCCTGATCACAAGTTTCTCGCACTATCTCACTGCCCTGATCACATGTGTCTCGCATGCACAGACTTTCCTGCTCACAAGAGTCTTGCACTATCACACTGCTCCGATCACAAGTGTCTTGCACTGTCGCACTGCTCTGATCACAAGTGTCTCACACTATTACACTGCTCTGATCACAAGTGTCTCACACTGTCGCCTCCCTGATCACAAGTGTCTCACACTATCACACTGCCCTGATCATAAGTGTCTCACACTATCATACTGTCCCGATCACAAGAGTGTCACACTATCACACTGCCCCGATCACAAGTGTCTCACACTATTACACTGCCCCAATCACAAATGTCTCACACTATCAAACTGCCCCGATCACAAGTGTCTTGCACTATCACAATGCCCTGATCACAAGTGTCTCACACTGTCACATTGCTCTGATCACAAGTGTCTCACACTGTCACACTGCCCCAATCACAAGTGTCTCACACTATCACACTGCCCCGATCACAAGTGTCTCACACTATCATACTGTCACGATCACAAGTGTCTCACACTATTACACTGCTCTGATCACAAGTGTCTCACACTAGTACACTGCTCTGATCACAAGTGTCTCACACTGTCAGCTCCCTGATCACAAGTGTCTCACACTATCACACTGCCCTGATCACAAGTGTCTCACACTATCATACTGTCCCGATCACAAGAGTCTCACACTATCACACTGCTCTGATCACAGTGTCTTGCACTGTAACACTGCCCTGATCACAAGTGACTCACACTATCACTGCCCCGATCACAAGTGTCTCACACGATCACACTGCCCTGATCACAAGTGGCTCACACTATCACAATGCCCTGATCACAAGTGTCTCACACTGTCACATTGCTCTGATCACAAGTGTCTCACACTGTCACACTGCCCCGATCACAAGTGTCTCACACTATCACACTGCCCCGATCACAAGTGTCTCACACTATTACACTGCCCTGATCACAAGTGTCTCACACTATCACACTGCTCTGATCACAAGTGTCTTGCACTATAACACTGCTCTGATCACAAATGTCTCACACTATCACAATACACTGATCACATGTGTCTTGCACTATCACTGCTCTGATCACAAGTGCCTTAAACAATCACACTGCCTTGATCACGAGTGTCTCACACTCTCACTGCTCTGATCACATGTGTCACACAATATCTCACTGTCCTGATCACAAGTGTCTTACACTGTCACACTGCCCTGATCCCAAGTGTCGTGAACTGTCAATCTGCCCTGATCACAAGTGTCTCACATTATCACACTGCCCCAATCACAAGTGTCTCACGCTATCACACTGCTCTGATCACAAGTGTCTCACACTATCACACTACCCTGATCACATGTGCCTTGCACTGTCACACTGCACCGATCACAAGTATCTCACACTATCATACTGCCCTGATCACAAGCGTTTCACACTTTCACTGCCCCGATCACAAGTGTCTCATACTATCACACTGCCCTAATCACAAGTGTCGTGCACTATCACACTGTCCTGATCACAAGTGTCTCACACTATCACACTGCTCTGATCACAAGTGTCTCACACTATCACACTGCCCCCATCACAATGTCTCACATTATAACACTGCTCTGATCACAAGTTTCTCACACTATCTCACTGCCCTGGTCACATGTGTCTCGCATGCACAGACTTTCCTGCTCAAACGTGTCTTGCTCTATCACACTGCTCCGATCACAAGTGTATTGCACAATCACACTGCTCTGAACACAAGTGTCTCACACTGTTACACTGCTCTGATCGCAAGTGTTTCACACTGTCACACTTCCCTGATCACAAGTGTCTCACACTGTCACCTCCCCGATCACAAGTGTCTCACACTATCACACTGCCCTGATCATAAGTGTCTCACACTATCACACTGCTCTGATCACAAGAGTCTCACACTATCAAACTGCCCCGATCACAAGTGTCTCACACTATCACAATGCCCTGATCACAAGTGTCTTGCACTATAACACTGCTCTGATCACAAGTGTCTCACACTATCACAATACCCTGATCACATGTGTCTTGCACTATCACTGCTCTGATCACAAGTGCCTTAAATAATCACACTGTCCTGATCACAAGTTTCTCACACTCTCACACTGCCCTGATCCCAAGTGTCGTGAACTGTCAATCTGCCCTGATCACAAGTGTCTCACACAATCACTGCTCTGATCACAAGTGTCTCACACTATCACACTGCTCTGATCACAAGTTTCTTGCACTATCACACTGCCCCGATCACAAGTGTCTCACACTATTACACTGCCCTAATCACAAATGTCTCACACTATCAAACTGCCCCGATCACAAGTGTCTTGCACTATCACAATGCCCTGATCACAAGTGTCTCACACTGTCACATTGCTCTGATCACAAGTGTCTCACACTGTCACACTGCCCCGATCACAAGTGTCTCACACTATCAAACTGCCCCAATCACAAGTGTCTCACACTATCACACTGCCCTGATTACAAGTGGCTCACACTATCACACTGCTCTGATCACAATTGTCTCACACTATCACACTGACCCCATCACAAATGTCTCACACTACAACACTGCCCTGATCACAAGTTTCTCGCACTATCTCACTGCCCTGATCACATGTGTCTCGCATGCAGACTTTCCTGCTCACAGGAGTCTTGCACTATCACACTGCTCCGATCACAAGTGTCTTGCACTATCACACTGCTCTGATCACAAGTGTCTCACACTATTACACTGCTCTGATCACAAGTGTCTCACACTATCACCTCCCTGATCACAAGTGTCTCACACTATCACACTGCCCTGATCATAAGTGTCTCACACTATCATACTGTCCCGATCACAAGAGTCTCACACTATCACACTGCTCTGATCACAAGTGTCTTGCACTATAACACTGCACTGATCACAAGTGACTCACACTATCACACTGCTCTGTTCACAAGGGTCTCACACTATAAAACTGCCCCGATCATAAGTGTCTCACACTGTCACATTGCTCTGATCACAAGTGTCTCACACTGTCACACTGCCCCGATCACAAGTGTCTCACACTGTCACACTGCCCCGATCACAAGTGTCTCACACTATCACACTGCCCTGATCACAAGTGTCTCACACTATCACACTGCTCTGATCACAAGTGTCTTGCACTATAACACTGCTCTGATCACAAGTGGCTCACACTATCACACTGCTCTGATCACAAGAGTCTCACACTATCACTGCCCTGATCACAAGTGTCTCACACTGTCACACTGCCCTGTTCACAAGTGCCTCATACTGCCACACTGCTCTGATCACAAGTGCCTCACACTATCACACTGCCCTGATCACAAGTGCCTCACACTATTACACTGCCCCAATCACAAATGTCTCACACTATCAAACTGCCCCGATCACAAGTGTCTTGCACTATCACAATGCCCTGATCACAAGTGTCTCACACTGTCACATTGCTCTGATCACAAGTGTCTCACACTGTCACACTGCCCCAATCACAAGTGTCTCACACTATCACACTGCCCCGATCACAAGTGTCTCACACTATCATACTGTCCCGATCACAAGTGTCTCACACTAGTACACTGCTCCGATCACAAGTGTCTCACACTATCACACTGCCCTGATCACAAGTGGCTCACACTATCACACTGCCATGAACACAAGTGTCTCGCACTATCACACTGCCCTGATCACAAGTGTCTTGCACAATCACACTGCCCCAATCACAAGTGACTCACGCCATCACTGCTCTGATCACAAGTTTCTCACACGATCACATTGCCCTGATTACAAGTGTCTTGCATTATCACACTGCCCTGATCACAAGTGTCGCATACTGCCACACTGCTCTGATCACAAGTGTCTCACACTATTATACTGCTCTGATCACAACTGCCTCAAACTATCACACTGCCCCGATCACAAGTGTCTCACACTATCACGCTGCCTTGATCACAAGTGTCTCACACTATCACAGTGCCCTGATCACAAATGTCTCACACTATCACACTGCTCTGATCACAAGTGCCTCACATTATCACACTGCCCTGATATCAAGCGTCTTACACTATCACAGAGCCTTGATCACAAGTGTCTCACACTATCACACTGCCCTGATCACAAGTGTCTCACACTATCATACTGCCCTGATCATAAGTGGCTCACACTGTCACACTGCTCTGATCACATGTCTCACACTGCTCTGATCACATGTCTCACACTATCTCACTGCCCTGATCAGAAGTGTCTCACACTAACACACTGCCCTGATCACAAGTGTCTTGCCCTATCACACTGCCCCGATCACAAGCGTCTCACAATATCACACTGCCCAGATCACAAGCATCTCACATTATCACAGAGTCCTGATCACAAGTGTCTCACACTATCTGACTTCTCTTCTCACAAGTGCCTCGCACTATCACACTGCCCTGATCACAAATGTCTCGCACTATCACAGAGCCCTGATTTCAAGTGTCTTTAACGTCGTAAAATATCCCAAGGTGCTTCACAGGAGTGTTATAAGACAAAACAAAAATATTGACACCATCTAGCACCATCACATAATGTGCCTCGCACCATCGCAGATCCCTGGTACAAGGGCTCTCACATGCTCACAGAGCAGGGTATGACTCCTGTGAGGCCGTGTTTGAAGTGCAGCTGGGACGGATGTGATGAGCAGTCCTGGCCCTGCTGGCAGTGGGCTTTGAGTGTAACTTGTCTCATTTCTTCAAGTGCAGAGAAAATGCAAAGGTGTTTGTATAGACCTTGGGTACGGGGCAAAGGTTCCATCAGAATGATATGTGGATTGAGACGAGGTCAGCAGGCTGGGAGTGGCTGTGTTTAGCAGGGAACATCAAAGTCAGCAGGAGTCTGGAACGAAGGGCCTGTGGCTGAGGAGTGCCACCAGATGCAGCCAGGCAGTACTGCATTTAACTATTGATGTGCACGGTCCCTTTTGATAAATTGTGTGACAGACTCTCAATCCTGCTCTCACCTCTAGCCTCCCACCCACATCCTTCCCCATCTTGTCAGGCTGTCTCTCTCTTCAACCCATTCTTCTCATTATTTCCTGCTTCTTCTCCAGCATTTGAAAACGATCACCTAATGCCACTCCCATCTTTACTCAGTAATGGACCTCCAACAATTTGCCCAGATAATGTACCCAGACTGTCTGTTTTGACAGGCTCTTCGAGAGTGGAGGAGTTTGGAGCCTGTCTTCACCTGATACATACATACAGACAAGCACACACACTCTCACACAGTCACATACATTCACACACACACACTCACACAGTCTCACACAGTCTCACACACAGACTCTCACAGTCACACACACTCACGCACATTCTCACAGACTCTCACACAGTCATACACAGTCACACACACTCTCACACAGTCTCACACACAGACTCTCACACAGTCACACACACACACTCTCACACAGTCATACACACTCTCACAGTCACACACACTCTCACAGTCACACACACACACTCTCACAGTCATACACTCACACACACACTCACACAGTCACATACACACACTCTCACACACACACACTCTCACAGTCACACACACACTCTCAGTCTCACACAGTCACACACACTCTCACATACACATGCACACTCATACACACATGCACACTCTCACACACAGCCTCACACACACACACATACGCATAGACACACAGATACATACACACGATCAACTCCTCGATACACATACACACTCAGACACACACTCATCGATTCACAGACACACACATTCACACAGACCCACACTCTCACACTCAGATACACATCCACATACTGACAAAGACACATTCACATAGACACACTCAGACACACTCTCACACAGACACACTCAGACTCACACAGGCACACTCAGTCACACAGACACACACACATACACACACACAATCACACACTCATTTAGTGTCTTTCACATAGTAAAACGTCCCAAGGCATTTATAGGAGTATTATAAGAGAAAAAATTGACATTAAGCCACATAAGGAGAAATTACAGCAGGTGACCACAAGCTTACTCAAAGAGATCGGTTTTAAGAAGCGTCTTAAAGGAGGAAAGAGAGGTAGAGAGGCGGAGAGGTTTAGGGAGGGAGTTCCAGAGCTTGGGGCCCAGGCAACTAAAGGCACGGCCACCGATGGTGGAGCGATTATACTCAACGATGATCAGGAGGGCAGAATTAGACACAGACACTGAAATGCGCACTCACATTTCACACACACAAGTAACAACAGCAACAGGACTCCTGGATGTTTTTCCCAGATACACCCAGGGCCACTGAGGTATTCTGCAGCTTGTGAGTCCAGATCAACACACTCAGCACAGAGCCCGAAGCATTACTGGGATGCTCTGTGTCTCGGTGTCTCAGCTCACAACACAAGGTGTTAGGAGAGCAGCTCTGACTGACTGCTGGAGCCCCTGAACCTCCAGGCTCTGGCCCGTCACTCAGCTACTCCTCAACACATAGAAACTGAAACTCTTGAGCCTCCAAGCCAACACTCACACAAGTTTTGGTTTCCAGAGTGTCCAGTGATGTGAACACAGCGGGGAGAGCTTGTGTGTGTCAGAGAGAGAGAGCACCAGGAAATCACACTTTCCAACAACTGCAGCACTTTACAGAGAGCTTCCAATCTAACAGCATTTACTCAGAGCGATCAGACATGCTGGGGCTGTCCTCCTCAGAGCAGAGAAGGTTACAGCGAGATTTGACAGAGGTGTTCAAATACACGAAGGGTTTTGATAGGGTAAATAAGGAGAATCTATTCCCGCTGACAGGAGGGCCGGTAACCAGGGGATATAGATTTAAAGTAATTGGCAAAAGAAGCAGAGGGGGATGATCAGGAGTGCACTGCCTGAAAGGGTGGTGGAGGCAGATTGAATAATAACATTCACAAGAGAATGGGATAAGGGGGAGGTTTGCAGGGCTGTGGGGAGTGGGCCCTAACTGGACAGCTCTTTCACAGGGCCGGCACAGGCACGATGGGCACAATGGCCTCCTGCGCAGCATCATTCTACGATTGTATGATTTTGTCTCTGGAAAAGCTCATCAAACTATGTAACCCCCAGAGTTGCTGAACATTCAGGAACTAGCATTAGCCGAAAGGGCATGCCTTGGTGTTTGGGCAAGATAGAGGCTTCACATCACGGTCCTGTTTGACCGTAACCCTAGCAACACCAGCATTATTAGTTTGGTTTTAATTTAAACAAGGAGCTAAAGAAAAGGAAACCCTCACTGGAAAAGTCTGCAAACTGAGCCCGCCACCAGTGCCAAGGCGGCTGCCAGGCTGATCTTTCGCAGGGGCCTGTTCCTTTAAGATGTCCCTGCTCTGGAAGTTCAGTTGGGGCTGGCAGGGCTGTTTTACATTTGATGGGCAGTAAGTGGGGACTGTGTGCCCTGAGCCACAGAGAGAGGGTGGAGAAGGCAGGGAGCAGAGCCATCACCCCTGGAACAATGTGCATTGCAAGTTGGCAGACAGAGAGACAGAGACAGAGCCAGATGTGGAAGGACAGGGTACAGCACTCACCTCGCTCGGATGGCCGTCTGGAGGCAGAGGATGATGAAAAGTTTGTGGGACATGTCGGGCCTGGTCCCCAAGCTGGAGGAGCCGGTGTGTGAACCTCCGGGACCTGGAGCCCGCACACACCATTCACCAGGGAACACAACTTTGCTCCAGTCCCTCCATCAATCCCCAGTAAGCGCAGCTCTTGGTGGCGGCTCGCTGCCGGCTCAGCTCTCCAAGGTTTCTGCTCAAATTCCAGTCTCACACTTTAAAACATTGCTCCGGGACCGGCGGCTGGCCTCAGGTGCGGAGCACCGTCTCCCTCTCCCTACCCACTCCCACAGACCAGCCTCTCGCTGCTCCGCATCTCCCCGCCCAACGCTGCCTGTCTGTGTCTCCACAATGTCGCCATCCCGTCACTCAGATGCTTCCAGAAATTGCCGCCAGGACATGCCGTGTGTGGGAGCAGGAGCTGGCCAACGAGCACCCAGCCTTCCCAGCCCACAGCTACTGGAAGGGCTGCTCACAGCGCCCGTGTCCCGGGCTCTGTCCCTTGGTCTCACACCCAGACCCCCACTGTCCCTGGGTCTCACCCCCCCACACACCCAGACCCCCACTGTCCCTGGGTCTCACCCCCCACACACCCAGACCCCCACTGTCCCTGGGTCTCACCCCCCCACACACCCAGACCCCCCACTGTCCCTGGGTCTCACCCCCCACACACCCAGACCCCCACTGTCCCTGGGTCTCACCCCCCCACACACCCAGACCACCACTGTCCCTGGGTCTCACCCCCACCCCACACACCCAGACCACCACTATCCCTGAGTCTCACCCCCAACCCCCCCTCACACCCAGACCCCCACTGTCCCTGGGTCTCACCCCCCACACACCCAGACCACCACTGTCCCTGGGTCTCACCCCCCACCCCCCTCACACCCAGACCCCCACTGTCCCTGGGTCTCACCCCCCCCCACACACCCAGACCCCCACTGTCCCTGGGTCTCACCCCCCACACACCCAGACCACCACTGTCCCTGGGTCTCACCCCCCACACACCCAGACCACCACTGTCCCTGGGTCTCACCCCCCACACACCCAGACCACCACTGTCCCTGGGTCTCACCCCCCACACACCCAGACCCCCTCTGTCCCTGGGTCTCACCACCCCCCCCACACACCCAGACCCCCACTGTCCCTGGGTCTCACCCCCCACACACCCAGACCACCACTGTCCCTGGGTCTCACCCCCCACACACCCAGACCCCCACTGTCCCTGGGTCTCACCCCCCACACACACCCAGACCCAGACCCCCACTGTCCCTGGATCTCACCCCCAACCCCCCACACACAGACCCCCACTGTCCCTGGGTCTCACACCCATCCCCCCACACAAACCCAGACCCCCACAGTCACTGGATCTCACCCCCCACACACAACCAGACCCCCAAAGTCCCTGGCACCCCCCCCCACACCCAGACCCCCATTGTCCCTGGGTCTCACCGCCCCCGCCCACACCCAGACCACCACTGTCCCTGGGTCTCACACCCATCCCCCCACATCCAGGCCCCCACTGTCCCTGGGTCTCATCCCCCCAACACCCAGACCCCCACTGTTCCTGGGCCTCACCCCCCCCCCTCACACCCAGACCCCCACTGTTCCTGGATCTCACCCCCCGCCCCGCACATCCAGACCCCCACTGTCCCTGGGTCTCACCACCCCCACACACCCAGACCCCCCACTGTCCCTGGGTCTCAACCCCCCCGCCCCCGTCACACCCAGACTCCCACTGTCCCTGGGTCTCAACCCCCCTCACACACACCCAGATCCCCACAGTCCCTGGGTCTCACCCCCCCGACACACCCAGACCCCCACTGTCCCTGGGTCTCAACTCCCCCCCAAACCCAGACCCTCACTGTCCCTGGGTCTCACCCCCCCCCCCACACACCCAGATCCCCACTGTCCCTGGGTCTCACCCCCCCCCCACACACACAACACACCCAGATCCCCACTGTCCCTGGGTCTCAACCCCCCCCCCCCCCGTCACACCCAGACCCCCACTGTCCCTGGGTCTCAACTCCCCCCCCAAACCCAGACCCTCACTGTCCCTGGGTCTCACCCCCCCCCCCACACACCCAGATCCCCACTGTCCCTGGGTCTCACCCCTCCCCCCCCCCCCACACACACAACACACCCAGATCCCCACTGTCCCTGGGTCTCAACCACCCCCCCCCCCCCGTCACACCCAGACCCCCACTGTCCCTGGGTCGCAACCCCCTCCACCTCACACCCAGACCCCCACTGTCCCTGGGTCTCACCCCCCACCCCCCACACACAGACCCCCACTGTCCCTGGGTCTCACACTCCCCCCACACCCCACCCCCAGATCCTGCCCCCTGTCCCCCAGAGCCCCCACACCCTGCCCCAACCCCCACTCGC
Organism: Pristiophorus japonicus; assembly: GCF_044704955.1. Taxonomy (NCBI): domain Eukaryota; kingdom Metazoa; phylum Chordata; class Chondrichthyes; family Pristiophoridae; genus Pristiophorus; species Pristiophorus japonicus. The sequence goes on from NC_091982.1 coordinate 128,121,424, forward strand.
ATCCCTCAGACCCTGCCCCCAGACCGCCCAGACCCCGCCCCAGACCCCCCCAGACCCTGTCCCCCCCCCAAACCCTAGACTCCCCCTGCAGACCCTGCCCCAGAACCCAGATCCCCAGACCCTGCCTCCCAGCTCAGGACAGGTTGCATTGCCCAGCTGTGGTCAGTTACAGGCTCAGGCGGCTGGTCCGCAGCGGACGGTTTGTTATTGAATATAAGAACTTAAGAATTAGGAGCAGAAGTCGGCCGTTCGGCCCCTCGAGCCCGCTCCGCCATTCAATGAGATCATGGCTGATCTTCGACCTCAACTCCACTTTCCTGCCCGATCCCCATTTCCCTTGATTCCCTTAATATCCAAAAATGTATCGATCTCTGTCTTGAATATACTCAAAGACTGAGCCTTCACAGCCCTCTGCGGTCGAAAATTCCAGAGATTCACGCCGCTGTGAGTGAAGAAATTTCTCCTCATCTCAGTCCTAAATGGCTGACCCCTTATTTGGAGACTGTGACCCCTGGTTCTAGACTCCCCAGCCCGGGTGAAACATCCTCCCTGCATCTACTCTGTTAAACATCCTCAGAATCTTACATATTCCAAGGGGATTAGTCTTATTTCACTGTGTGAACACCCCATGTAATTTCACGAGTTGCTGGGCAGCAAATTGTGGGCCTCACGCAACCAAATTATAAATACATGCTCCAGACAGCGAGGCTTCCTCCTGGGAACGTGAGCACACATCAACCAGGCAATGTGTTACAATTAATATAAAATATCATCAGCTCGCTGCTGATAGATAACACGCAGTGTCACATCACACAGCATTTATATAACAGCCAGTGTCACATCACACAGCCTCCATATAACACCCAGTGTCACATCACACAGCCTCGATAGAACACCCAGTGTCAAATCACACAGCCTCGATAGAACACCCAGTGTCAAATCACACAGCCTCGATACAATAACATCCAGTGTCATATCACACAGCCTGTAAATAACACCCAGTGTCACATCACACAGACTCTATATAACACCCAGTATCACATCACACAGCCTCGATATAACACCCAGTGTCACATTACGCAGCCTCGAGATAAAAGCCAGCGTCACATTATATATAAAACGGAAGAGTGTGACGAAAGTAAATGTTGGTCCCTGAGAAGATGAGAAGGGGGATTTAATAATGGGAAATGTGGAAATGGCTGAGACCTTAAACAATTATTTTGCTTCGGTCTTCACAGTGGAAGACACAAAAACCATGCCAAAAATTGCTAGTCACGGGAATGTGGGAAGGGAGGACCTTGAGACAATCACTACCACGAGGGGCGTAGTGCTGGACAGGCTAATGGGACTCAAGGTAGACAAGTCCCCTGGTCGTGATGAAATGCATCCCAGGGTATTAAAAGAGATGGCGGAATTTATAGCAGATACCAAAATTCTCTGGACTCTGGGGAGGTACCAGCGGATTGGAAAGCAGCTAATGTAACGCCTCTGTTTAAAAAAGGGGGCAGACAAAAGGCAGGTAACTATAGGCCGGTTAGTTTAACATCTGAAGTGGGGAAAATGCTTGAAGCTATCATTAAGGTAGAAATAGCGGGACATCTAGATAGGAATAGTGCAATCAAGCAGATGCAACATGGATTCATGAAGTGGAAATCATGTTTAACTAATTTACTGGAATTCTTTGAGGATATAACGAGCATGGTGGATAAAGGTGTACCATTGGATGTGGTGTATTTAGATTTCCAAAAGGCATTCGATAAGGTGCCACACAAAAGGTTACTGCAGAAGATAAAGGTACGCGGAATCAGAGGAAATGTATTAGCATGGATCGAGAATTGGCTGGCAAACAGAAAGCAGAGAGTCGGGATAAATGGGTCCTTTTCGGGTTGGAAATCGTTGGTTAGTGGTGTGCCACAGGGATCAGTGCTGGGACCACAACTGTTCACAATATACATAGATGACCAGGAAGAGGGGACAGAGTGTAGTGTAACAAAATTTGCAGATGACACAAAGATTAGTGGGAAAGCGGGTTGTGTAGAGGACACAGAGAGGCTGCAAAGGGATTTAGATAGGTTAAGTGAATGGGCTACGGTTTGGCAGATGGAATACAATGTTGGAAAATGTGAGGTCATCCACATTGGAAAAAAAATACAGTAAAAGGGAATATTATTTGAATGGGGAGAAATTACAACATGCTGCGGTGCAGAGGGACCTGGGGATCCTTGTGCATGAATCCCAAAAAGTTAGTTTGCAGGTGCAGCAGGTAATCAGGAAGGCGAATGGAATGTTGGTCTTCATTGCGAGAGGGATGGAGCACAAAAGCAGGGAGGTCCTGCTGCAACTGTACAGGGTATTGGTGAGGCCGCACCTGGAGTATTGTGTGCAGTTTTGGTCAACTGACTTAAGGAAGGATATACCAGCCTTGGAGAGGGTACAGAGACGATTCACTCGGCTGATTCCGGAGATGAGGGGGTTACCTTCTGATGATAGATTGAGGAGACTGGGTCTTTACTCGTTGGAGTTCAGAAGGATGAGGGGTGATCTTATAGAAACATTCAAAATAATGAAAGGGGTAGACAAGATAGAGGCAGAGAGGTTGTTTCCACTGGTCGGGGAGACTAGAACTAGGGGGCACAGCCTCAAAATACGGGGGATCCAATTTAAAACCGAGCTGAGAAGGAATTACTTCTCCCAGAGGGTTGTGAATCTGTGGAAATCTCTGCCCAAGGAAGCAGTTGAGGCGAGCTCATTGAATGTTTTCAAAGCACAGATAGATAGATTTTTAACCAATAAGAGAAGTAAGGGTTATGGGGAGCGGGCGGGTAAGTGCAGCTGAGTCCACGGTCAGATCAGCCGTGATCTTTTTGAATAGCGGAGCAGGCTCGAGGGGCTCGATGGCCTATTCCTGTTCCTAATTCTTATTTTCTTTTGTTCTTATGTTCTTATGTTATGTTCTTATTACATAGCAACTATATAACACCGAGTGTCAAATCACACAGCATCTATATAACACCCAGTGTCGCATCACACAGCCTCTATAGAATAGCACACAGTGTCACGTCACACAGCGTCCATATAACACCCAGTGTCACATCACACAGCCTCGAGATAACACCCAGTGTCAAATCACACAGCCTCTATACAATAACACCCAGTGTCACATCACACAGCCTCTATATAACACCCAGTGTCACATTACACAGCCTCAATATAACACCCAGTGTCACATCACACAGCCTCTATACAATAACACCCAGTGTCACATCACACAGCCGATATATAATAACACCTAGTGTTACATCACACAGCCTCTTTACAATAATACCCAGTGTCACATTACACAGCCTCCATATAATACCCAGTGTCACATCACACAGCCCCTATAAAATAACACCCAGTGTCACATCACACAGCCTCTATATAACACCCAGTGTCACATCACACAGACTCTATATAACACCCAGTATCACATTGATAGAGAATTCAAACAGGCAACAGTTAGACAGGCGAGTTCTTTTCTGTAAATTGATCCAGGTATAAGTACAGCCATTTTGACCATGTGGTCCCAGAAGAACAAAGACCTAGCTGAAAGCCAAGAACTTGTTATTGCTCTCTGCCAAGGTTAAAAAGTTAAAACTACAATCGGAGTTCGTATTTCATTGGAAATTAAGAGATCTAACAATTTTGGCGTCACGAACAGGATCGCTGAGGAATTTTGGACATCGGACCGACATACTGAGGTAAGGACACCTCTTTTTAAAAGTCCTCGGTCAAAAGTCTAAATTCGCCTCTCCTTCTACGCAATTCTGAAAGCCTCCGGTTTGCGAACCCTCCGGTTGGTAGTCGGCTCGAGATCCCATAGACGTCTAAACTTCGGCGGTGTGTTAGTTAATTAATCACTGACTTATTGATCGGCTAGAAAGCCTATGACTCGAGACCCCAGTAAAGAAATTATGGCAGCAGGAGATAAGAGCAAAGAATTGCCTACAACTGTTAAAGGTGGGCAGGCACCACCTGAAGTTTCGCTAGATTTAATTTAGTTGAAAGAATACATAGATCAACAATTCAACTTATCTAAAACTTGTATTAAGATCGAACAAAAGTACGGAACCTCCAAAGGACAATGGTCCTTGGATGAGATTAAAAGGGTCTCGGGAAAAACGACCCGTATGAAAAATAAAGAGCGAACTAGATGGTCCCGAGCCGTTATGGGACAGATCCGAAAGCGGAATGAAATTATAATGCGTTCCCAACATGATCGAGAACTGACCAGTACAGATGGATCAATTGCAAGCTGTTTGTGCACAGCTGCGACAGAAAAAGCTTGAACTTGAAAAGCTGGAAGCGGAAGTTAAAGATCTTAAAGGTGAAATTAAAGAATGGAAAAAATCATTAGGTCAAGAGACAGTAATAGGAAAAGGAAAATGTATTGGTCAATTCCCAGGGTACCCATGTTTGGATAAATTAAAAGCGCAAACCCGAAGACACAACCGAGGAATAGATACGGATTCTGAATCCTCCGACAATACAGTGTCGGAGGATGAAGAATTAGGGGTGCGCTTTGCCCCGTTTAAAAAAAGACAAGTTGTAGTCAAATCAGAAGAGACTGCGGGTGAAGGCGGAACCAAAACAACGAAGAAAAGGCTGTATAAAAAATACTTAATTCATGATCCGGCAGACCCAGAGAAAATTGATAAATGGTCCAAGGAATTGCCCAATCCAAAGAAAGGGGGAGTAAAAACGTGGGACCAATTGGACCGCTTAAGAAATATATATCAACTTCATCCCTGGGACGGAGTGCAAATTTTGACCATAATGGTGCCAAAAACACAGGGAAGAAAATTGCATGACAAGGTAGAAGAAGCTTTGCGGCAGGATGAGCAAGAATTAGATGCAGGATGGGAGGTGATTAAACACTGGCTGCAAGCCTTCAGTCCAGCTAAGACAGATTGGGGAAAAATTGCAGCCTGCCAACAGAAAGGAACAGAGGAGGTCCTGGAGTATGACGAGCGGTTTAGATGCACGTGGCTAGAACATTCGGGTATGAATAATACGGATGAGGAAATGGATGAACAAGTGTTTGGACGCCTGAAAGCAGCTTTCGTGACAGGTCAAAAGCCAGAACTGTCCAAAATGCTTAAGGTAGTGTTACCGGACTGGGAAGGTAGAGGAACTACCTTTGCAGCATTGGTGGATCGATGTAACCAATTAGATTGGGATATGGGAGCTAAAGTCCGAGCTGTACAGGCTATGGGATGGAAATCCCAGGATTCCGATAAACATTTATTCGGAAAATTACCCGGAAAATGTCATTATTGTGGGAAAGAAGGTCACTGGGCCAAGACATGCAGGGCAAAACAGCAAGGTCGTGGCTGGGGAAGAGGACACAGCCAGGGATACAATTCAGCCAACAAGCCAGGCTTGTCACAAGATAACGACCTCATAAAAGCATTTAAGCGACTGACAATACAACAACAGAAGGAGTTACTTGGGATAGCAAAAAACGATTAGAGCCCACCCTGGCCCCCCTCCTCGCACTAATACAACAAAGGGGAGATGGGCTATATATAACTGTGAGGGTGGGCGATAAGGATGTGGACTGTCTTTTAGACACAGGGACGGAATTAACATGCTTACCCCTACAATATGGAGACTTTTTGCCGTTGGATGGTAGGGCACGTACAGCCTATGGAGTTGGGGGCCATAAAATGGAAATTAAAAGGACAACACCGGTACTTATAGGGCTGGGTCCACATGAACTAACCACGCCGGTCTGGATAGGCCCAGTAGATCAACCCCTTTTGGGAATGGACGTTCTAATCCAAGTAGATTCATCGTTGCATTTCGAGGATGGTCGGGTGACAGGGTCAATTAGAACTTTGAAGAAAGAAGAATTGAAGGAACACCCGATATGGGCTAAAGATAAGAACGATTGTGGCCTACTCCAGATGGAGCCTGCGTCATTTACAGGGACCAAGCCTCCATGCACTAAACAGTATCCCATCAGTCCAACTGCCATCACGGGAATCTTACCGGTTATTCAGCAATTGGAGAAACAAGGGGTGCTTATTAAAACGCATAGCTCCTCCAATAGCCCCATGTGGCCGGTACAGAAATCTAATGAGACTTGGCGTTTGACTGTCGATTATAGGAAAGCTAACCAGTGTATTGATCAAAAAGCTCCTTTGGTCGCAGATCCCTCCACCATTTTTAATGCCCTCAAACCGGAACATAAATATTTCTCGGTTATAGATATGGCCAACGGATTTTGGTCGGTGCCTCTGGCACCGGAGGTTCGACAGTGGTTTGCTTTCACGGTCCAAGGGCAACAGTATACTTGGATCCGGTTACCGCAGGGTTTCCACAACAGCCCTACGGTATTCCACATGGCTTTACAAAGCCACTTGCGAGAATTACCTCCCCTGTCATCCACAGTCATCCAATATGTGGACGATATCCTGCTAGCTTCAAACACGGAAGACCAGCATGAACAAGATTTACGAGCTTTGCTGGACCACCTTCGGCTGAAAGGACATAAAGCCAGCATCGACAAAGCACAAATATCCCAAGAAGAGGTTGTATACCTGGGACAAAAGATTTCACAAGGAAAGAGAGAACTTACCCAGGATAGAACTGCAGCCATTTGGGCTGCTAAAAAACCCACCACTATTCAGGAACTAAGGTCTTTTTTGGGATTGTGTAACTTTAACAGAAATTGGATTGACTCCTTCACACAGCTTGCTCAGGCATTGAATGATATTTTAAAGGGGAAATGTGCCTCTAAAGAAGCCATCACCCTCACTAAGGAACAGCAAGAGGCCTTCCTGAGTTTGAAAAAGGCTTTGTGTTCGGCACCGGCTCTGGGAATCCCCGACAGTGGTAAGCCATTTACCCTGTTTGTCCATGAGAAAGAAGGATATATGACAGCTATACTGACACAAGAACATGGGGATCGGCAAAGACCTATTGGCTATTATTCGGCAAAACTGGATGCGGTAGCCCTCGGCTGGGGAAGTTGCCTAAGGGCCATGGAAGCTACATGTTGAGCGGTAATGACCACTGCACGTCTAGTCCTCGACCAAAAGCTGATTGTCAAGTGTCCCAACACCGTACATGCTTTGCTGTCTATGAATAGAATGTCTCAGGTGACGGCAGCAAGATGGACCCGCTGGACAGCAGTTTTGGAAGCTCCTAATCTCCATATCATTCGGGCCAGCCCGGTTAATCCCGCAACTATGCTCCCGATGTCAGAATCGAGGGAGCAAGAGGGGGGAAGAATGTGAAGAGCATGACTGCGTGGAGATTTTAAAAGAAACAGAAGAAGCAGCCTTAGCAGCAGAGGAGCCTCTGCACAACCCAGACCTCATCCTGTTTACAGATGGTTCCTCCTTTGTTGACAATGGTACCAGAAAAGTAGAATGGGCAGTTACAACCTTATATGAGGTAGTGGCAAAAGGATGTTTACCCTCAGGAACATCAGCACAACAGGCCGAGTTATGGGCCCTGTCAGAAGCATGTCGAATAGCAGAAGGACAGACAGCTAATGTCTGCACAGATTCGCGTTATGCTTTTGGAGTCGCTCACGACTTTGGTCTGTTATGGCGGAAAAGAGGATTCCTCACTGCTGCTGGTACACCTATCCGAAATGGAAAAGAAGTCCGAGACTTACTGGAGGCCATACAATTACCTCAGGAAGTGTCCATCCTGAAGTTTAAGGCCCATACCAAGGAAAATACCACAGAAGCTCAGGGAAATGCCCTAGCTGACCAGGCAGCTACAGATGCCGCCTCACAAGGCGTTCCTCCAGAAGAACCAACACAGATGTGCAGATTGAAAGCACTCAGGACTCTGACACGAGACCTTCAAACAATGCAAGGCGAGTGCTCCCGAGAGGAAAAATGGACATGGATTGAGGCAGGAATTAAGCTATGTGAAGATGGTGTCTGGAGACAAAGAGTTACCGACAAGCCAGTCGCGCCACAAGTGCTTATGCCTTTTTTAGCCCAACAGATCCAGTCGTGGGACACTTGGCCTCACAACAGATGACGGCACGGTTCCAGAAAAGTTGGTGGGGTCGGGGATTTAAAAAACATGCCCAGCTGGTAACAGACCGCTGTGTGGTCTGCCAGAAAAATAATTCTGGACCCATCACGGTAATGCCCCAACTGAGGCCCCCTGCCCCTGTCGGACCATTCCAGCAACTGCAGGTTGATTATATATCTCTTCCTTCATGCCAAGGATACACTAACATTCTTGTCATGGTCGACAGATTCTCCAGATGGGTAGAAGCTGTCCCAACTAAAAGAGCCACAGCCAATCACACTGCAAAGGTCTTGTGTAAGGATTACATTCCCCGATGGGGAGTCCCGAGTAGCATTGACTCAGATCAGGGAACACATTTCACAGGTGCTGTCTGCCAAGAAGTCTGTAGGTTACTGAACATTACGTGGGATTTACGCTGTCCTTATCATCCACAATCATCAGGACAAGTAGAACGAATGAATCGAACTCTGAAACAACGGCTTGCCAAATATCACCAAGAAGGAACACCATGGCCCCAGGCACGACCAATAGTGCTATGTAGCATTAGGGCAACCCCAAACAGAACTACAGGTCTAAGCCCATTTGAAATGATAACAGGAAGACCCATGTCACTGCCAGGAACTATCGATTTACGGAAAGCTGATGTTCACTTAATGAGTGACACTTTGTTATCATACTGTCAGAACTTAACCAATGCTGTTAGTTCTGTTTCCCGACAGGTATCGGCAGCTTGGGGTAATCCACCCGAAGGAGGACACGACATCATCCCGTGAGTCTGGGTGTATGTGAAAAAGTTGCATAAAGAACCTTTGGGTGCCAAATGGGAGGGACCCTATCAAGTGTTATTGACCACCCAGGCAGCTGTTAAAGTCCAAGGAAAGAAAGCCTGGATCCACACTTCACACGTTAAACGAGCACCCGTAACTGAAGCTGAAATCTAATAAGGACAATTACTTTTTGCGAAAATGTATACATTTACTGTATTACTGATTGTAGATATCCTAGGCATAGGCCTGCTTCTTACTAGCCGACCCTCTGCACCAAATGGAAATAGTAGGGTAGCAAGGGAATTACATGTAAATACCTTTTTATATATGTCATACATTTATGCCAAACAAGGTAACATTTCCAGTTGTTGGGTGTGTGCGCATATTCCTATTCACTCAAAGGGAGGGATTCCCTTGAGGCCAGTTCCCTTGAATATCTCGGGAATGGCTGAGTGGATAATTAATCAAAACAAAACAGGCAATGCGTTTCAGGATACGGAAAACTGGGCACGTAAATGGAAGTCAGCAGGTTACAATCTGACTACCTTTGAAGGGGGATACCAACCATGCTACAATAATTCCAAACGGCCCCCATTATTTGTTATCACTAATACAACGGGAATAGGAAGATCGGGGGAATCGGTCTGTGTGATTAGAAACATCAAAGGAGGCCAAAATATGGGGTATAGTAACTGCTCCCGGAATTATAATATAATCAAGCCACGGAACCGTCCAAACTGGGCCGATGTGGGAATTTTTAACGTAACGGGGATTCTGAATAAAAAAGATGGAAAAGCCTGGACAGGCCCCGGAGTGTTGCTGACAAAGAAACAGCTGACATTCATTGCCTATAATGGCACCTATTGGGTGTGTGGCCACAAGGCCTACCCTTGGCTGCCCCAGAATTGGATGGGATCCTGCTATTTAGCCTACATTGTGCCTGATATGTATCATATAAAGTCACTGTCGGAACATTTACACCGTCCTAAGAGAGCTATCACAGAAACAGAGAGGTTCTTTGCCATTCTGATCCCTGGGTATGGGACCGCCAAACTGGCAAGGGAATCCATTAACATGGCATCCGTTGTGGAACGAGTAGCCAATGATACCTCAGAGGCCCTAGTTAAAATCAATGCAGAAATGGTAGCAATCCACACAGTAGCCCTACAGAATAGATTGGCCCTTGATTACATCTTGGCTGAAAAGGGAGGTACTTGTGTCCTACTCGGAACTGAGTGTTGCACATATATCCCAGATAGCTCCGAAGAAATTACCCACTTAGCGGAGCATATCCAAAAGGAGGTAGAAAAACTTAAGCAACCCCCATCATTCACTTTGTGGAGCAGAGTCACTGAATGGCTAGGTTCAATAGGAACTTCATTGGTGGAAGGTTTAATTCTATTTGTTGTAATTGTTTTACTTTTATATTGTTTGTTTATGTTGATTAAATGTTGTTGCGACCAGGCGGCTGTAGCTGCTGTCCCGCAGGTGAGACACCTTGCAGGTCCCAGCAGACCGTCTGTACGTGGCACAGGGATATGTTATGCTGAAGGGAAGGTTGTTTACTGGTTGAATTAAGATATTGATTTGGATTAAATTGGAATAAGGTTAAATAACCTACTAAAACCAGACTTCCATTGTGGCCACGATGGAACTCGGGTTGGTGTAAATTTGTGTGGAAGCTACTAGTCTGAACATGTGGCGAAACACATCAACAAATTTTAGAAGGAAACTCTATTAACATGTATGAAATTATTTTGTAGAATATTTAACCAGTGATATCTGATGTTTTAGGATTCAGTTTGTGAAATAATCAAAGGGGGGATTGATAGAGAATTCAAACAGGCTCATTTAGACAGGACGTGAAAATTCACAGACAACAAGTCAGAGATGCTACGTGAGTGGTAGCATGTTGCATTAAGGCATCAATCAACTTGACATTTTAGGACCCTTGGGTAGCGAGCCAATTAAAAGGTTAAAAGACTATTATTGAGCCAATAAGGTCAAAGAAGGCGAGTTCTTTTCTGTAAATTGATCCAGGTAGAAGTACAGCCATTTTGACCATGTGGTGCAGGAAGAACAAAGACCTGGCTTAAAGCCAAGAACTTGTTATTGCTCTCTGCCAAGATTAAAAAGTTAAAACGACAATCGGAGTTCGTATTTCATTGGAAATTAAGAGATCTAACACACATCACACAGCCCCGATACAATAACATCCAGTGTCACAACACAGAGCCTCTAGAAAACACCGAGTGTCACATCACACAGCCTCAATATAACATCCAGTGTCACATCACACAGCCTCTATATAACATCCAGTGTCACATCACACAGCCTCTATATAACACCCAGTGTCACAACACACAGCCTCGATAGAATAACACCTAGTGTTACATCACACAGCCTCTTTACAATAATATCCAGTGTCACATCACACAGCCTCTAGATAACACCCAGTGTCACATCACACAGCCTCTACATAATAATACCCAGTGTCACATCACACAGCCTCTATATAACACCCAGTATCATATCACACAGCCTCTATAGAATAACACCCAGTGTCACTTTACACAGCCTCTATATAACACCCGGTGTCACATCACACAGCCCCTATAAAATAACACCCAGTGTCACATCACACAGCCTCTATATAACACCCAGTGTCACATCACAAAGCCTCTGTATAACACCCAGTGTCACATCACACGTCCTCTATATAATAACACCCAGTGTCACATCACACAGCCTCTATATAACACCCAGTGTCACATCACACAACCACAGTACAATAACACCCAGTGTCACATCACACAGCCTCTATTTCACACCCAATGTCAAATATCACAGCCTCTTTCAAATAACACCCAGTGTTACATCACACAGCTTCTATATAATAACACCCAGTGTCACATCACACAACCTCTATATAACACCCAGTGTCACATCACACTGCCTCTAAATAACATCCAGTGTCACATCACACAGCTTCTAAATAACACCCAGTGTCACATCACACAGCCTCTGTATAGCACCCAGTGTCACATCACACAGCTTCTAAATAACACCCAGTGTCACATCACACATCCTCTGTATAATAATCCACGGTGTCACATCAGATAGCCTCGAAATAACACTCAGTGTCACATCACAAAGCCGCTGAATAACACCCAGTGTCACATCACACAGCCTCAATATCACACCCAGTGTAACAACTCTCAGCCTCTTTCAAATAACACCCAGTGTCACATCACACAGCCTCAGAATAACACGCAGTTTCATATCAAACAGCCTCTATATAACAGCCAGCGCCACATCACACTGCTTCCATACAATAACACCCAGAGTCACATCAAACAGCCTCGATACAATAACACCCAGTGTCACATCACACAGCTTTGAAATAACACCCAGTGTAACATCACACAGCTTCTATATAACACCCAGCGTAACATCACACAGCATATATATAACACCCAGTGTCACATCACAGAGCCTCAATAAAATAACACTCATGTTACATCACACAGCCTCTATACAATAACACGCAGTGTCACATGACAGCCTCTGTACAATAACACACAGTGTCACATCACACAGCCTCTATATAACACCCAGTGTCACATCACACAGCCTCTATATAATAACACCCAGTTTCACATCACACAGCCTGTATTTAACACCCAGTTTCACATCACACAGCCTCTATAGAATAACACCCAGTGTCAAATCATGCAGCCTCTATATACCACCAAGTGTCACATCACACATCCTCAAAATAATAACACCCAGTGCCACAACACTCTCTCTATATAACACCCAGTGTCACATCACCCAGCCTCTATATCTCACCCAGTGTGACATCACACAGCCTCTATATAACACCCAGTTTCACATCACACAGCCTCAATATAACACCCAGTGTCACATCACCCAGCCTCTATATATCACCCAGTGTGACATCACACAGCCTCTATATAACACCCAGTGTCACATCTCACAGCCTCTATACTGTAACACCCAGTGTCACATCACACAGACTCTGTATAACACGCTGTGTCACATCACACAGCCTCTATTTAACACTCAGTGTCACATCACACAGCCTCTATATAATAACACCCAGTGTCACATCACACAGCCTCTATATAACACCCAGTGACACACTCACAGCCTCTATATAACACCCAGTGTCACATCACACAGCCTCTACATAACACCCAGTTTCACATCACGCAGCCTCTATATAACTCCCAGTGTCACATCAAACAGCCTCCATATAACCCCCCCGTGTCACATCACACAGCCTCTATATAATACCCAGTTTCACATCACGCTGCCTCTATATAGCACCCAGTGTCACATCACACAGCCTCAATACACTTATACCCAGTGCCACATCACACAGCCTCTAGACAATAAAATCCAGTGTCACATAACACATACTCTATATAACACCCAGTGTCACATCACACAGCCTCAATACAAAAACATCCAGTGTCACATCAAACAGCCTCCATCCAATAACACCCAGTGTCACATCACACAGCCTCGGTATTACACACTGTGTCACATCACACAGCCTCTATTTAACACTCAGTGTCACATCACACAGCCTCTATATAATAACACCCAGTGTCACATCACACAGCCTCTATATAACACCCAGTGTCACATCACACATACTCTATATAACACCCAGTGTCACATCACACAGCCTCTGTACAATTATACCCAGTGCCACATCACAGAGCCTCAATACAAAAACACCCAATGTCACATCAAACAGCCTCCATCCAATAACACCCAGTGTCACATCAAACAGCCTCGATATAACAGGCAGTATCAAGTCAGACAGACTCTATATAACACCCAGGGTCACATCACACAGCCTCGAAATAACACCCAGTGTCACATCACACAGCCTCTATTTAACACTCAGTGTCACATCACACAGCCTCTATATAATAACACCCAGTGTCACATCACACAGCCTCTATATAACACCCAGTGTCACATCACACAACCTCTCTATAACACCCAGTGACACATCACACAGCTTGAGTACAATAACACCCAGGGTCACATCACACAGCCTCTATATAACACCCAGTGTCACATCACACAACCTCTCTATAACACCCAGTGACACATCACACAGCTTGAGTACAATAACACCCAGGGTCACATCACACAACCTCTCTATAACACCCAGTGACACATCACACAGCTTGAGTACAATAACACACAGTGACACATCACACAGCCTCTGTATAACACGCATTGATACAGCATGCAGCCTCTATATAATAACATGCAGGGTCACAGCTCACAGCCTCGATATAACACCCAGTTTCACATCACACAGCCTCTATATAACACCCAGTGTCACATCACACAGCCTCTCTATAACAGCCAGTGCCACATCAAACAGCTTCAATACAATAACACCCAGTGTCACATCAAACAGCCTCTATACAATAACACCCAGTGTCACATCACACAGCCTCTGTGTAACACGCTGTGTCATATCACACAGCCTCTATATAACACCTATTGTCACATCACACAGCCGCTATATAATAACACCCAGTGCCACATCACACAGTATCTATATAACACGCTGTGTCACATCACACAGCCTCTATATAACACCGAGTGTCACATCACACAGCCACTATATAACACCCAGTATCACATCAAACAGCCTCGATATATCACCCAGTGTCACATCACATAGCCTCAATATAACAGCCAGTGTCACATCACACAGCCTCTGTATAACACGCTGTGTCACATCACACAGCCTCTATTTAACACCCAGTGATACATCATGCAGCCTCTATATAATAACACCCAATGTCACATCACACAGCCTCAAAATAACACCCAGTTTCACATCACACAGCCTCTATATAACACCCAGTGTCACATCACACAGCCTCTCTCTCACAGCCAGTGCCACATCAAACAGCTTCAATACAATAACACCCAGTGTCACATCAAACAGCCTCTATACAGTAACACCCAGTGTCACATCACACGGCCACTATACAACACTCAGTGGCGATTCACACTGCCTCTATATAATAACACCCAGTGTCACATCACACAGCCTCTGTATAACACCCAGTGTCACATCACACAGCCTCTATTTCACACCCAATGTCAAATATCACAGCCTCTTTCAAATAACACCCAGTGTTACATCACACAGCTTCTATATAATAACACCCAGTGTCACATCACACAACCTCTATATAACACCCAGTGTCACATCACACTGCCTCTAAATAACATCCAGTGTCACATCACACAGCTTCTAAATAACACCCAGTGTCACATCACACAGCCTCTGTATAGCACCCAGTGTCACATCACACAGCTTCTAAATAACACCCAGTGTCACATCACACATCCTCTGTATAATAATCCACGGTGTCACATCAGATAGCCTCGAAATAACACTCAGTGTCACATCACAAAGCCGCTGAATAACACCCAGTGTCACATCACACAGCCTCAATATCACACCCAGTGTAACAACTCTCAGCCTCTTTCAAATAACACCCAGTGTAACATCACACAGCTTCTATTTAACACCCAGCGTAACATCACACAGCATATATATAACACCCAGTGTCACATCACAGAGCCTCAATAAAATAACACTCATGTTACATCACACAGCCTCTATACAATAACACGCAGTGTCACATGACAGCCTCTGTACAATAACACACAGTGTCACATCACACAGCCTCTATATAACACCCAGTGTCACATCACACAGCCTCTATATAATAACACCCAGTTTCACATCACACAGCCTGTATTTAACACCCAGTTTCACATCACACAGCCTCTATAGAATAACACCCAGTGTCAAATCATGCAGCCTCTATATACCACCAAGTGTCACATCACACTTCCTCAAAATAATAACACCCAGTGCCACAACACTCTCTCTATATAACACCCAGTGTCACATCACCCAGCCTCTATATCTCACCCAGTGTGACATCACACAGCCTCTATATAACACCCAGTTTCACATCACACAGCCTCAATATAACACCCAGTGTCACATCACCCAGCCTCTATATATCACCCAGTGTGACATCACACAGCCTCTATATAACACCCAGTGTCACATCTCACAGCCTCTATACTGTAACACCCAGTGTCACATCACACAGACTCTGTATAACACGCTGTGTCACATCACACAGCCTCTATTTAACACTCAGTGTCACATCACACAGCCTCTATATAATAACACCCAGTGTCACATCACACAGCCTCTATATAACACCCAGTGACACACTCACAGCCTCTATATAACACCCAGTGTCACATCACACAGCCTCTAAATAACACCCAGTGTCACATCACACAGCCTCTAGATAAGACCCTGTTTCACATCTAACAGCCTCAACATAACACTCAATGTCACATCACACAGCCTCTACATAACACCCAGTTTCACATCACGCAGCCTCTATATAACTCCCAGTGTCACATCACACAGCCTCCATATAACCCCCCCGTGTCACATCACACAGCCTCTATATAATACCCAGTTTCACATCACGCTGCCTCTATATAGCACCCAGTGTCACATCACACAGCCTCAATACACTTATACCCAGTGCCACATCACACAGCCTCTAGACAATAAAATCCAGTGTCACATAACACATACTCTATATAACACCCAGTGTCACATCACACAGCCTCAATACAAAAACATCCAGTGTCACATCAAACAGCCTCCATCCAATAACACCCAGTGTCACATCACACAGCCTCGGTATTACACACTGTGTCACATCACACAGCCTCTATTTAACACTCAGTGTCACATCACACAGCCTCTATATAATAACACCCAGTGTCACATCACACAGCCTCTATATAACACCCAGTGTCACATCACACAACCTCTCTATAACACCCAGTGACACATCACACAGCTTGAGTACAATAACACCCAGGGTCACATCACACAGCCTCTATACAATAACACACAGTGACACATCACACAGCCTCTGTATAACACGCATTGATACAGCATGCAGCCTCTATATAATAACATGCAGGGTCACAGCTCACAGCCTCGATATAACACCCAGTTTCACATCACACAGCCTCTATATAACACCCAGTGTCACATCACACAGCCTCTCTATAGCAGCCAGTGCCACATCAAACAGCTTCAATACAATAACACCCAGTGTCACATCAAACAGCCTCTATACAATAACACCCAGTGTCACATCACACAGCCTCTGTGTAACACGCTGTGTCATATCACACAGCCTCTCTATAATAACACCTATTGTCACATCACACAGCCGCTATATAATAACACCCAGTGCCACATCACACAGTATCTATATAACACGCTATGTCACATCACACAGCCTCTATTTAACACCCAGTGATACATCATGCAGCCTCTATATAATAACACCCAATGTCACATCACACAGCCTCAAAATAACACCCAGTTTCACATCACACAGCCTCTATATAACACCCAGTGTCACATCACGCAGCCTCTCTCTCACAGCCAGTGCCACATCAAACAGCTTCAATACAATAACACCCAGTGTCACATCAAACAGCCTCTATACAGTAACACCCAGTGTCACATCACACGGCCACTATACAACACTCAGTGGCGATTCACACTGCCTCTATATAATAACACCCAGTGTCACATCACACAGCCTCTGTATAACACGCTGTGTCACATCACACAGCCTCTATATGACACCTATTGTCACATCACGCAGCCTATATATAATAACACCCAGTGTCACATCACACAGTATCTATATAACACGCTGTGTCACATCACACAGCCTCTATATAACATCCAGTGTCACATCACACAGTATCTATATAACACGCTGTGTCACATCACACAGCCTCTATATAACATCCAGTGTCACATCACACAACCTCTACATAACACCCAGTATCACGTCAAACAACCTCGATAAATCACCCAGTGTCACATCACATAGCCTCTATATAACAGCCAGTGTCACATCACACATCTCCGCAATAACACCCAGTGTCACATCACGCAGCCTCTATATAAAAAAATCCAGTGTCA
The DNA here is from genome assembly GCF_044704955.1 of Pristiophorus japonicus. Lineage (NCBI taxonomy): Eukaryota > Metazoa > Chordata > Chondrichthyes > Pristiophoridae > Pristiophorus > Pristiophorus japonicus. The sequence continues at coordinate 128,139,361 of NC_091982.1, forward strand.
CAAAACACAGCCTCCATATAACACCACATGTCACATCACACAGCCTCTATATAACACTCAGTGCCATATTACACAGACTCTATATAACACCCAGTGTCACATCACACAGCCTCGAAACATTTACACCAAGTGTCACATCACACACCCTCTATATAACACCCAGTGTCACATCACACAGCCTCGATATAACACCCAGTGTCACATCACTCAGCCTCTAGATAATAACAGCCAGCGTCACGTCACACAGCCTCTATATAACACCCAGTTTCACATCACACAGCCTCTATATAAAACCCAGTGTCACATCACACAGCCTCGATATAATAACACCCAGAGTCACATCACACAGCCTCGATATAACACCCAGTGTCACATCACACAGCCTCTATATAAAACCCAGTGTCACATCACACAGCTTGAGTACAATAACACCCAGTGTCACATCACACAGCCTCTTTATAACACCCAGTATCAAGTCAGACAGACTCTATATAACACCCAGTGTCACATCACACAGCCTCTATACAAAACCCAGTGTCACATCACACAACCTCTATATAACACCCAATGTCACATCATACAGCCTCTATATATTAACAGCCAATGTCACATCACACCGCCTCTATACAGTAACACCCAGTGTCACATCACACAGCCTCAGTATTACACGCTGTGTCACATCACACAGCCTCTATTTAACACTCAGCGTCACATCACACAGCCTCTATATAATAACACCAAGTGTCACATCACACAGCCTCTATACAATTATACCCAGTGCCACATTACAGAGCCTCAATACAAAAACATCCAGTGTCACATCAAACAGCCTCCATCCAATAACACCCAGTGTCACATCACACAGCCTCTAGAGAACAGGCAGTATCAAATCAGACAGACTCTATATAACGCCCAGGGTCACATCACACAGCCTCTATATAATAACAGCCAGTGTCATATCACACAGCCTCTAAATAATAACACCCAGTGTCACATCACACAACCTCTATATAACACCCAGTGTCACATCACACAGCCTCGATATAATAACAGCCAGTGTCACATCACACAGCCTCTATATAATAACAGCCAGTGTCATATCACACAGCCTCTAAATAATAACACCCAGTGTCACATCACACATCCTCGATACAATAATACCCAGTGTCACCTCACACAGCTGCTATATAACACCCAATGTCACATCACACAGCCTCTATATAACACCCAGTGTCATATCACACAGCCTCTATGTAATAACTCCCAGTGCCAGATCACACAGCCTCTCCACAATAACACCCAGTGACACCACACACAGCCTCGAAATTACACCCAGTGTCATATCATACAGCCTCTACACAATAACACCCAGTGTCACATAACACAGTCTCTATATAACACACAGTGTCACATCACACAGCCCCTATATAATAACACCCAGTCACATGATACAGCCTGTATATAACACCCAGTGTCATGTCACACAGCCTCTATATAACACCTAGTGTCACATCGCGCAGCCTCTATATGACAGCCAGTATCACATCACACAGCCTCTATATCACACCCAGTGTCACATCACACAGCCTCTATTCAATAACACCAGGTGTCACATCACACGGCCTCCATATATCACACAGTGTCAGATCACACAGGCTCTATACAATAACACCCAGTGACACCACACACAGCCTCGAAATTACACCCAGTGTCTTATCATACAGCCTCTACACAATAACACCCAGTGTCACATCACACAGCCTCTAGATAAGACCCTGTTTCACATCACACAGCCTCTATAAACCCCCACGTGTCACATCACACAGCCTCTAGATAAGACCCTGTTTCACATCTAACAGCCTCTATATAACACTCAATGTCACATCACACAGCCTCTATATAAGACCCAGTTTCACATCACGCAGCCTCTATATATCACCCAGTGTCACATCACACAGCATCTACACACTTATACCCACTGCCACATCACACAGCCTCGATACAATAAAATTCAGTGTCACATCACACATACTCTATATAACACCCAGTGTCACATCACACAGCCTCTGTACAATTATACCCAGTGCCACATCACAGAGCCTCAATACAAAAACATACAGTGTCACATCAAACAGCCTCCATCCAATAACACCCAGTGTCACATCAAACAGCCTCGATATAACAGGCAGTATCAAGTCAGACAGACTCTATATAACACCCAGGGTCACATCACACAGCCTCGAAATAACACCCAGTGTCACATCACACATCCTCTATATAATAACACCCAGTGTCACATCACACAGCCTCTATATAACACCCAGTGTCACATCACACAGCCTCTATATAACACCCAGTATCAAGTCAGACAGACTCTATATAACACCCAGGGTCACATCACACAGCCTCTATATAACACCCAGTGTCACATCACACAGCCTCTATACAACACCCAGTGTCACATCACACAGCCTCTATATAACACCCAGTTTCACATCACACAGCCTCTCTATAACACACAGTGTCACATCACACAGCCTCTCTATAACACCCAGTGACACATCACACAGCTTGAGTACAATAACACCCAGTGTCACATCACGCAGCCTTTATATAACACCCAGTATCATGTCAGACAGACTCTATATAACACCCAGTGTCACATCACACAGCCTCTATATAATAACACCCAGTGTCACATCACACATCCTCTATATAACAACCAGTCACACAACACACAGCTGCAATATTATAACACCCAGTGTCACATCACACAGACCTCGATACAATAACACCCAGTGTCACATCACACAGCCTGTATATACCACCAAGTGTCACATCACTAATCCTCAAAATAATAACACCCAGTGCCACAACACTCTCTCTAGAAACACCCAGTGTCACATCACACAGCCTCTATAATAACATGCAGTGTCACATCACACAGCCTCTATATAATAACACCCAGTGTCAAATTACACAGCGTCTGTTTTATAACACCCAGTGTCACATCACACAGACCCTATATAATAACACCCAGTGTCAAATCATGCAGCCTCTACATTATAACACCCATTGGCACATCACGCAGCCTCTATATGATAACACCCAGTTTCACATCACCCAGCCTCTATATATCACCCAGTGTGACATCACACAGCCTGTATATAACACCCAGTATCACATCACACAGCCTCTGCATACCCCCATTGTCACATCACACAGCCTCTATATAATAACACACAGTGTCACACCACACAACCTCTAGATAATAACACCCAGTATCACAGCACACAGCCTCAACATAACCACCCAGTGTCACATCACACATCCTCAAAATAATAACACCCAGTGCCACAACACTCTCTCTATGTAACACCCAGTGTCACATCACACAGCCTCTATATAATAACACCCAGTGTCACATCACACAGCGTCTGTATAACAACACCCAGTGTCACATCACACAGCCTCTATATAATAACACCCAGTATCACATCACACAGCCTTTATATAACATCCAGTGTCACATCTCACAGCCTCTATATAATTATACCAAGTGCCACATCACACAGCCCCTATACAAAGCACCCAGTGTCACATCACACAGCCTCTATATAACACCCAGTATCACATCACACAGCCTCTATATAATAACACCCAGTGTCACATCACACAGCGTCTGTATAACAACACCCAGTGTCACATCACACAGCCTCTATATAATAACACCCAGTGTCACATCACACAGCCTCTATATAACACGCAGTGTCACATCACACAGCCTCTATATAACACCCAGTTTCATATCACTCAGCCTCTATATAACACCCAGTGTCACATCACACATACTCTATATAATAACACCCAGTGTCACATCACACATCCTCTCTATAACAACCAGTCATACATCACACAGCCACAATATAATAACACCCAGTATCACATCACACAGCCTTTATATAACATCCAGTGTCACATCTCACAGCCTCTATATAATTATACCAAGTGCCACATCACACAGCCTCTATACAAAGCACCCAGTGTTACATCACACAGCCTCAATATAACACCCAGTTTCATATCACTCAGCCTCTATATAACACCCAGTGTCACATCACACATACTCTATATAATAACACCCAGTGTCACATCACACATCCTCTATATAACAACCAGTCATACATCACACAGCCACAATATAATAACACCCAGTATCACATCACACAGCCTCTATATAACACCCAGTGTCACATCATGCAGCCTCTATATAATAATACGCAGTGTCACATCACACAGCCTCTATATAATAATACGCAGTGTCACATCACACAGCCTCTATATAATAACACCCAGCGTCACTTCACACAGACTCGATATAACACCAAGTGTCACATCACACAGCCTCTATATAATTATACCAAGTGCCACATCACACAGCCTCTATACAAAGCACCCAGTGTCACATCACACAGCCTCTATATAACACCCAGTATCAAGTCAGACAGACTCTATATAACACCCAGGGTCACATCACACAGCCTCTATATAACACCCAGTGTCACATCACACAGCCTCTATACAACACCCAGTGTCACATCACACAGCCTCTATATAACACCCAGTTTCACATCACACAGCCTCTCTATAACACCCAGTGGCACATCACACAGCCTCTCTATAACACCCAATGACACATCACACAGCTTGAGTACAATAACACCCAGTGTCACATCACACAGCCTTTATATAACACCCAGTATCATGTCAGACAGACTCTATATAACACCCAGTGTCACATCACACAGCCTCTATATAATAACACCCAGTGTCACATCACACATCCTCTATATAACAACCAGTCACACAACACACAGCTGCAATATTATAACACCCAGTGTCACATCACACAGACCTCGATACAATAACACCCAGTGTCACATCACACAGCCTGTATATACCACCAAGTGTCACATCACTAATCCTCACAATAATAACACCCAGTGCCACAACACTCTCTCTAGAAACACCCAGTGTCACATCACACAGCCTCTATAATAACATGCAGTGTCACATCACACAGCCTCTATATAATAACACCCAGTGTCAAATTACACAGCGTCTGTTTTATAACACCCAGTGTCACATCACACAGACCCTATATAATAACACCCAGTGTCAAATCATGCAGCCTCTACATTATAACACCCATTGGCACATCACGCAGCCTCTATATGATAACACCCAGTTTCACATCACCCAGCCTCTATATATCACCCAGTGTGACATCACACAGCCTGTATATAACACCCAGTATCACATCACACAGCCTCTGCATACCCGCATTGTCACATCACACAGCCTCTATATAATAACACACAGTGTCACACCACACAACCTCTAGATAATAACACCCAGTATCACAGCACAAAGCCTCAAAATAACCACCCAGTGTCACATCACACATCCTCAAAATAATAACACCCAGTGCCACAACACTCTCTCTATGTAACACCCAGTGTCACATCACACAGCCTCTATATAATAACACCCAGTGTCACATCACACAGTGTCTGTATAACAACACCCAGTGTCACATCACACAGCCTCTATATAATAACACCCAGTATCACATCACACAGCCTTTATATAACATCCAGTGTCACATCTCACAGCCTCTATATAATTATACCAAGTGCCACATCACACAGCCTCTATACAAAGCACCCAGTGTCACATCACACAGCCTCTATATAACACCCAGTATCACATCACACAGCCTCTATATAATAACACCCAGTGTCACATCACACAGCGTCTGTATAACAACACCCAGTGTCACATCACACAGCCTCTATATAATAACACCCAGTGTCACATCACACAGCCTCTATATAACACGCAGTGTCACATCACACAGCCTCTATATAACACCCAGTTTCATATCACTCAGCCTCTATATAACACCCAGTGTCACATCACACATACTCTATATAATAACACCCAGTGTCACATCACACATCCTCTATATAACAACCAGTCATACATCACACAGCCACAATATAATAACACCCAGTATCACATCACACAGCCTTTATATAACATCCAGTGTCACATCTCACAGCCTCTATATAATTATACCAAGTGCCACATCACACAGCCTCTATACAAAGCACCCAGTGTTACATCACACAGCCTCAATATAACACCCAGTTTCATATCACTCAGCCTCTATATAACACCCAGTGTCACATCACACATACTCTATATAATAACACCCAGTGTCACATCACACATCCTCTATATAACAACCAGTCATACATCACACAGCCACAATATAATAACACCCAGTATCACATCACACAGCCTCTATATAACACCCAGTGTCACATCATGCAGCCTCTATATAATTATACCAAGTGCCACATCACACAGCCTCGATACAAAGCACCCAGTGTCACATCACACAGCCTCTATATAATAATACGCAGTGTCACATCACACAGCCTCTATATAATAACACCCAGCGTCACTTCACACAGCCTCTATATAACACCCAGTTTCACATCACATAGCCTCTAAATAACACCCAGTGTCACATCACACAGCCTCGATATAATAACATCCAGCGACACGAGACACAGCTTCTATATAACACCCATTCTCACATCACGCAGACTCTAGATAATAACAACCAGTGTCACATCGCACATCCTCTATGTCACAACCAGTCATAGATCACACAGCCCCAATATAATAACACCCAGTATCACCTCACACAGCCTCTAAACAAAAACACCCAGTGTCACATCTCACAGCCACAAAATAACACCCAGTGTCACATCACACAGACTCGATATAACACCAAGTGTCACATCACACAGCCTCTATATAATTATACCAAGTGCCACATCACACAGCCTCTATACAAAGCACCCAGTGTCACATCACACAGCCTCTATATAACACCCAGTATCAAGTCAGACAGACTCTATATAACACCCAGGGTCACATCACACAGCATCTATATAACACCAAGTGTCACATCACACAGCCTCTATATAATTATACCAAGTGCCACATCACACAGCCTCGATACAAAGCACCCAGTGTCACATCACACAGCCTCTATATAACACCCAGTATCAAGTCAGACAGACTCTATATAACACCCAGTGTCACATCACACAGCCTCTATATAATAACACACAGTGTCACATCACACAGCCTCTATATAATAACACCCGGTGTCACATCACACAGCCTCGATACAATAACACCCAGCGTTACGTCACACAGCCTCTGTATAACACGCAGTGTCACATCACACAGCCTCTATTTAATACTCAGTTTCACATCACACAGCCTCGATATAATGACACCCAGTGTCACATCACCCAGCCTCTATATGTCACCCAGTGTCACATCACACATCCTCTATACAACATCCAGTCACACAACATGCAGCCGCAATATAGTGTGAAATCGAGACAATAATACCCAGTGTCACATCTCAGAGCCACTATATAACATCCAGTGTCACAACACTCTCTCTATATAACACCCAGTTTCACATCTAACAGCCTCTATATAATAACACACAATGTCACATCACACAGCCTCTATATAACATGCAGCGTCACATCACGCAGCCTCGATATAAGACCCTGTTTCACATCTAACAGCCTCTATATAACACTCAATTTCACATCACACAGCCTCTACATAACACCCAGTTTCACATCACAGCAGCCTGTATTTAACACCTAGTTTCACATCACACAGCCTCTATATAATAACACTCAGTGTCACATCACACAGCCTCGACATAACACCCAGTGTTACGTCACACAGACTCTGTATAACACCCAGTGTCACGTCACACAGACTTTATATAACACCCATTGTCACATCACACAACCTCGATATAATAACACAGTGTCAAATCACACAGCCTCCATATAATAACACCCAGCATCACGTCACACAGCTTCTATATGACAAACATTGTCACAGCACGCAGCCTCTATATAATAACACCCAGGGTCACATCACACAGCCTGTATATAACACCCAGTGTCACATCACACAACCTCTTTATAATAACACTCAATGTCACATCACACAGCATCTATATAATAACACCCAGTCTCATGTCACACAGACTTTATATAACACCCAGTGTCACATCACACAGCCTCTAAAAACACCCAGTGTCACATCACACAGCGTCTGTATAATAACATCCAATGTCACATCTCACAGCCACTTTATAACACCCAGTGTCACATCACACAGCCTCTATATACCACCCAGTGTCACATCACACAGCCTCTAGATAAGACCCTGTTTCACATCCAACAGCCTCTAGAAACACTCAATGGCACATCACACAGCCTCTGTATAACATGCAGTGTCACATCATGCAGCCTCAATATAATAACACCCAGTTTCACATCACACAGCCTCTATTTAACACCCATTTTCATATCACACAGCCTCTATATAATAACACCCAGTGTCACATCACACAGCCTCTATATAACACCCAGTGTCATATCTCACAGCTTCTATATCACACCAAGTGTCACATTACACAGCTTCTATATAACACCCAGTGTAACATCACACAGCCTCGAAATAACACGCAGTGTCACTTCCCACAGCCTCTATATAACACCCAGTTTCACATCACTCAGCCTCTATATAACACCCAGTGTCACATCACTCAGCCTCTATATAACACCCAGTGTCACATCACACAGCCTCTGTATAACACCCAGTGTCACATCACACAGCCTCCATATAATAACACCCAGTGTCACATCACACAGCGTCTGTATAATAACACCCAGTGTCACATCACACAGCCTCTATATAACATGCAGTGTCACATCATGCATCCTCAATATAATAACAACCAGTTTCACATCACACAGCCTCTATTTAACACCCATTTTCACATCACACAGCCTCGATATAATAACACCCAGTGTCACGTCACACAGACTCTATATAACACCCAGTTTCACATCACACAACCTCTATATAATAACATTCAATGTCACATCACACAGCATCTATATAATAACACCCAGTCTCACGTCACACAGACTTTATATCACACCCAGTTTCACATCACTCAGCCTCTATCCAATTACACCCAGTGCCACATCACCCAGCCTCTATACAATAAAATGCAGTGTCACATCACACATACTCTATATAACACCCAGTGTCACATCACACAGCCTCAAAACAATTATACCCAGTGCCACATCACCCAGCCTCTATACAATAAAATCCAGTGTCACAGCACACAGCCTCTATATAACACCAAGTTTCACATCACACAGCCTCAATATAACACCCAGTGTCACATCACCCAGCCTCTATATAACACTCAGTGTCACATCACACAGCCTCTATATAATAACACCCAGTGTCACATCACACATCCTCTATTTAACAACCAGTCACACAACTCACAGCCGCAATATAACAACACCCAGTGTGACATCACACAGCCTCTATATAACACCGAGTGGCACATCTCACAGCCACTATATAACACCCAGTGTCACATCACACAGCCTCTATATACCACCCAGTGTCACATCACACATCCTCAAAATAATAACACCCAGTGCCACAAAACTCTCTCTATATAACATCCAGTGTCACATCATACAGCCTCTGTATAACATGCAGTGTCACATCATACAGCCTCTTTATAATAACACCCAGTGTCACATCACACAGCGTCTGTATAACAACACCCAGTGTCACATCACACAGCCTCGATATAATAACACCCAGTGTCACATCACACAGCGTCTGTATAATAACACCCAGTGTCACATCACACAGCCTCTACATACCACCCAGTGTCACATCACACATCCTCAAAATAATAACACCCAGTGCCACAAAACTCTCTCTATATAACACCCAGTGTCACATCACACAGACTTTATATCACACCCAGTGTCACATCACACAGCCTCTATATAATAACACCCGGTGTCACATCACACAGCCTCGATATAATAACACCCAGCGTCACTTCACACAGCCTCTATATAACACCGAGTTTCACATCACGCAGCCTCGAGATAATAACAACCAGTGTCACATCACACATCCTCTATAACACAACCAGTCATACATCACACAGCCCCAATATAATAACACTCAGTATCACCTCACACAGCCTCTATATAACACCCAGTTTCACATCACTCAGCCTCTATATAACACCCAGTGTCACATCACACAGCCTCCATATAATAACACCCAGTGTCACATCACACAGCGTCTGTATAATAACACCCAGTGTCACATCACACAGCCTCTATATAACATGCAGTGTCACATCATGCATCCTCAATATAATAACAACCAGTTTCACATCACACAGCCTCTATTTAACACCCATTTTCACATCACACAGCCTCGATATAATAACACCCAGTGTCACGTCACACAGACTCTATATAACACCCAGTTTCACATCACACAACCTCTATATAATAACATTCAATGTCACATCACACAGCATCTATATAATAACACCCAGTCTCACGTCACACAGACTTTATATCACACCCAGTTTCACATCACTCAGCCTCTATCCAATTACACCCAGTGCCACATCACCCAGCCTCTATAGAATAAAATGCAGTGTCACATCACACATACTCTATATAACACCCAGTGTCACATCACACAGCCTCAAAACAATTATACCCAGTGCCACATCACCCTGCCTCTATACAATAAAATCCAGTGTCACAGCACACAGCCTCTATATAACACCAAGTTTCACATCACACAGCCTCAATATAACACCCAGTGTCACATCACCCAGCCTCTATATAACACTCAGTGTCACATCACACAGCCTCTATATAATAACACCCAGTGTCACATCACACATCCTCTATTTAACAACCAGTCACACAACTCACAGCCGCAATATAACAACACCCAGTGTGACATCACACAGCCTCTATATAACACCGAGTGGCACATCTCACAGCCACTATATAACACCCAGTGTCACATCACACAGCCTCTATATACCACCCAGTGTCACATCACACATCCTCAAAATAATAACACCCAGTGCCACAAAACTCTCTCTATATAACACCCAGTGTCACATCATACAGCCTCTGTATAACATGCAGTGTCACATCATACAGCCTCTTTATAATAACACCCAGTGTCACATCACACAGCGTCTATATAACAACACCCAGTGTCACATCACACAGCCTCGATATAATAACACCCAGTGTCACATCACACAGCGTCTGTATAATAACACCCAGTGTCACATCACACAGCCTCTATATACCACCCAGTGTCACATCACACATCCTCAAAATAATAACACCCAGTGCCACAAAACTCTCTCTATATAACACCCAGTGTCACATCACACAGACTTTATATCACACCCAGTGTCACATCACACAGCCTCTATATAATAACACCCGGTGTCACATCACACAGCCTCGATATAATAACACCCAGCGTCACTTCACACAGCCTCTATATAACACCGAGTTTCACATCACGCAGCCTCGAGATAATAACAACCAGTGTCACATCACACATCCTCTATAACACAACCAGTCATACATCACACAGCCCCAATATAATAACACTCAGTATCACCTCACACAGCCTCTATATAACACCCAGTTTCACATCACTCAGCCTCTATATAACACCCAGTGTCACATCACTCAGCCTCTATATAACACCCAGTGTCACATCACACAGCCTCTGTATAACACCCAGTGTCACATCACACAGCCTCCATATAATAACACCCAGTGTCACATCACACAGCGTCTGTATAATAACACCCAGTGTCACATCACACAGCCTCTATATAACATGCAGTGTCACATCATGCATCCTCAATATAATAACAACCAGTTTCACATCACACAGCCTCTATTTAACACCCATTTTCACATCACACAGCCTCGATATAATAACACCCAGTGTCACGTCACACAGACTCTATATAACACCCAGTTTCACATCACACAACCTCTATATAATAACATTCAATGTCACATCACACAGCATCTATATAATAACACCCAGTCTCACGTCACACAGACTTTATATCACACCCAGTTTCACATCACTCAGCCTCTATCCAATTACACCCAGTGCCACATCACCCAGCCTCTATACAATAAAATGCAGTGTCACATCACACATACTCTATATAACACCCAGTGTCACATCACACAGCCTCAAAACAATTATACCCAGTGCCACATCACCCAGCCTCTATACAATAAAATCCAGTGTCACAGCACACAGCCTCTATATAACACCAAGTTTCACATCACACAGCCTCAATATAACACCCAGTGTCACATCACCCAGCCTCTATATAACACTCAGTGTCACATCACACAGCCTCTATATAATAACACCCAGTGTCACATCACACATCCTCTATTTAACAACCAGTCACACAACTCACAGCCGCAATATAACAACACCCAGTGTGACATCACACAGCCTCTATATAACACCGAGTGGCACATCTCACAGCCACTATATAACACCCAGTGTCACATCACACAGCCTCTATATACCACCCAGTGTCACATCATACATCCTCAAAATAATAACACCCAGTGCCACAAAACTCTCTCTATATAACACCCAGTGTCACATCATACAGCTCTGTATAACATGCAGTGTCACATCATACAGCCTCTTTATAATAACACCCAGTGTCACATCACACAGCGTCTGTATAACAACACCCAGTGTCACATCACACAGCCTCGATATAATAACACCCAGTGTCACATCACACAGCGTCTGTATAATAACACCCAGTGTCACATCACACAGCCTCTACATACCACCCAGTGTCACATCACACATCCTCAAAATAATAACACCCAGTGCCACAAAACTCTCTCTATATAACACCCAGTGTCACATCACACAGACTTTATATCACACCCAGTGTCACATCACACAGCCTCTATATAATAACACCCGGTGTCACATCACACAGCCTCGATATAATAACACCCAGCGTCACTTCACACAGCCTCTATATAACACCGAGTTTCACATCACGCAGCCTCGAGATAATAACAACCAGTGTCACATCACACATCCTCTATAACACAACCAGTCATACATCACACAGCCCCAATATAATAACACTCAGTATCACCTCACACAGCCTCGAGATAACACCCAGTGTCACATCTCACAGCCACAAAATAACACCCATTGTCACTTCACACAGACTCCATATAACACCCAGTTTCACATCACACAATCTCTAAATAATAACACCCAGTGTCCCGTCACACAGACTTTATATAACACACAGTGTCACATCACATTGCGTCTGTATAATAACACTCAGTGTGACATCTCACAGCCTGTATATAACACCCACTGTCACATCACACAGCCTCTATATAATAACACACAGTGTCACATCACACAGCCACTATATAATAACACCCAGCGTCACATCACACAGCCTCCATATAACACCCAGTTTCACATTACACAGTCTCTATATAATAACACAGTGTCACAGCACGCAGCCTCTATATAATAACACCCAGTGTCACATCACACACCCGCTATATAACAACCAGTCATACATCACACAGCCGCAATATAATAACACCCAGTATAACATCACACAGCCTCTACACAATAACACCCAGTGTCACATCACACAGCCTCTATTTCACACCCACTGTCACATCTCACAGCCACTATATAACACCCAGTATCACGTCAAACAGACTCTATATAACACCAAGTGTCACATCACACAATCTCCATATAACACCCAGTGTCACATCACACATCCTCAAAATAATAATACCCAGTGCCACAACACTCTCTCTATAAACAACCAGTGTCACATCATACAGCCTCTGTATAACATGCAGTGTCACATCACACAGCCTCTATATAATAACACCCAGTGTCACATCACACAGCATCTGTATAACAACACCCAGTGTCACATCACACAGCCTCTATATAATGACAACCGGTGTCACATCACACAGCGTCTGTATAATAACACCCAGTGTCACATCACACAGCCTCTATATAACATGCAGTGTCACATCATGCAGCCTCTATATAATAATACACAGTGTCACATCACACAGCCTCTAGATAACACCCAGTTTCACATCACACAGCCTCTATATAATAATACCCAGTGTCACATCACACAGCCTTTATATAACACCCAGTTTCACAGCACACAGCCTCTACATAACACCCAGTGTCACATCTCATAGCCTCGATATAATAACACCCAGCGACACGACACACAGACTTTATATAACACGCAGTGTCACATCACACAGCCTCTATATAATAACACCCAGTGTTACGTCACACAGCCTCTAATAACACGCAGTGTCACATCACACAGCCTCTATATAATAAAACCCAGCCTCACTTCACACAGCCTCTATATAACACCCAATTTCACATCACATAGCCTCAAAATAACACCCAGTTTCACATCACTAAGCCTCTATATAGCACCCAGTGTCACATCACGCAGCCTCTATATAACACCCAGTGTCACATCACACAGCCGCTATATAATTATACCAAGTGCCACATCGCACAGCCTCTATACAATAAAATCCAGTGTCACATCACACATATCGACATAACACCCAGTGTCACATCACACAGCCTCTATACAATTATACCCAGTGTCACATCAAACATCCTCTATACAATAACAGCCAGTGTCACATCACACAGCCTCTATATAACACCCAGTGTCACATCACACAGGCTCTATCTAACGCGCAGTGTCACATCACACAGCCTCGATATAATAACAGCCAGTGTCACATCACAAAGCCTCTATACAGGAACACCCAGTGTCACATCACACAGCCTCTGTATAACACGCTGTGTCACATCACATAGCCTCTATTTAACACTCAGTTTCACATCAAACAGCCTCTATACAATAACAGCCAGTGTCACATCACACAGCCTCTATATAACACCCAGTGTCACATCACACAGGCTCTATCTAACACGCAGTGTCACATCACACAGCCTCGATATAATAACAGCCAGTGTCACATCACAAAGCCTCTATACAGGAACACCCAGTGTCACATCACACAGCCTCTGTATAACACGCTGTGTCACATCACATAGCCTCTATTTAACACTCAGTTTCACATCAAACAGCCTCTATACAATAACAGCCAGTGTCACATCACACAGCCTCTATATAACACCCAGTGTCACATCACACAGGCTCTATCTAACACGCAGTGTCACATCACACAGCCTCGATATAATAACACCCAGTGTCACATCACACAGCCTCTGTATAACACGCTGTGTCACATCACATAGCCTCTATTTAACACCCAGTGTCACATCACACAGCCTCTGTATAATTCCCAGTGTCACATCACACAGCCTCTATATAACACCCAGTTTCACATCACACAGTCTCTATATAACACACAGTATCACATCACACAGCCTCTACACAAAAACACCCAGTGTCACATCACACAGCCTCTATATAATAACACCCAGCGTTACGTCACACAGCCTCCAGATAATAATACGCAGTGTTACTTCACACAGTCTCTGTCTAACACTCAGTGTCACATCACAAAGCCTCTATATATCACCCAGTGTCACATCTCAGAGCCTGTATATAACTCCGAGTGTCACATCACACAGCCTCTATATAATAACACACAGTGTCACATCACACAGCCTCTGTACAATAACAACCAGTGTCACATCAAACAGCCTCGATACAATAACACCCAATGTCACATCATACAGCCTCTACATAACACCCAGTGTCACATCACACAGCCTCTATATAATAACACCCAGTGTCACATCACACAGCCTCTATATAATAACACCCAGCGTTACATCACACAGCCTCTATATAATAATACGCAGTGTTACTTCACACGGCCTCTATAACACTCAGTGTCACATCACATAGCCTCGATATATCACCCAGTGTCACATCACAAAGCCTTGATATAACACACAGTGTCACATCACACAGCGTCTATATAATAACACTCAGCGTCACATCTCACAGCCTGTATATAACACCAAGTTTCACATCACACCATCTCTATATAATAACATACAGTGTCACATCACACAGCCTCTATATAATAACATACAGCAACACGTCACACAGCTTCTATATAACACCCATTGTCACATCACGCAGCCTCTGTATAATAACAACCAAAGTCACATCACACATCCTCGATATAACAACCAGACATACATCACACAGCTGCAATATAATAACACCCAGTATCACATCACACAGCCTCTATACAATAACACCCAGTGTCACATCACACAGCTTCTATATAACACCCAGTGTCACAACTCACAGCCTCAATGTAACACCCAGTGTCACATCACACTGACTCTATATAAAACCCAGTGTCACATCACACATCCTCTAGATAAGACCCTGTTTCACATCTAACAGCGGCTATATCACACTCAATGTCACATCACACAGCCTCTATATAACACCCAGTTTCACATCACACAGCCTCTATATAACACCCAGTTTCACATCACACAGCCTCTATATAACACCCAGTGTCACATCACACAGACTCTATATAACACCTAGTATCAAGTCAGACAGACTCTATATAACACCCAGGGTCACATCACACAGCCTCTATATAACACCCAGTGTCACATCACACAGCATCTATATAACACCCAGTGTCACATCACACAGCATCTATATAACAACCAGTGTCACATCAAACAGCCTCTATACAATAACACCCAGTGTCACATCACACAGCCTCTATATACCACCCAGTTTCACATCCAACAGCCTCTATATAACAGCCAGTGTCACATCACACAGCCTCTATATAACACTTAGTGTCATATCACACACCCTCTATATAACACCCAGTGTCACATCACACTGCCTCGAGACAATAACACCCAGTGTCACATCACACAGCCTCTATATAACACCCAGTATCAAGTCAGACAGACTCTATATAACACCCAGGGACACATCACACAGCCTCTATATAATACCCAGTGTCACATCACACAGCCTTTATATAACACGCAGTGTCTCATCACACAGCCTCGATATAATAACACCCAGTGTCACATCACACATCCTCTATATTATAACACCCAGTGTCACATCACACAGCCTCTATTTCACACCCAGTGTCACATCACCCAGCCTCTATATAACACCAAGTGTCACATCACACATCCTCTATATAACACCCAGTGAGACATCACACAGCCTCTTTATAACACCCAGTGTCACATCACACAGCCTCTATATAACACCCAGTGTCACATCACACAGCCTCTATTTAAAACTCAGTGTCACATCACACAGCCTCTATATAATAATACGCAGTGTCACATCACACAGCCCCGATATAATAACACCCAGCGACACGACACACAGACTCTATATAACACCCAGTGTCACGTCACACAGCCTCTAAAAACACCCAGTGTCACATCACACAGCGTCTATATAATAACACAGTGTCACATCACACAGCCTCTATATAATAACACCCAGCGTCACTTCACACAGCCTCTATATAACACCCAGTTTCACATCACACAGCCTCTAAATAACACCCAGTATCACCTCACACAGCCTCGAGATAACACCCAGTGTCACATCTCACAGCCACAAAATAACACCCATTGTCACTTCACACAGACTCCATATAACACCCAGTTTCACATCACACAATCTCTAAATAATAACACCCAGTGTCCCGTCACACAGACTTTATATAACACACAGTGTCACATCACATTGCGTCTGTATAATAACACTCAGTGTGACATCTCACAGCCTGTATATAACACCCACTGTCACATCACACAGCCTCTATATAATAACACACAGTGTCACATCACACAGCCACTATATAATAACACCCAGCGTCACATCACACAGCCTCCATATAACACCCAGTTTCACATTACACAGTCTCTATATAATAACACAGTGTCACAGCACGCAGCCTCTATATAATAACACCCAGTGTCACATCACACACCCGCTATATAACAACCAGTCATACATCACACAGCCGCAATATAATAACACCCAGTATAACATCACACAGCCTCTACACAATAACACCCAGTGTCACATCACACAGCCTCTATTTCACACCCACTGTCACATCTCACAGCCACTATATAACACCCAGTATCACGTCAAACAGACTCTATATAACACCAAGTGTCACATCACACAATCTCCATATAACACCCAGTGTCACATCACACATCCTCAAAATAATAATACCCAGTGCCACAACACTCTCTCTATAAACAACCAGTGTCACATCATACAGCCTCTGTATAACATGCAGTGTCACATCACACAGCCTCTATATAATAACACCCAGTGTCACATCACACAGCATCTGTATAACAACACCCAGTGTCACATCACACAGCCTCTATATAATGACAACCGGTGTCACATCACACAGCGTCTGTATAATAACACCCAGTGTCACATCACACAGCCTCTATATAACATGCAGTGTCACATCATGCAGCCTCTATATAATAATACACAGTGTCACATCACACAGCCTCTAGATAACACCCAGTTTCACATCACACAGCCTCTATATAATAATACCCAGTGTCACATCACACAGCCTTTATATAACACCCAGTTTCACAGCACACAGCCTCTACATAACACCCAGTGTCACATCTCATAGCCTCGATATAATAACACCCAGCGACACGACACACAGACTTTATATAACACGCAGTGTCACATCACACAGCCTCTATATAATAACACCCAGTGTTACGTCACACAGCCTCTAATAACACGCAGTGTCACATCACACAGCCTCTATATAATAAAACCCAGCCTCACTTCACACAGCCTCTATATAACACCCAATTTCACATCACATAGCCTCAAAATAACACCCAGTTTCACATCACTAAGCCTCTATATAGCACCCAGTGTCACATCACGCAGCCTCTATATAACACCCAGTGTCACATCACACAGCCGCTATATAATTATACCAAGTGCCACATCGCACAGCCTCTATACAATAAAATCCAGTGTCACATCACACATATCGACATAACACCCAGTGTCACATCACACAGCCTCTATACAATTATACCCAGTGTCACATCAAACATCCTCTATACAATAACAGCCAGTGTCACATCACACAGCCTCTATATAACACCCAGTGTCACATCACACAGGCTCTATCTAACGCGCAGTGTCACATCACACAGCCTCGATATAATAACAGCCAGTGTCACATCACAAAGCCTCTATACAGGAACACCCAGTGTCACATCACACAGCCTCTGTATAACACGCTGTGTCACATCACATAGCCTCTATTTAACACTCAGTTTCACATCAAACAGCCTCTATACAATAACAGCCAGTGTCACATCACACAGCCTCTATATAACACCCAGTGTCACATCACACAGGCTCTATCTAACACGCAGTGTCACATCACACAGCCTCGATATAATAACAGCCAGTGTCACATCACAAAGCCTCTATACAGGAACACCCAGTGTCACATCACACAGCCTCTGTATAACACGCTGTGTCACATCACATAGCCTCTATTTAACACTCAGTTTCACATCAAACAGCCTCTATACAATAACAGCCAGTGTCACATCACACAGCCTCTATATAACACCCAGTGTCACATCACACAGGCTCTATCTAACACGCAGTGTCACATCACACAGCCTCGATATAATAACACCCAGTGTCACATCACACAGCCTCTGTATAACACGCTGTGTCACATCACATAGCCTCTATTTAACACCGTGTCACATCACACAGCCTCTGTATAATTCCCAGTGTCACATCACACAGCCTCTATATAACACCCAGTTTCACATCACACAGTCTCTATATAACACACAGTATCACATCACACAGCCTCTACACAAAAACACCCAGTGTCACATCACACAGCCTCTATATAATAACACCCAGCGTTACGTCACACAGCCTCCAGATAATAATACGCAGTGTTACTTCACACAGTCTCTGTCTAACACTCAGTGTCACATCACAAAGCCTCTATATATCACCCAGTGTCACATCTCAGAGCCTGTATATAACTCCGAGTGTCACATCACACAGCCTCTATATAATAACACACAGTGTCACATCACACAGCCTCTGTACAATAACAACCAGTGTCACATCAAACAGCCTCGATACAATAACACCCAATGTCACATCATACAGCCTCTACATAACACCCAGTGTCACATCACACAGCCTCTATATAATAACACCCAGTGTCACATCACACAGCCTCTATATAATAACACCCAGCGTTACATCACACAGCCTCTATATAATAATACGCAGTGTTACTTCACACGGCCTCTATAACACTCAGTGTCACATCACATAGCCTCGATATATCACCCAGTGTCACATCACAAAGCCTTGATATAACACACAGTGTCACATCACACAGCGTCTATATAATAACACTCAGCGTCACATCTCACAGCCTGTATATAACACCAAGTTTCACATCACACCATCTCTATATAATAACATACAGTGTCACATCACACAGCCTCTATATAATAACATACAGCAACACGTCACACAGCTTCTATATAACACCCATTGTCACATCACGCAGCCTCTGTATAATAACAACCAAAGTCACATCACACATCCTCGATATAACAACCAGACATACATCACACAGCTGCAATATAATAACACCCAGTATCACATCACACAGCCTCTATACAATAACACCCAGTGTCACATCACACAGCTTCTATATAACACCCAGTGTCACAACTCACAGCCTCAATGTAACACCCAGTGTCACATCACACTGACTCTATATAAAACCCAGTGTCACATCACACATCCTCTAGATAAGACCCTGTTTCACATCTAACAGCGGCTATATCACACTCAATGTCACATCACACAGCCTCTATATAACACCCAGTTTCACATCACACAGCCTCTATATAACACCCAGTTTCACATCACACAGCCTCTATATAACACCCAGTGTCACATCACACAGACTCTATATAACACCTAGTATCAAGTCAGACAGACTCTATATAACACCCAGGGTCACATCACACAGCCTCTATATAACACCCAGTGTCACATCACACAGCATCTATATAACACCCAGTGTCACATCACACAGCATCTATATAACAACCAGTGTCACATCAAACAGCCTCTATACAATAACACCCAGTGTCACATCACACAGCCTCTATATACCACCCAGTTTCACATCCAACAGCCTCTATATAACAGCCAGTGTCACATCACACAGCCTCTATATAACACTTAGTGTCATATCACACACCCTCTATATAACACCCAGTGTCACATCACACTGCCTCGAGACAATAACACCCAGTGTCACATCACACAGCCTCTATATAACACCCAGTATCAAGTCAGACAGACTCTATATAACACCCAGGGACACATCACACAGCCTCTATATAATACCCAGTGTCACATCACACAGCCTTTATATAACACGCAGTGTCTCATCACACAGCCTCGATATAATAACACCCAGTGTCACATCACACATCCTCTATATTATAACACCCAGTGTCACATCACACAGCCTCTATTTCACACCCAGTGTCACATCACCCAGCCTCTATATAACACCAAGTGTCACATCACACATCCTCTATATAACACCCAGTGAGACATCACACAGCCTCTTTATAACACCCAGTGTCACATCACACAGCCTCTATATAACACCCAGTGTCACATCACACAGCCTCTATTTAAAACTCAGTGTCACATCACACAGCCTCTATATAATAATACGCAGTGTCACATCACACAGCCCCGATATAATAACACCCAGCGACACGACACACAGACTCTATATAACACCCAGTGTCACGTCACACAGCCTCTAAAAACACCCAGTGTCACATCACACAGCGTCTATATAATAACACAGTGTCACATCACACAGCCTCTATATAATAACACCCAGCGTCACTTCACACAGCCTCTATATAACACCCAGTTTCACATCACACAGCCTCTAAATAACACCCAGTGTCACATCACACAGCCTCGATATAATAACATCCAGCGACACGAGACACAGCTTCTATATAACACCCATTCTCACATCACGCAGCCTCTAGATAATAACAACCAGTGCCACATCGCACATCCTCTATATC
Organism: Pristiophorus japonicus; assembly: GCF_044704955.1. NCBI lineage: Eukaryota > Metazoa > Chordata > Chondrichthyes > Pristiophoridae > Pristiophorus > Pristiophorus japonicus. The sequence continues at coordinate 128,161,714 of NC_091982.1, forward strand.
ACAACCAGTCATACATCACACAGCCCCAATATAATAACACCCAGTATCACCTCACACAGCCTCTATACAAAAACACCCAGTGTCACATCTCACAGCCACAAAATAACACCCAGTGTCACATCACACAGACTCGATATAAAACCCGGTGTCACATCACACAGCCTCTATATAATTATACCAAGTGCCACATCACACAGCCTCTATACAAAGCACCCAGTGTCACATCACACAGCCTCTATATAACACCCAGTATCAAGTCAGACAGACTCTATATAACACCCAGGGTCACATCACACAGCATCGATATAATACCAAGTGTCACATCACACAGCCTCTATATAATTATACCAAGTGCCACATCACACAGCCTCGATACAAAGCACCCAGTGTCACATCACACAGCCTCTATATAACACCCAGTATCAAGTCAGACAGACTCTATATAACACCCAGTGTCACATCACACAGCCTCTATATAATAACACGCAGTGTCACATCACACAGCCTCGATACAATAACACCCAGCGTTACGTCACACAGCCTCTGTATAACACGCAGTGTCACATCACACAGCCTCTATTTAATACTCAGTTTCACATCACACAGCCTCGATATAATGACACCCAGTGTCACATCACCCAGCCTCTATATGTCACCCAGTGTCACATCACACATCCTCGATACAACATCCAGTCACACAACATGCAGCCGCAATATAGTGTGAAATCGATACAATAATACGCAGTGTCACATCTCAGAGCCACTATATAACACCCAGTTTCACATCACACAGCCTCTATATAATAACACCCAATGTCACATCACACAGCCTCTATATAACATGCAGCGTCACATCACGCAGCCTCGATATAAGACCCTGTTTCACATCTAACAGCCTCTATATAACACTCAATCACACAGCCTCTACATAACACCCAGTTTCACATCACACAGCCTGTATTTAACACCTAGTTTCACATCACACAGCCTCTATATAATAACACTCAGTGTCGCATCACACAGCGTCTCTATAATAACACCCAGTGTCACATCAAAAAGACTTGATATAACTCACAGTGTCACATCACACAGCCTCTAAAAACACCCAGTGTCACATCACACAGCGTCTGTATAATAACACCCAGTGTCACATCTCACAGCCACTTTATAACACCCAGTGTCACATCACACAGCCTCTATATACCACCCAGTGTCACATCACACAGCGTCTAGATAAGACCCTGTTTCACATCTAACACCCTCTATATAACACTCAGTGTCACATCACACAGCCTCTACATAACACCCAGTGTCACATCACACAGCATCTATATAACACCCAGTGTCACATCACACAGCATCTATATAACAACCAGTGTCACATCAAACAGCCTCTATACAATAACACCCAGTGTCACATCACACAGCCTCTATATACCACCCTGTTTCACATCCAACAGCCTCTATATAACAGCCAGTGTCACATCACACAGCCTCTATATAACACTTAGTGTCATATCACACACCCTCTATATAACACCCAGTGTCACATCACACTGCCTCGAGACAATAACACCCAGTGTCACATCACACAGCCTCTATATAACACCCAGTATCAAGTCAGACAGACTCTATATAACACCCAGGGACACATCACACAGCCTCTATATAATACCCAGTGTCACATCACACAGCCTTTATATAACACGCAGTGTCACATCACACAGCCTCGATATAATAACACCCAGTGTCACATCACACATCCTCTATATTATAACACCCAGTGTCACATCACACAGCCTCTATTTCACACCCAGTGTCACATCACCCAGCCTCTATATAACACCCAGTGTCACATCACACATCCTCTATATAACACCCAGTGAGACATCACACAGCCTCTTTATAACACCCAGTGTCACATCACACAGCCTCTATATAACACCCAGTGTCACATCACACAGCCTCTATTTAAAACTCAGTGTCACATCACACAGCCTCTATATAATAATACGCAGTGTCACATCACACAGCCCCGATATAATAACACCCAGCGACACGACACACAGACTCTATATAACACCCAGTGTCACATCACACAGCGTCTATATAATAACACAGTGTCACATCACACAGCGTCTATATAATAACACAGTGTCACATCACACAGCCTCTATATAATAACACCCAGCGTCCCTTCACACAGCCTCTACATAACACCCAGTTTCACATCACACAGCCTCTAAATAACACCCAGTGTCACATCACACAGTCTCGATATAACACCCAGTGTCACATCTCACAGCTTCTATATAACACCCAGTTTCACATCACACAGCTTCTAGAAACACACAGTGTAACATCACACAGCCTGGAAATAACACGCAGTGTCACTTCACACAGCCTCTATATAACATTCAGTTTCACATCACACAGCCTCTATATAACATGCAGTGTCACATCATGCAGCCTCAATATAATAACACCCAGTCTCACGACACACAGCCTCTATTTAACACCTATTTTCACATCACACAGCCTCTATATAATAACACCCAGCGTCACATCACACAGCCTCGATTTAACACCCAGTGTCACATCACACAGCGACTGTGTAATAACACTCAGTGTCACATCTCACAGCCTGTATATAACACCCAGTGTCACATCTCACTGCTTCTATATAACACCCAGTGTCACATCACACAGCTTCTATATAAGACCCTGTTTCACATCGAACAGCCTCTAGAAACACTCAATGGCACATCACACTGCCTCTACATAATAACACCCAGTGTCATATCACACAGCGTCTGTATAATAACACCCAGTGTCACATCACACAGCCTCTATATAACATGCAGTGTCACATCATGCAGCCTCAATATAATAACACCCAGTCTCACGTCACACAGCCTCTATTTAACACCCATTTTCACATCACACAGCCTCTATATAATAACACCCAGTGTCACATCACACAGCCTCGATTTAACACCCAGTGTCACATCACACAGCCTCTTTATAATAACATTCAATGTCACATCACACAGCATCTATATAATAACACCTAGTCTCATGTCACACAGACTTTATATAACACCCAGTGTCACATCACACAGCCTCTATATAACACCCAGTGTCACGTCACACAGCGTCTGTGTAATAACACTCAGTGTCACATCTCACAGCCTGTATATAACACCCAGTGTCACATCTCACAGCCACTATATAACACCCAGTGTCACATCACACAGCCTCTATATACCACCCAGTGTCACATCACACAGCGTCTATATAAGACCCTGTTTCACATCTAACAGCCTCTATATAACACTCAATGTCACATCACACAGCCTCTACATAACACCCAGTTCCACATCACACAGCCTCTATATAACACTCAGTTTCACATCACACAGCCTCTATATAATACCCAGTGTCACATCACACAGCCTTTATATAACACGCAGTGTCACATCACACAGCCTCGATATAATAACACCCAGTGTCACATCACACATCCTCTATATTATAACACCCAGTGTCACATCACACAGCCTCTATTTCACACCCAGTGTCACATCACCCAGCCTCTATATAACACCCAGTGTCACATCACACATCCTCTATATAACACCCAGTGAGACATCACACAGCCTCTTTATAACACCCAGTGTCACATCACACAGCCTCTATATAACACCCAGTGTCACATCACACAGCCTCTATTTAAAACTCAGTGTCACATCACACAGCCTCTATATAATAATACGCAGTGTCACATCACACAGCCCCGATATAATAACACCCAGCGACACGACACACAGACTCTATATAACACCCAGTGTCACATCACACAGCGTCTATATAATAACACAGTGTCACATCACACAGCGTCTATATAATAACACAGTGTCACATCACACAGCCTCTATATAATAACACCCAGCGTCCCTTCACACAGCCTCTACATAACACCCAGTTTCACATCACACAGCCTCTAAATAACACCCAGTGTCACATCACACAGTCTCGATATAACACCCAGTGTCACATCTCACAGCTTCTATATAACACCCAGTTTCACATCACACAGCTTCTAGAAACACACAGTGTAACATCACACAGCCTGGAAATAACACGCAGTGTCACTTCACACAGCCTCTATATAACATTCAGTTTCACATCACACAGCCTCTATATAACATGCAGTGTCACATCATGCAGCCTCAATATAATAACACCCAGTCTCACGACACACAGCCTCTATTTAACACCTATTTTCACATCACACAGCCTCTATATAATAACACCCAGCGTCACATCACACAGCCTCGATTTAACACCCAGTGTCACATCACACAGCGACTGTGTAATAACACTCAGTGTCACATCTCACAGCCTGTATATAACACCCAGTGTCACATCTCACTGCTTCTATATAACACCCAGTGTCACATCACACAGCTTCTATATAAGACCCTGTTTCACATCGAACAGCCTCTAGAAACACTCAATGGCACATCACACTGCCTCTACATAATAACACCCAGTGTCATATCACACAGCGTCTGTATAATAACACCCAGTGTCACATCACACAGCCTCTATATAACATGCAGTGTCACATCATGCAGCCTCAATATAATAACACCCAGTCTCACGTCACACAGCCTCTATTTAACACCCATTTTCACATCACACAGCCTCTATATAATAACACCCAGTGTCACATCACACAGCCTCGATTTAACACCCAGTGTCACATCACACAGCCTCTTTATAATAACATTCAATGTCACATCACACAGCATCTATATAATAACACCTAGTCTCATGTCACACAGACTTTATATAACACCCAGTGTCACATCACACAGCCTCTATATAACACCCAGTGTCACGTCACACAGCGTCTGTGTAATAACACTCAGTGTCACATCTCACAGCCTGTATATAACACCCAGTGTCACATCTCACAGCCACTATATAACACCCAGTGTCACATCACACAGCCTCTATATACCACCCAGTGTCACATCACACAGCGTCTATATAAGACCCTGTTTCACATCTAACAGCCTCTATATAACACTCAATGTCACATCACACAGCCTCTACATAACACCCAGTTCCACATCACACAGCCTCTATATAACACTCAGTTTCACATCACACAGCCTCTACATAACACCCAGTGTCACATCACACCGCCTCTATATAATTACACCCAGCGTCACGTCACACATCCTCGATATAACAACCAGTCACACATCACACAGCCGCAATATAATAACACCCAGTATCACATCACACAGCCTATATATAACATGCAGTGTCACATCATGCAGCCTCAATATAATAACACCCAGTTTTACATCACACAGCCTATATACAATAACACCCAATGTCACATCACACAGCCTCTATGTAACACCCAGTGTCACATCACACAGCCTCTATATACCACCCAGTTTCACATCACTCAGCCTCTATATAATACCCAGTGTCACATCACACAGCCTCTATATAATAACAATCAGCGTCACATCACACAGCCTCTATATAACACCCAGTTACACATCACACAGCCTCTATATAATAACACCCAGTATCACATCACACAGCCTCTATACAATAACACCCAGTGTCACATCACACAGCCTCTGTGTAACACGCAGTGTCACATCACATAGCCTCGATTTAACACCCAGTGTCACATCACACAGCCTCTATATAACACCCAGTTTCACATCACACAACCTCTATATAACACCCAGTGTCACATCACACAGCCTCTAAAAACACCCAGTGTCACATCACACAGCGTCTGTGTAATAACACTCAGTGTCATATCTCTCAGCCTGTATATAACACGCAGTGTCACATCTCACAGCCACTATATAACACCCAGTGTCACATCACACAGCCTCTATATACCACCCAGTGTCACATCTCACAGCCACTATATAACACCCAGTGTCACATCACACAGCCACGATATAACACCCAGTTCCACATCACACAGCCTCTATATAACACCCATTTTCACATCACACAGCCGCTATATAATAACACCCAGTGTCACATCACACAGCCTCTCTATAACAACCAGTCACACATCACACAGCTGCAATAGAATAACACCCAGTATCACATCACACAGCCTCTATACAATAACACCCAATGTCACATCACACAGCCTCTATGTAACACCCAGTGTCACATCACACAGCCTCTATATACCACCCAGTTTCACATCACTCAGCCTCTATATAATACCCAGTGTCACATCACACAGCCTCTATATAATAACAATCAGCGTCACATCACACACCATCTATATAACACCCAGTTACACATCACACAGCCTCTATATAATAACACCCAGTATCACATCACACAGCCTCTATACAATAACACCCAGTGTCACATCACACAGCCTCTGTGTAACACGCAGTGTCACATCACATAGCCTCTATTTAACACTCAGTGTCACATCACACAGCCTCTATATAATAACACCCAGTGTCACAGCACACAGCCTCGATTGAACACTCAGTGTCACATCACACAGCCTCTGTGTAACACGCAGTGTCACATCACATAGCCTCTATTTAACACTCAGTGTCACATCACACAGCCTCTATATAATAACACCCAGTGTCACAGCACACAGCCTCGATTGAACACTCAGTGTCACATCACACAGCCTCTATATAATAACACCCAGTGTCACAGCACACAGCCTCCATATAACACCCAGTTTCACATCACACAGCCTCTATATAACATCCAGTGTCTCATCACACAGCCTCTATATAATAACACCCAGTGCCACATCACACAGACCTCTGCACAATAACACCCAGTGTGACATCACACAACCTCTATATAACACCCAGTGTCACATCTCACAGCCTCTATATAACACCAGTGTCACATCACAAAGCCTGTATATAATAACACCCAGTGTCAAAGCACACAGCGTATGTATAACAACACCCAGTGTCACATCACACAGCCTCTATATAATAACACCCAGTGTCATATCACACAGCGTCTGTATAATAACTCCCAGTGTCACATCATACAGCCTCCTGATAAGACCCTGTTTCACATCTAACAGCTTCTATATAACACTCAATGTCACATCACACAGCCTCTATATAACACCCAATTTCACATCACACAGCCTCTATTTAACACCCAGTTTCACATCACACAGCCTCTATATAATAACTCCCAGTGTCAAATCATGCAGCCTCTACATTATAACACCCATTGGCACATCACACAGCCTCGATATAATAACACCCAGTGTCACAGCACACAGCCTCAATATAACACCCAGTTTCACATCACACAGCCTCTAGATAAGACCCTGTTTCACCTCTTACAGCCTCTATATAACACTCAATGTCACATCACACAGCCTCTATATAACACCCAGTATCACATCACACAGCCTCGAGATAAGACCCTGTTTCACATCACACAGCCTCTATTTAACACTCAGTTACACCTCACACAACCTCTATATAATAACACCCAGTGTCACATCACATAGCCTCTATATAATAACACCCAGTGTCACATCACACAGCCTCTATTTAATACTCAGTTTCACATCACACAGCCTCTATATAATAACACCCACTGTCACATCACGCAGCCTCTATATAATAACACCCATTGTCACATCACGCAGCCTCTATATAATAACACCCATTGTCACATCACGCAGTCTCTATATAATAACACCCAGTGTCACTGCGCACAGCCTCTATATAAGACCCTGTTTCACCTCTTACAGCCTCTATATAACACAATGTCACATCACACAGCCTCTATATAACACCCAGTATCACATCACACAGCCTCGAGATAAGACCCTGTTTCACATCACACAGCCTCTATTTAACACTCAGTGTCACCTCACACAGCCTCTATATAATAAAACCCAGTGTCACATCACATAGCCTCTATATAATAACACCCACTGTCACATCACACAGCCTCTATACAATAATTCCCAGCGTTACGTCACACAGCTTCTGCATAACACGCAGTGTCACATCACACAGCCTCTATTTAATACTCAGTTTCAATTCACACAGCCTCTATATAATACCCATTGTCACATCTCACAGCCACTATATAACACCCAGTGTCACATCACACAGCCTCTATATAACACCCAGTGTCACATAACACAGCCTCTATATAATAACACACAGTGTCACATCACACAGCCTCTGTATAACACGCTGTGTCACATCACACAGCCTCTATTTAACACCCAGTATCAAGTCAGACAGACTCTGTATCACACCCAGGGTCACATCACACAGCCTCTATCTAATAACACCCAGTGTCACATCACACAGCCTCTATATAAAACCCAATGTCACAACACACATCCTCTATGCAATTATACCCAATGCCACATCACACAGCCTCTAGACAATAACAGCCAGTGTCACATCACACAGCCTTTAGATAACACCCAGCATTACGTCACACAGCCTCTGTATAACACGCAGTGTCACATCACACAGCCTCTATTTGATACTCAGTTTCACATCACACAGCATCTATATAAAAACACCCAGTGTCACATCATACAGCCTCTATATTATAACACCCATTGTCACATCACGCAGCCTCTATTTCATAACACCCAGTGTCACAGCACACAGCCTCTATATAACACCCAGTTTCACATTAAACAGCCTCTATATAACACCCAGTGTCACATCACACAGCCTCTATATACCACCCAGTGTCACATCACACATCCTCAAAATAATAACACCCAGTGCCACAACACTCTCTCCATATAACACCCATTGTCACATCACACAGCCTCTATATAACACCCAGTGTCACATCACACAGCCTCTAGATAAGACCCTGTTTCAACTCTAACAGCCTCTATACAATAACTCCCAGCGTTACATCACACAGCCTCTGTATAACACGCAGTGTCACATCACACAGCCTCTATATAATAACACCCATTGTCACATCTCACAGACACTATATAACACCCAGTGTCACATCACACAGACACTATATAACACCCAGTGTCACATCACACAGCCTCGATCTAACACCCAGTGTCACATCACACAGCCTCTATATCATAAAACCCAGTGTCACATCACACAGCCTCTATACAGTAACACCCAGTGTCACATCACACAGCCTCTGTATAACACGCTGTGTCACATCACACAGCCTCTATTTAACACTCAGTGTCGATTCACACGGCCTCTATATAATAACACCCAGTGTCACATCACACAGCCTCTATATAATAAAAACCAGTGTCACATCACACAGCCTCTATACAGTAACACCCAGTGTCACATCACACAGCCTCTGTGTAACACGCTGTGTCACATCACACAGCCTCTATTTAACACCCTGTATCAAGTCAGACAGACTCTATATAACACCCAGGGTCACATCACACAGCCTCTATCTAATAACACCCAGTGTCACAACACACAGCCTCTAGACAATAACAGCCAATGTCACATCACACAGCCTTTAGATAACACCTAGTATCAAGTCAGACAGACTCTATATAACACCCAGTGTCACATCACACAGCCTCTATATAATAACACCTATTGTCACATCGCGCAGCCTCTATATAATAACACCCAGTGCCACATCACACAGCATCGATATAACACCCAGTATCACGTCAAACAGCCTCGATATCTCACCCAGTGTCACATCACATAGCCTCCATATAGCAGCCAGTGTCACATCACACAGCCTCTATATAACACCCAGTTTCACATCCAACAGCCTCTATATAACAGCCAGTGTCACATCACACAGCCTCTATATAACACTTAGTGTCATATCACACACCCTCTATATAACACCCAGTGTCACATCACACTGCCTCGAGACAATAACACCCAGTGTCACCACACACATCCTCTGTTCAATAACACCCAGTGTCACATCACACTGCCTCTATATAACACCCAGTATCACGTCAGACAGACTCTATATCACACCAAGTGTCATATTATACAGCCTCTATATAAAACCCAGTGTCACATCACACAGACTCTATATAACACCCAGTGTCACATCAAACAGTCTCGATAGAATTATACCCAGTGTCACATCACACAGCCTCTATACAGGAACGCCCAGTGTCACATCACACAGCCTCTGTATAACACGCTGTGTCACATCGCACAGCCTCTATTTAACACCCAGTGATACATCATGCAGCCTCTATATTATAACACCCATTGTCACATCTCGCAGCCTCTATATAATAACAACCAGTGTCACAGCACACAGCCTCTCTATAACAGCCAGTGCCACATCACACAGCCTCTATTTAACACTCAGTATCGATTCACACTGCCTCTATATAATAACACCTATTGTCACATCACGCAGCCTCTATATAATAACACCCAGTGCCACATCACACAGTATCTATATAACACGCTGTGTCACATCACACAGCCTCTATATAACACCGACTGTCACATCACACAGCCTCGAAAAACACCCAGTGTCACATCACATAGCCTCTAAACAATAACATCGAGTGTCACATCACACAGCCTCTACAGAAAACACAGTATCACGTCAAACAGCCTCGATATATCACCCAGTGTCACATCACATCGCCTCTATATAACAGCCAGTGTCACATCACACAGCCCCTATATAACACCCAGTGTCACATCACACAGTCTCCAGATCAGACCCAGTTTCACATCCAACATTCTCTTTATGAAACTTAGTGTCAAATCACACAGCCTCGATATAACACCCAGTGTCACATAACACAGCCTCGATATATCACCCAGTGTCACATCACGCAGCCTCTATATAAAAAAATCCAGTGTCACAAAACACAGCCTCCATACAACACCACATGTCACATAACACAGCCTCTATATAACACTCAGTGTCATATTACACAGCCTCGATATAACACCCAGTGTCACATCACGCAGCCTCTACATAAAAAAATCCAGTGTCACAAAACACAGCCTCCATACAACACCACATGTCACATCACACAGCCTCTATATAACACTCAGTGTCATATTACACAGACTCTATATAACACCCAGTGTCACATCACACAGCCTCTATTTAACACTCAGTATCGATTCACACTGCCTCTATATAATAACACCTATTGTCACATCACACAGCCTCTATATAATAACACCTATTGTCACATCACGCAGCCTCTATATAATAACACCCAGTGCCACATCACACAGTATCTATATAACACGCTGTGTCACATCACACAGCCTCTATATAACACCGACTGTCACATCACACAGCCTCGAAAAACACCCGGTGTCACATCACATAGCCTCTAAACAATAACATCGAGTGTCACATCACACAGCCTCTACAGAAAACACAGTATCACGTCAAACAGCCTCGATATATCACCCAGTGTCACATCACATCGCCTCTATATAACAGCCAGTGTCACATCACATCGCCTCTATATAACACCCAGTGTCACATCACACAGTCTCCAGATCAGACCCAGTTTCACATCCAACATTCTCTTTATGAAACTTAGTGTCAAATCACACAGCCTCGATATAACACCCAGTGTCACATAACACAGCCTCGATATAGCACCCAGTGTCACATCACGCAGCCTCTATATAAAAAAATCCAGTGTCACAAAACACAGCCTCCATACAACACCACATGTCACATCACACAGCCTCTATATAACACTCAGTGTCATATTACACAGCCTCGATATAACACCCAGTGTCACATCACGCAGCCTCTATATAAAAAAATCCAGTGTCACAAAACACAGCCTCCATACAACACCACATGTCACATCACACAGCCTCTATATAACACTCAGTGTCATATTACACAGACTCTATATAACACCCAGTGTCACCTCACACAGCCTCTATACAATCACACCCAGTGTCACATCACACATCGCCGACAATAACATGCGGTGTCACATCACACAGCCTATATTTAACATCCATTTTCACATCACACAGCCTCTACACAATAACACCCAGTGTCACCACACACAGCCTATGTTCAATAACACTCAGTGTCACATCACACAGCCTCTATCTAACACCCATTATCACATCACACAGCCTCTATCAAACACCCAGTATCACGTCAGACAGACTCTATATAACACCCATTGTCACATTATACAGCCTCTATATAAAACCCAGTGTCACATCACACAGCCTCTGTACAATAACACCCAGTATCATATCAGACAGCCTCAATATAATAACATCCAGTTTCACATCACACAGCCTCTATATAAAACCCATTGTCACATCACACAGCCTCTATATAACACCCAGTGTCACATCACACAGCCTCTATATACCACCCAGTGTCACATCACACATGCTCAAAATAATAACACCCAGTGCCACAACATTCTCTCTAAGTAACACCCAGTGTCACATCACACAGCCTCTATATAATAACACCCAGTGTCACATCAGACAGCGTCTGTCTAACAACAGCGAGTGTCACATCACACAACCTCTATGTAATAACACCCAGTGTCACATCACACAGCGTCTGTATAATAACACCCAGTGTCACATCACACAGCCTCTATATAACACGCAGTGTCACATCACACAGCCTCTATATAATACCCAGTTTCACATCACATAGCCTCTATATAACACCAAGTGTCACATCACACAGCCTCTATATAACACGCAGTGTCACATCACACAGCCTCTATATAACACCCAGTTTTACATCACTCAGCCTCTATATAACACCAAGTGTCACATCACACAGCCTCTATATAATAACAGCCAGCGTCACGTCACACAGCCTCTATATAACATCCATTGTCACATCACGCAGCCTCAATATAATAACACCCAGTATCACATCACACAGCCTCGATATAATAACACCCAGTGTTACATCACATAGCCTCTATATACCACCCAGTGTCACATCACACATCCTGAAAATAATAACACCCAGTGCCACAACACTCTCTCTCTATAACACCCAGTGTCACATCACACAGCCTCTATATAACACCCAGTTTCACATCACTCAGCCTCTATATAATAACACCCAGCCTTACGTCATACAGCCTCTGTGCAACACCCAGTATCACATCACACAGCCTCTATACAATAACACCCAGTGTCACATCACACAGCCTCTATAAAACATCCAGTGTCACATCACACAGCCTCGAAATAATAACACCCAGTGTCACTTCACGCAGCCTCTATATAATAACACCCAGTGTCACAGCACACAGCCTCTATATAATAACACCCAGCCATACGTCACACAGCCTCTGTGCAACACGCAGTGTCACATCACACAGCCTCTATTTAACACTCAGTGTCACATCACACAGCCTCTATATAATAACACCCAGTGTCACATCATGCAGCCTCTATATTATAACACCCATTGTCACATCACACAGCCTCTATATAATAACACCCAGCCTTACGTCACACAGCCTCTGTGCAACACGCAGTGTCACATCACACAGCCTCTATTTAACACTCAGTGTCACATCACACAGCCTCTATATAATAACACCCAGCGTCACATCACACAGCCTCTGTGTAATAACACCCAGTGTCACATCATGCAGCCTCTATATTATAACACCCATTGTCACATCACGCAGCCTCTATATAATAACACCCAATGTCACAGCACACAGCCTCTATATAATAACACCCAGCCTTACGTCACACAGCCTCTGTGCAACACCCAGTATCACATCACACAGCCTCTATATAATAACACCCAGCCTTACGTCACACAGCCTCTGTGCAACACCCAGTATCACATCACACAGCTTCAAAATAATAACACCCAGTGTCACATCACGCAGCCTCTATATAATAACACCCAGCCTTACGTCACACAGCCTCTGTGCAACACGCAGTGTCACATCACACAGCCTCTATTTAACACCCAGTGTCACATCAAACAGCCTCTATATAATAACACCCAGCGTCACATCATGCAGCCTCTATATTATAACACCCATTGTCACATCACGCAGCCTCTATATAATAACATGCAGTGTCACATCACACAGCCTCTATATAATAACACCCAGTGTCAAATTACACAGCGTCTGTTTTATAACACCCAGTGTCACATCACACAGACCCTATATAATAACACCCAGTGTCAAATCATGCAGCCTCTACATTATAACACCCATTGGCACATCACGCAGCCTCTATATGATAACACCCAGTTTCACATCACCCAGCCTCTATATATCAACCAGTGTGACATCACACAGCCTGTATATAACACCCAGTATCACATCACACAGCCTCTGCATACCCCCATTGTCACATCACACAGCCTCTATATAATAACACACAGTGTCACACCACACAACCTCTAGATAATAACACCCAGTATCACAGCACACAGCCTCAAAATAACCACCCAGTGTCACATCACACATCCTCAAAATAATAACACCCAGTGCCACAACACTCTCTCTATGTAACACCCAGTGTCACATCACACAGCCTCTATATAATAACACCCAGTGTCACATCACACAGTGTCTGTATAACAACACCCAGTGTCACATCACACAGCCTCTATATAATAACACCCAGTATCACATCACACAGCCTTTATATAACATCCAGTGTCACATCTCACAGCCTCTATATAATTATACCAAGTGCCACATCACACAGCCTCTATACAAAGCACCCAGTGTCACATCACACAGCCTCTATATAACACCCAGTATCACATCACACAGCCTCTATATAATAACACCCAGTGTCACATCACACAGCGTCTGTATAACAACACCCAGTGTCACATCACACAGCCTCTATATAATAACACCCAGTGTCACATCACACAGCCTCTATATAACACGCAGTGTCACATCACACAGCCTCTATATAACACCCAGTTTCATATCACTCAGCCTCTATATAACACCCAGTGTCACATCACACATACTCTATATAATAACACCCAGTGTCACATCACACATCCTCTATATAACAACCAGTCATACATCACACAGCCACAATATAATAACACCCAGTATCACATCACACAGCCTTTATATAACATCCAGTGTCACATCTCACAGCCTCTATATAATTATACCAAGTGCCACATCACACAGCCTCTATACAAAGCACCCAGTGTTACATCACACAGCCTCTATATAACACCCAGTTTCATATCACTCAGCCTCTATATAACACCCAGTGTCACATCACACATACTCTATATAATAACACCCAGTGTCACATCACACATCCTCTATATAACAACCAGTCATACATCACACAGCCACAATATAATAACACCCAGTATCACATCACACAGCCTCTATATAACACCCAGTGTCACATCATGCAGCCTCTATATAACTATACCAAGTGCCACATCACACAGCCTCGATACAAAGCACCCAGTGTCACATCACACAGCCTCTATATAATAATACGCAGTGTCACATCACACAGCCTCTATATAATAACACCCAGCGTCACTTCACACAGCCTCTATATAACACCCAGTTTCACATCACACAGCCTCTATATAATAACACCCAGCGTCACTTCACACAGCCTCTATATAACACCCAGTTTCACATCACACAGCCTCTAAATAACACCCAGTGTCACATCACACAGCCTCGATATAATAACATCCAGCGACACGAGACACAGCTTCTATATAACACCCATTCTCACATCACGCAGACTCTAGATAATAACAACCAGTGTCACATCGCACATCCTCTATGTCACAACCAGTCATAGATCACACAGCCCCAATATAATAACACCCAGTATCACCTCACACAGCCTCTAAACAAAAACACCCAGTGTCACATCTCACAGCCACAAAATAACACCCAGTGTCACATCACACAGACTCGATATAACACCAAGTGTCACATCACACAGCCTCTATATAATTATACCAAGTGCCACATCACACAGCCTCTATACAAAGCACCCAGTGTCACATCACACAGCCTCTATATAACACCCAGTATCAAGTCAGACAGACTCTATATAACACCCAGGGTCACATCACACAGCATCTATATAACACCAAGTGTCACATCACACAGCCTCTATATAATTATACCAAGTGCCACATCACACAGCCTCGATACAAAGCACCCAGTGTCACATCACACAGCCTCTATATAACACCCAGTATCAAGTCAGACAGACTCTATATAACACCCAGTGTCACATCACACAGCCTCTATATAATAACACACAGTGTCACATCACACAGCCTCTATATAATAACACCCGGTGTCACATCACACAGCCTCGATACAATAACACCCAGCGTTACGTCACCCAGCCTCTATATGTCACCCAGTGTCACATCACACATCCTCTATACAACATCCAGTCACACAACATGCAGCCGCAATATAGTGTGAAATCGATACAATAATACCCAGTGTCACATCTCAGAGCCACTATATAACATCCAGTGTCACAACACTCTCTCTATATAACACCCAGTTTCACATCTAACAGCCTCTATATAATAACACACAATGTCACATCACACAGCCTCTATATAACATGCAGCGTCACATCACGCAGCCTCGATATAAGACCCTGTTTCACATCTAACAGCCTCTATATAACACTCAATTTCACATCACACAGCCTCTACATAACACCTAGTTTCACATCACACAGCCTCTATATAATAACACTCAGTGTCACATCACACAGCCTCGACATAACACCCAGTGTTACGTCACACAGACTCTGTATAACACCCAGTGTCACGTCACACAGACTTTATATAACACCCATTGTCACATCACACAACCTCGATATAATAACACAGTGTCAAATCACACAGCCTCCATATAATAACACCCAGCATCACGTCACACAGCTTCTATATAACAAACATTGTCACAGCACGCAGCTTCTATATAATAACACCCAGGGTCACATCTCACAGCCTGTATATAACACCCAGTGTCACATCACACAACCTCTTTATAATAACACTCAATGTCACATCACACAGCATCTATATAATAACACCCAGTCTCATGTCACACAGACTTTATATAACACCCAGTGTCACATCACACAGCCTCTAAAAACACTCAGTGTCACATCACACAGCGTCTGTATAATAACATCCAATGTCACATCTCACAGCCACTTTATAACACCCAGTGTCACATCACACAGCCTCTATATACCACCCAGTGTCACATCACACAGCCTCTAGATAAGACCCTGTTTCACATCCAACAGCCTCTAGAAACACTCAATGGCACATCACACAGCCTCTGTATAACATGCAGTGTCACATCATGCAGCCTCAATATAATAACACCCAGTTTCACATCACACAGCCTCTATTTAACACCCATTTTCATATCACACAGCCTCTATATAATAACACCCAGTGTCACATCACACAGCCTCTATATAACACCCAGTGTCATATCTCACAGCTTCTATATCACACCAAGTGTCACATTACACAGCTTCTATATAACACCCAGTGTAACATCACACAGCCTCGAAATAACACGCAGTGTCACTTCCCACAGCCTCTATATAACACCCAGTTTCACATCACTCAGCCTCTATATAACACCCAGTGTCACATCACTCAGCCTCTATATAACACCCAGTGTCACATCACACAGCCTCTGTATAACACCCAGTGTCACATCACACAGCCTCCATATAATAACACCCAGTGTCACATCACACAGCGTCTGTATAATAACACCCAGTGTCACATCACACAGCCTCTATATAACATGCAGTGTCACATCATGCATCCTCAATATAATAACAACCAGTTTCACATCACACAGCCTCTATTTAACACCCATTTTCACATCACACAGCCTCGATATAATAACACCCAGTGTCACGTCACACAGACTTTATATCACACCCAGTTTCACATCACTCAGCCTCTATCCAATTACACCCAGTGCCACATCACCCAGCCTCTATACAATAAAATGCAGTGTCACATCACACATACTCTATATAACACCCAGTGTCACATCACACAGCCTCAAAACAATTATACCCAGTGCCACATCACCCAGCCTCTATACAATAAAATCCAGTGTCACAGCACACAGCCTCTATATAACACCAAGTTTCACATCACACAGCCTCAATATAACACCCAGTGTCACATCACCCAGCCTCTATATAACACTCAGTGTCACATCACACAGCCTCTATATAATAACACCCAGTGTCACATCACACATCCTCTATTTAACAACCAGTCACACAACTCACAGCCGCAATATAACAACACCCAGTGTGACATCACACAGCCTCTATATAACACCGAGTGGCACATCTCACAGCCACTATATAACACCCAGTGTCACATCACACAGCCTCTATATACCACCCAGTGTCACATCACACATCCTCAAAATAATAACACCCAGTGCCACAAAACTCTCTCTATATAACATCCAGTGTCACATCATACAGCCTCTGTATAACATGCAGTGTCACATCATACAGCCTCTTTATAATAACACCCAGTGTCACATCACACAGCGTCTGTATAACAACACCCAGTGTCACATCACACAGCCTCGATATAATAACACCCAGTGTCACATCACACAGCGTCTGTATAATAACACCCAGTGTCACATCACACAGCCTCTACATACCACCCAGTGTCACATCACACATCCTCAAAATAATAACACCCAGTGCCACAAAACTCTCTCTATATAACACCCAGTGTCACATCACACAGACTTTATATCACACCCAGTGTCACATCACACAGCCTCTATATAATAACACCCGGTGTCACATCACACAGCCTCGATATAATAACACCCAGCGTCACTTCACACAGCCTCTATATAACACCGAGTTTCACATCACGCAGCCTCGAGATAATAACAACCAGTGTCACATCACACATCCTCTATAACACAACCAGTCATACATCACACAGCCCCAATATAATAACACTCAGTATCACCTCACACAGCCTCGAGATAACACCCAGTGTCACATCTCACAGCCACAAAATAACACCCATTGTCACTTCACACAGACTCCATATAACACCCAGTTTCACATCACACAATCTCTAAATAATAACACCCAGTGTCCCGTCACACAGACTTTATATAACACACAGTGTCACATCACATTGCGTCTGTATAATAACACTCAGTGTGACATCTCACAGCCTGTATATAACACCCACTGTCACATCACACAGCCTCTATATAATAACACACAGTGTCACATCACACAGCCACTATATAATAACACCCAGCGTCACATCACACAGCCTCCATATAACACCCAGTTTCACATTACACAGTCTCTATATAATAACACACAGTGTCACAGCACGCAGCCTCTATATAATAACACCCAGTGTCACATCACACACCCGCTGTATAACAACCAGTCATACATCACACAGCCGCAATATAATAACACCCAGTATAACATCACACAGCCTCTACACAATAACACCCAGTGTCACATCACACAGCCTCTATTTCACACCCACTGTCACATCTCACAGCCACTATATAACACCCAGTATCACGTCAAACAGACTCTATATAACACCAAGTGTCACATCACACAATCTCCATATAACACCCAGTGTCACATCACACATCCTCAAAATAATAATACCCAGTGCCACAACACTCTCTCTATAAACAACCAGTGTCACATCATACAGCCTCTGTATAACATGCAGTGTCACATCACACAGCCTCTATATAATAACACCCAGTGTCACATCACACAGCATCTGTATAACAACACCCAGTGTCACATCACACAGCCTCTATATAATGACAACCGGTGTCACATCACACAGCGTCTGTATAATAACACCCAGTGTCACATCACACAGCCTCTATATAACATGCAGTGTCACATCATGCAGCCTCTATATAATAATACACAGTGTCACATCACACAGCCTCTAGATAACACCCAGTTTCACATCACACAGCCTCTATATAATAATACCCAGTGTCACATCACACAGCCTTTATATAACACCCAGTTTCACAGCACACAGCCTCTACATAACACCCAGTGTCACATCTCATAGCCTCGATATAATAACACCCAGCGACACGACACACAGACTTTATATAACACGCAGTGTCACATCACACAGCCTCTATATAATAACACCCAGTGTTACGTCACACAGCCTCTAATAACACGCAGTGTCACATCACACAGCCTCTATATAATAAAACCCAGCCTCACTTCACACAGCCTCTATATAACACCCAATTTCACATCACATAGCCTCAAAATAACACCCAGTTTCACATCACTAAGCCTCTATATAGCACCCAGTGTCACATCACGCAGCCTCTATATAACACCCAGTGTCACATCACACAGCCGCTATATAATTATACCAAGTGCCACATCGCACAGCCTCTATACAATAAAATCCAGTGTCACATCACACATATCGACATAACACCCAGTGTCACATCACACAGCCTCTATACAATTATACCCAGTGTCACATCAAACATCCTCTATACAATAACAGCCAGTGTCACATCACACAGCCTCTATATAACACCCAGTGTCACATCACACAGGCTCTATCTAACACGCAGTGTCACATCACACAGCCTCGATATAATAACAGCCAGTGTCACATCACAAAGCCTCTATACAGGAACACCCAGTGTCACATCACACAGCCTCTGTATAACACGCTGTGTCACATCACATAGCCTCTATTTAACACTCAGTTTCACATCAAACAGCCTCTATACAATAACAGCCAGTGTCACATCACACAGCCTCTATATAACACCCAGTGTCACATCACACAGGCTCTATCTAACACGCAGTGTCACATCACACAGCCTTGATATAATAACAGCCAGTGTCACATCACAAAGCCTCTATACAGGAACACCCAGTGTAACATCACACAGCCTCTGTATAACACGCTGTGTCACATCACATAGCCTCTATTTAACACTCAGTTTCACATCAAACAGCCTCTATACAATAACAGCCAGTGTCACATCACACAGCCTCTATATAACACCCAGTGTCACATCACACAGGCTCTATCTAACACGCAGTGTCACATCACACAGCCTCGATATAATAACACCCAGTGTCACATCACACAGCCTCTGTATAACACGCTGTGTCACATCACATAGCCTCTATTTAACACCCAGTGTCACATCACACAGCTTCTGTATAATTCCCAGTGTCACATCACACAGACTCTGTATAACACGCTGTGTCACAAAACACAGCCTCTATTTAACACTCAATGTCACATCACAAAGCCTTTATATAAAACCCAGTTTCACATCACACAGCCTCTATATAACACCCAGTTTTACATCACTCAGCCTCTATATAGCACCCAGTGTCACATCACATAGCCTCTATTTAACACCGTGTCACATCACACAGCCTCTGTATAATTCCCAGTGTCACATCACACAGCCTCTATATAACACCCAGTTTCACATCACACAGTCTCTATATAACACACAGTATCACATCACACAGCCTCTACACAAAAACACCCAGTGTCACATCACACAGCCTCTATATAATAACACCCAGCGTTACGTCACACAGCCTCCAGATAATAATACGCAGTGTTACTTCACACAGTCTCTGTCTAACACTCAGTGTCACATCACAAAGCCTCTATATATCACCCAGTGTCACATCTCAGAGCCTGTATATAACTCCGAGTGTCACATCACACAGCCTCTATATAATAACACACAGTGTCACATCACACAGCCTCTGTACAATAACAACCAGTGTCACATCAAACAGCCTCGATACAATAACACCCAATGTCACATCATACAGCCTCTACATAACACCCAGTGTCACATCACACAGCCTCTATATAATAACACCCAGTGTCACATCACACAGCCTCTATATAATAACACCCAGCGTTACATCACACAGCCTCTATATAATAATACGCAGTGTTACTTCACACGGCCTCTATAACACTCAGTGTCACATCACATAGCCTCGATATATCACCCAGTGTCACATCACAAAGCCTTGATATAACACACAGTGTCACATCACACAGCGTCTATATAATAACACTCAGCGTCACATCTCACAGCCTGTATATAACACCAAGTTTCACATCACACCATCTCTATATAATAACATACAGTGTCACATCACACAGCCTCTATATAATAACATACAGCAACACGTCACACAGCTTCTATATAACACCCATTGTCACATCACGCAGCCTCTGTATAATAACAACCAAAGTCACATCACACATCCTCGATATAACAACCAGACATACATCACACAGCTGCAATATAATAACACCCAGTATCACATCACACAGCCTCTATACAATAACACCCAGTGTCACATCACACAGCTTCTATATAACACCCAGTGTCACAACTCACAGCCTCAATGTAACACCCAGTGTCACATCACACAGACTCTATATAAAACCCAGTGTCACATCACACATCCTCTAGATAAGACCCTGTTTCACATCTAACAGCGGCTATATCACACTCAATGTCACATCACACAGCCTCTATATAACACCCAGTTTCACATCACACAGCCTCTATATAACACCCAGTTTCACATCACACAGCCTCTATATAACACCCAGTTTCACATCACACAGCCTCTATATAACACCCAGTGTCACATCACACAGACTCTATATAACACCCAGGGTCACATCACACAGCCTCTATATAACACCCAGTGTCACATCACACAGCATCTATATAACACCCAGTGTCACATCACACAGCATCTATATAACAACCAGTGTCACATCAAACAGCCTCTATACAATAACACCCAGTGTCACATCACACAGCCTCTATATACCACCCAGTTTCACATCCAACAGCCTCTATATAACAGCCAGTGTCACATCACACAGCCTCTATATAACACTTAGTGTCATATCACACACCCTCTATATAACACCCAGTGTCACATCACACTGCCTCGAGACAATAACACCCAGTGTCACATCACACAGCCTCTATATAACACCCAGTATCAAGTCAGACAGACTCTATATAACACCCAGGGACACATCACACAGCCTCTATATAATACCCAGTGTCACATCACACAGCCTTTATATAACACGCAGTGTCTCATCACACAGCCTCGATATAATAACACCCAGTGTCACATCACACATCCTCTATATAACACCCAGTGTCACATCACACATCCTCTATATAACACCCAGTGAGACATCACACAGCCTCTTTATAACACCCAGTGTCACATCACACAGCCTCTATATAACACCCAGTGTCACATCACACAGCCTCTATTTAAAACTCAGTGTCACATCACACAGCCTCTATATAATAATACGCAGTGTCACATCACACAGCCCCGATATAATAACACCCAGCGACACGACACACAGACTCTATATAACACCCAGTGTCACGTCACACAGCCTCTAAAAACACCCAGTGTCACATCACACAGCGTCTATATAATAACACAGTGTCACATCACACAGCCTCTATATAATAACACCCAGCGTCACTTCACACAGCCTCTATATAACACCCAGTTTCACATCACACAGCCTCTAAATAACACCCAGTGTCACATCACACAGCCTCGATATAATAACATCCAGCGACACGAGACACAGCTTCTATATAACACCCATTCTCACATCACGCAGCCTCTAGATAATAACAACCAGTGCCACATCGCACATCCTCTATATCACAACCAGTCATACATCACACAGCCCCAATATAATAACACCCAGTATCACCTCACACAGCCTCTATACAAAAACACCCAGTGTCACATCTCACAGCCACAAAATAACACCCAGTGTCACATCACACAGACTCGATATAAAACCCGGTGTCACATCACACAGCCTCTATATAACACCAAGTGTCACATCACACAGCCTCTATATAATTATACCAAGTGCCACATCACACAGCCTCTATACAAAGCACCCAGTGTCACATCACACAGCCTCTATATAACACCCAGTATCAAGTCAGACAGACTCTATATAACACCCAGGGTCACATCACACAGCATCGATATAATACCAAGTGTCACATCACACAGCCTCTATATAATTATACCAAGTGCCACATCACACAGCCTCGATACAAAGCACCCAGTGTCACATCACATAGCCTCTATATAACACCCAGTATCAAGTCAGACAGACTCTATATAACACCCAGTGTCACATCACACAGCCTCTATATAATAACACACAGTGTCACATCACACAGCCTCGATACAATAACACCCAGCGTTACGTCACACAGCCTCTGTATAACACGCAGTGTCACATCACACAGCCACTATATAACACCCAGTTTCACATCACACAGCCTCTATATAATAACACCCAATGTCACATCACACAGCCTCTATATAACATGCAGCGTCACATCACGCAGCCTCGATATAAGACCCTGTTTCACATCTAACAGCCTCTATATAACACCCAGTTTCACATCACACAGCCTGTATTTAACACCTAGTTTCACATCACACAGCCTCGATATAATAACACTCAGTGTCGCATCACACAGCGTCTCTATAATAACACCCAGTGTCACATCAAAAAGACTTGATATAACTCACAGTGTCACATCACACAGCCTCTAAAAACACCCAGTGTCACATCACACAGCGTCTGTATAATAACACCCAGTGTCACATCTCACAGCCACTTTATAACACCCAGTGTCACATCACACAGCCTCTATATACCACCCAGTGTCACATCACACAGCGTCTAGATAAGACCCTGTTTCACATCTAACACCCTCTATATAACACTCAGTGTCACATCACACAGCCTCTACATAACACCCAGTGTCACATCACACAGCATCTATATAACACCCAGTGTCACATCACACAGCATCTATATAACAACCAGTGTCACATCAAACAGCCTCTATACAATAACACCCAGTGTCACATCACACAGCCTCTATATACCACCCAGTTTCACATCCAACAGCCTCTATATAACAGCCAGTGTCACATCACACAGCCTCTATATAACACTTAGTGTCATATCACACACCCTCTATATAACACCCAGTGTCACATCACACTGCCTCGAGACAATAACACCCAGTGTCACATCACACAGCCTCTATATAACACCCAGTATCAAGTCAGACAGACTCTATATAACACCCAGGGACACATCACACAGACTCTATATAATACCCAGTGTCACATCACACAGCCTTTATATAACACGCAGTGTCACATCACACAGCCTCGATATAATAACACCCAGTGTCACATCACACATCCTCTATATTATAACACCCAGTGTCACATCACACAGCCTCTATTTCACACCCAGTGTCACATCACCCAGCCTCTATATAACACCCAGTGTCACATCACACATCCTCTATATAACACCCAGTGAGACATCACACAGCCTCTTTATAACACCCAGTGTCACATCACACAGCCTCTATATAACACCCAGTGTCACATCACACAGCCTCTATTTAAAACTCAGTGTCACATCACACAGCCTCTATATAATAATACGCAGTGTCACATCACACAGCCCCGATATAATAACACCCAGCGACACGACACACAGACTCTATATAACACCCAGTGTCACGTCACACAGCCTCTAAAAACACCCAGTGTCACATCACACAGCGTCTATATAATAACACAGTGTCACATCACACAGCCTCTATATAATAACACCCAGCGTCCCTTCACACAGCCTCTACATAACACCCAGTTTCACATCACACAGCCTCTAAATAACACCCAGTGTCACATCACACAGCCTCTACATAACACCCAGTGTCACATCACACCGCCTCTATAGAATAACACACAGCGTCACGTCACACATCCTCTATATAACACCCAGTATCACATCACACAGTCTCGATATAACACCCAGTGTCACATCTCACAGCTTCTATATAACACCCAGTTTCACATCACACAGCTTCTAGAAACACCCAGTGTAACATCACACAGCCTGGAAATAACACGCAGTGTCACTTCACACAGCCTCTATATAACATTCAGTTTCACATCACACAGCCTCTATATAACATGCAGTGTCACATCATGCAGCCTCAATATAATAACACCCAGTCTCACGACACACAGCCTCTATTTAACACCTATTTTCACATCACACAGCCTCTATATAATAACACCCAGCGTCACATCACACAGCCTCGATTTAACACCCAGTGTCACATCACACAGCGACTGTGTAATAACACTCAGTGTCACATCTCACAGCCTGTATATAACACCCAGTGTCACATCTCACTGCTTCTATATAACACCCAGTGTCACATCACACAGCTTCTATATAAGACCCTGTTTCACATCGAACAGCCTCTAGAAACACTCAATGGCACATCACACTGCCTCTACATAATAACACCCAGTGTCATATCACACAGCGTCTGTATAATAACACCCAGTGTCACATCACACAGCCTCTATATAACATGCAGTGTCACATCATGCAGCCTCAATATAATAACACCCAGTCTCACGTCACACAGCCTCTATTTAACACCCATTTTCACATCACACAGCCTCTATATAATAACACCCAGTGTCACATCACACAGCCTCGATTTAACACCCAGTGTCACATCACACAGCCTCTTTATAATAACATTCAATGTCACATCACACAGCATCTATATAATAACACCTAGTCTCATGTCACACAGACTTTATATAACACCCAGTGTCACATCACACAGCCTCTATATAACACCCAGTGTCACGTCACACAGCCTCTAAAAACACCCAGTGTCACATCACACAGCGTCTGTGTAATAACACTCAGTGTCACATCTCACAGCCTGTATATAACACCCAGTGTCACATCTCACAGCCACTATATAACACCCAGTGTCACATCACACAGCCTCTATATACCACCCAGTGTCACATCACACAGCGTCTATATAAGACCCTGTTTCACATCTAACAGCCTCTATATAACACTCAATGTCACATCACACAGCCTCTACATAACACCCAGTTCCACATCACACAGCCTCTATATAACACTCAGTTTCACATCACACAGCCTCTACATAACACCCAGTGTCACATCACACCGCCTCTATATAATTACACCCAGCGTCACGTCACACATCCTCGATATAACAACCAGTCACACATCACACAGCCGCAATATAATAACACCCAGTATCACATCACACAGCCTATATATAACATGCAGTGTCACATCATGCAGCCTCAATATAATAACACCCAGTTTTACATCACACAGCCTATATACAATAACACCCAATGTCACATCACACAGCCTCTATGTAACACCCAGTGTCACATCACACAGCCTCTATATACCACCCAGTTTCACATCACTCAGCCTCTATATAATACCCAGTGTCACATCACACAGCCTCTATATAATAACAATCAGCGTCACATCACACAGCCTCTATATAACACCCAGTTACACATCACACAGCCTCTATATAATAACACCCAGTATCACATCACACAGCCTCTATACAATAACACCCAGTGTCACATCACACAGCCTCTGTGTAACACGCAGTGTCACATCACATAGCCTCTATTTAACACTCAGTATCACATCACACAGCCTCTATATAATAACACCCAGTGTCACAGCACACAGCCTCTATTTAACACTCAGTGTCACATCACACAGCCACTATATAATAACACCCAGTGTCACAGCACACAGCCTCCATATAACACCCAGTCACACATCACACAGCTGCAATATAATAACACCCAGTATCACATCACACAGCCTCTATATAACATGCAGTGTCACATCGTGCAGCCTCAATATAATAACACCCAGTTCCACATCACACAGCCTCTATATAACACCCATTTTCACATCACACAGCCTCTATATAATAACACCCAGTGTCACATCACACAGCCTCGATATAACACCCAGTGTCACATCACACAGCCTCTATATAACACCCAGTTTCACATCACACAACCTCTTTATAATAACATTCAATGTTAGATCACACAGCATCGATATAATAACACCCAGTCTCATGT
The DNA here is from genome assembly GCF_044704955.1 of Pristiophorus japonicus. NCBI lineage: Eukaryota > Metazoa > Chordata > Chondrichthyes > Pristiophoridae > Pristiophorus > Pristiophorus japonicus. Next base: position 128,189,946 of record NC_091982.1, read on the forward strand.
CACACAGACTTTATATAACACCCAGTGTCACATCACACAGCCTCTATATAACACCCAGTGTCACGTCACACAGCCTCTAAAAACACCCAGTGTCACATCACACAGCGTCTGTGTAATAACACTCAGTGTCATATCTCACAGCCTGTATATAACATCCAGTGTCACATCTCACAGCCACTATATAACACCCAGTGTCACATCACACAGCCTCTATATACCACCCAGTGTCACATCTCACAGCCACTATATAACACCCAGTGTCACATCACACAGCCACTATATAACACCCAGTTCCACATCACACAGCCTCTATATAACACCCATTTTCACATCACACAGCCGCTATATAATAACACCCAGTGTCACATCACACAGCCTCTCTATAACAACCAGTCACACATCACACAGCTGCAATATCATAACACCCAGTATCACATCACACAGCCTCTATACAATAACACCCAATGTCACATCACACAGCCTCTATGTAACACCCAGTGTCACATCACACAGGCTCTATATACCACCCAGTTTCACATCACTCAGCCTCTATATAATACCCAGTGTCACATCACACAGTCTCTATATAATAACAATCAGCGTCACATCACACAGCCTCTTTATAACACCCAGTTACACATCACACAGCCTCTATATAATAACACCCAGTATCACATCACACAGCCTCTATACAATAACACCCAGTGTCACATCACACAGCCTCTGTGTAACACGCAGTGTCACATCACATAGCCTCTATTTAACACTCAGTATCACATCACACAGCCTCTATATAATAACACCCAGTTTCACAGCACACAGCCTCTATTGAACACTCAGTGTCACATCACACAGCCTCTATATAATAACACCCAGTGTCACAGCACACAGCCTCCATATAACACCCAGTTTCACATCACACAGCCTCTATATAACATCCAGTGTCACGTCACACAGCCTCTAAAAACACCCAGTGTCACATCACACAGCGTCTGTGTAATAACACTCAGTGTCACATCTCACAGCCTGTATATAACATCCAGTGTCACGTCACACAGCCTCTAAAAACACCCAGTGTCACATCACACAGCGTCTGTGTAATCACACTCATTGTCATATCTCACAGCCTGTATATAACACCCAGTGTCACATCTCACAGCCACTATATAACACCCAGTGTCACATCACACAGCCTGTATATACCACCCAGTATCACATCACTAATCCTCAAAATAATAACACCCATTGCCACAACACTCTCTCTAGAAACACCCAGTGTCACATCACACAGCCTCTATATAACACCCAGCGTCACGTCACACATCCTCGATATAACAACCAGTCATACATCACACAGCTGCAATATAATAACACCCAGTATCACATCACACAGCCTATATATAACATGCAGTGTCACATCGTGCAGCCTGAATATAATAACACCCAGTTCCACATCATACAGCCTCTATATAACACCCATTTTCACATCACACAGCCTCTATATAATGACACCCAGTGTCACATCACACAGCCTCGATATAACACCCAGTATCACATCACACAGCCTCGATATAACACCCAGTTTCACATCACACAACCTCTTTATAATAACATTCAATGTTAGATCACACAGCATCTATATAATAACACCCAGTCTCATGTCACACAGACTTTATATAACACCCAGTGTAACATCACACAGCCTGGAAATAACACGCAGTGTTACTTCACACAGCCTCTATATAACATTCAGTTTCACATCACACAGCCTCTATATAACATGCAGTGTCACATCATGCAGCCTCAATATAATAACACCCAGTCTCACGACACACAGCCTCTATTTAACACCTATTTTCACATCACACAGCCTCTATATAATAACACCCAGCGTCACATCACACAGCCTCGATTTAACACCCAGTGTCACATCACACAGCCTCTATATAACACCCAGTTTCACATCACACAACCTCTATATAACACCCAGTGTCACATCACACAGCCTCTAAAAACACCCAGTGTCACATCACACAGCGTCTGTGTAATAACACTCAGTGTCATATCTCTCAGCCTGTATATAACACCCAGTGTCACATCTCACAGCCACTATATAACACCCAGTGTCACATCACACAGCCTCTATATACCACCCAGTGTCACATCTCACAGCCACTATATAACACCCAGTGTCACATCACACAGCCACGATATAACACCCAGTTCCACATCACACAGCCTCTATATAACACCCATTTTCACATCACACAGCCGCTATATAATAACACCCAGTGTCACATCACACAGCCTCTCTATAACAACCAGTCACACATCATACAGCTGCAATAGAATAACACCCAGTATCACATCACACAGCCTCTATACAATAACACCCAATGTCACATCACACAGCCTCTATATACCACCCAGTTTCACATCACTCAGCCTCTATATAATACCCAGTGTCACATCACACAGCCTCTATATAATAACAATCAGCGTCACATCACACACCATCTATATAACACCCAGTTACACATCACACAGCCTCTATATAATAACACCCAGTATCACATCACACAGCCTCTATACAATAACACCCAGTGTCACATCACACAGCCTCTGTGTAACACGCAGTGTCACATCACATAGCCTCTATTTAACACTCAGTGTCACATCACACAGCCTCTATATAATAACACCCAGTGTCACAGCACACAGCCTCGATTGAACACTCAGTGTCACATCACACAGCCTCTATATAATAACACCCAGTGTCACAGCACACAGCCTCCATATAACACCCAGTTTCACATCACACAGCCTCTATATAACATCCAGTGTCTCATCACACAGCCTCTATATAATAACACCCAGTGCCACATCACACAGACCTCTGCACAATAACACCCAGTGTGACATCACACAACCTCTATATAACACCCAGTGTCACATCTCACAGCCTCTATATAACACCAGTGTCACATCACAAAGCCTGTATATAATAACACCCAGTGTCAAAGCACACAGCGTATGTATAACAACACCCAGTGTCACATCACACAGCCTCTATATAATAACACCCAGTGTCATATCACACAGCGTCTGTATAATAACTCCCAGTGTCACATCATACAGCCTCCAGATAAGACCCTGTTTCACATCTAACAGCTTCTATATAACACTCAATGTCACATCACACAGCCTCTATATAACACCCAATTTCACATCACACAGCCTCTATTTAACACCCAGTTTCACATCACACAGCCTCTATATCATAACTCCCAGTGTCAAATCATGCAGCCTCTACATTATAACACCCATTGGCACATCACACAGCCTCGATATAATACCACCCAGTGTCACAGCACACAGCCTCAATATAACACCCAGTTTCACATCACACAGCCTCTAGATAAGACCCTGTTTCACCTCTTACAGCCTCTATATAACACTCAATGTCACATCACACAGCCTCTATATAACACCCAGTATAACATCACACAGCCTCGAGATAAGACCCTGTTTCACATCACACAGCCTCTATTTAACACTCAGTTACACCTCACACAACCTCTATATAATAACACCCACTGTCACATCACGCAGCCTCTATATAATAACACCCATTGTCACATCACGCAGCCTCTATATAATAACACCCATTGTCACATCACGCAGCCTCTATATAATAACACCCAGTGTCACTGCGCACAGCCTCTAGATAAGACCCTGTTTCACCTCTTACAGCCTCTATATAACACACAATGTCACATCACACAGCCTCTATATAACACCCAGTATCACATCACACAGCCTCGAGATAAGACCCTGTTTCACATCACACAGCCTCTATTTAACACTCAGTGTCACCTCACACAGCCTCTATATAATAAAACCCAGTGTCACATCACATAGCCTCTATATAATAACACCCACTGTCACATCACACAGCCTCTATACAATAATTCCCAGCGTTACGTCACACAGCTTCTGCATAACACGCAGTGTCACATCACACAGCCTCTATTTAATACTCAGTTTCAATTCACACAGCCTCTATATAATACCCATTGTCACATCTCACAGCCACTATATAACACCCAGTGTCACATCACACAGCCTCTATATAACACCCAGTGTCACATAACACAGCCTCTATATAATAACACACAGTGTCACATCACACAGCCTCTGTATAACACGCTGTGTCACATCACACAGCCTCTATTTAACACCCAGTATCAAGTCAGACAGACTCTATCACACCCAGGGTCACATCACACAGCCTCTATCTAATAACACCCAGTGTCACATCACACAGCCTCTATATAAAACCCAATGTCACAACACACATCCTCTATGCAATTATACCCAATGCCACATCACACAGCCTCTAGACAATAACAGCCAGTGTCACATCACACAGCCTTTAGATAACACCCAGCATTACGTCACACAGCCTCTGTATAACACGCAGTGTCACATCACACAGCCTCTATTTGATACTCAGTTTCACATCACACAGCATCTATATAAAAACACCCAGTGTCACATCATACAGCCTCTATATTATAACACCCATTGTCACATCACGCAGCCTCTATTTCATAACACCCAGTGTCACAGCACACAGCCTCTATATAACACCCAGTTTCACATTAAACAGCCTCTATATAACACCCAGTGTCACATCACACAGCCTCTATATACCACCCAGTGTCACATCACACATCCTCAAAATAATAACACCCAGTGCCACAACACTCTCTCCATATAACACCCATTGTCACATCACACAGCCTCTATATAACACCCAGTGTCACATCACACAGCCTCTAGATAAGACCCTGTTTCAACTCTAACAGCCTCTATATAACACTCAATGTCACCTCACACAGCCTCTATATAATAACATCCAGTGTCACATCACATAGCCTCTATATAATAACACCCAGTGTCACATCACACAGCCTCTATACAATAACTCCCAGCGTTACATCACACAGCCTCTGTATAACACGCAGTGTCACATCACACAGCCTCTATATAATAACACCCATTGTCACATCTCACAGACACTATATAACACCCAGTGTCACATCACACAGACACTATATAACACCCAGTGTCACATCACACAGCCTCGATCTAACACCCAGTGTCACATCACACAGCCTCTATATAATAAAACCCAGTGTCACATCACACAGCCTCTATACAGTAACACCCAGTGTCGCATCACACAGCCTCTGTATAACACGCTGTGTCACATCACACAGCCTCTATTTAACACTCAGTGTCGATTCACACGGCCTCTATATAATAACACCCAGTGTCACATCACACAGCCTCTATATAATAAAAACCAGTGTCACATCACACAGCCTCTATACAGTAACACCCAGTGTCACATCACACAGCCTCTGTGTAACACGCTGTGTCACATCACACAGCCTCTATTTAACACCCTGTATCAAGTCAGACAGACTCTATATAACACCCAGGGTCACATCACACAGCCTCTATCTAATAACACCCAGTGTCACAACACACAGCCTCTAGACAATAACAGCCAATGTCACATCACACAGCCTTTAGATAACACCTAGTATCAAGTCAGACAGACTCTATATAACACCCAGTGTCACATCACACAGCCTCTATATAATAACACCTATTGTCACATCGCGCAGCCTCTATATAATAACACCCAGTGCCACATCACACAGCATCGATATAACACCCAGTATCACGTCAAACAGCCTCGATATCTCACCCAGTGTCACATCACATAGCCTCCATATAGCAGCCAGTGTCACATCACACAGCCTCTATATAACACCCAGTTTCACATCCAACAGCCTCTATATAACAGCCAGTGTCACATCACACAGCCTCTATATAACACTTAGTGTCATATCACACACCCTCTATATAACACCCAGTGTCACATCACACTGCCTCGAGACAATAACACCCAGTGTCACCACACACATCCTCTGTTCAATAACACCCAGTGTCACATCACACTGCCTCTATATAACACCCAGTATCACGTCAGACAGACTCTATATCACACCAAGTGTCATATTATACAGCCTCTATATAAAACCCAGTGTCACATCACACAGACTCTATATAACACCCAGTGTCACATCAAACAGTCTCGATAGAATTATACCCAGTGTCACATCACACAGCCTCTATACAGGAACGCCCAGTGTCACATCACACAGCCTCTGTATAACACGCTGTGTCACATCGCACAGCCTCTATTTAACACCCAGTGATACATCATGCAGCCTCTATATTATAACACCCATTGTCACATCTCGCAGCCTCTATATAATAACAACCAGTGTCACAGCACACAGCCTCTCTATAACAGCCAGTGCCACATCACACAGCCTCTATTTAACACTCAGTATCGATTCACACTGCCTCTATATAATAACACCTATTGTCACATCACACAGCCTCTATATAATAACACCTATTGTCACATCACGCAGCCTCTATATAATAACACCCAGTGCCACATCACACAGTATCTATATAACACGCTGTGTCACATCACACAGCCTCTATATAACACCGACTGTCACATCACACAGCCTCGAAAAACACCCAGTGTCACATCACATAGCCTCTAAACAATAACATCGAGTGTCACATCACACAGCCTCTACAGAAAACACAGTATCACGTCAAACAGCCTCGATATATCACCCAGTGTCACATCACATCGCCTCTATATAACAGCCAGTGTCACATCACACAGCCCCTATATAACACCCAGTGTCACATCACACAGTCTCCAGATCAGACCCAGTTTCACATCCAACATTCTCTTTATGAAACTTAGTGTCAAATCACACAGCCTCGATATAACACCCAGTGTCACATAACACAGCCTCGATATAGCACCCAGTGTCACATCACGCAGCCTCTATATAAAAAAATCCAGTGTCACAAAACACAGCCTCCATACAACACCACATGTCACATCACACAGCCTCTATATAACACTCAGTGTCATATTACACAGCCTCGATATAACACCCAGTGTCACATCACGCAGCCTCTATATAAAAAAATCCAGTGTCACAAAACACAGCCTCCATACAACACCACATGTCACATCACACAGCCTCTATATAACACTCAGTGTCATATTACACAGACTCTATATAACACCCAGTGTCACCTCACACAGCCTCTATACAATCACACCCAGTGTCACATCACACATCGCCGACAATAACACGCGGTGTCACATCACACAGCCTATATTTAACATCCATTTTCACATCACACAGCCTCTACACAATAACACCCAGTGTCACCACACACAGCCTATGTTCAATAACACTCAGTGTCACATCACACAGCCTCTATATAACACCCAGTATCACATCACACAGCCTCTATCAAACACCCAGTATCACGTCAGACAGACTCTATATAACACCCATTGTCACATTATACAGCCTCTATATAAAACCCAGTGTCACATCACACAGCCTCTGTACAATAACACCCAGTATCATATCAGACAGCCTCAATATAATAACATCCAGTTTCACATCACACAGCCTCTATTTAAAACCCATTGTCACATCACACAGCCTCTATATAACACCCAGTGTCACATCACACAGCCTCTATATACCACCCAGTGTCACATCACACATGCTCAAAATAATAACACCCAGTGCCACAACATTCTCTCTAAGTAACACCCAGTGTCACATCACACAGCCTCTATATAATAACACCCAGTGTCACATCAGACAGCGTCTGTCTAACAACAGCGAGTGTCACATCACACAACCTCTATGTAATAACACCCAGTGTCACATCACACAGCGTCTGTATAATAACACCCAGTGTCACATCACACAGCCTCTATATAACACGCAGTGTCACATCACACAGCCTCTATATAATACCCAGTTTCACATCACATAGCCTCTATATAACACCAAGTGTCACATCACACAGCCTCTATATAACACGCAGTGTCACATCACACAGCCTCTATATAACACCCAGTTTTACATCACTCAGCCTCTATATAACACCAAGTGTCACATCACACAGCCTCTATATAATAACAGCCAGCGTCACGTCACACAGCCTCTATATAACATCCATTGTCAAATCACGCAGCCTCAATATAATAACACCCAGTATCACATCACACAGCCTCGATATAATAACACCCAGTGTTACATCACATAGCCTCTATATACCACCCAGTGTCACATCACACATCCTGAAAATAATAACACCCAGTGCCACAACACTCTCTCTCTATAACACCCAGTGTCACATCACACAGCCTCTATACAATAACACCCAGTGTCACATCACACAGCCTCTATAAAACATCCAGTGTCACATCTCACAGCCTCGAAATAATAACACCCAGTGTCACATCACGCAGCCTCTATATAATAACACCCAGTGTCACAGCACACAGCCTCTATATAATAACACCCAGCCTTACGTCACACGGCCTCTGTGCAACACGCAGTGTCACATCACACAGCCTCTATTTAACACTCAGTGTCACATCACACAGCCTCTATATAATAACACCCAGCGTCACATCACACAGCCTCTGTGTAATAACACCCAGTGTCACATCATGCAGCCTCTATATTATAACACCCATTGTCACATCACGCAGCCTCTATATAATAACACCCAATGTCACAGCACACAGCCTCTATATAATAACACCCAGCCTTACGTCACACAGCCTCTGTGCAACACCCAGTATCACATCACACAGCCTCTATACAATAACACCCAGTGTCACAACACACAGCCTCTATAAAACATCCAGTGTCACATCTCACAGCCTCTATGTAACACTCAGTGTCACATCACACAGCCTCTATGTAACACTCAGTGTCACATCACACAGCTTCAAAATAATAACACCCAGTGTCACATCACGCAGCCTCTATATAATAACACCCAGTGTCACAGCACACAGCCTCTATATAATAACACCCAGTGTCACAGCACACAGCCTCTATATAATAACACCCAGCCTTACGTCACACAGCCTCTGTGCAACACGCAGTGTCACATCACACAGCCTCTATTTAACACACAGTGTCACATCACACAGCCTCTATATAATAACACTCAGTGTCACATCAAGCAGCCTCTATATAATAACACCCAGCGTCACATCAAACAGCCTCTATATTATAACACCCATTGTCACATCACGCAGCCTCTATATAATAACACCCAATGTCACAGCACACAGCCTCTATATAATAACACCCAGTCTTACGTCACACAGCCTCTGTGCAACACGCAGTGTCACATCACACAGCCTCTATTTAACATTCAGTGTCACATCACACAGCTTCTATATAATAACACCCAGTGTCACGTCACACGCCTCTATATAATAACACACAGTGTCACATCATGCAGCCTCTGTATTATAACACCCATTGTCACATCACGCAGCCCCTATATAATAACACCCAGTGTCACAGCACACAGCCTCTATATAACACCCAGTTTCACATCACACAGCCTCTATGTAAAAGCCAGTGTCACATGACACATCCTCTATATAACAACCAGTCACACAACACACAGCCGCAATATTATAACACCCAGTGTCACATCACACAGACCGCTATACAATAACACGCAGTGTGACCTCACACAGCCTCTATATAACACCCAGTGCCACATCTCACAGCCTCTATATAACACCAGTGTGACATCACACAGCCTCTATATTATACCACCCAGTGTCACATCACACAGCCTCTTTCTAATAACACCCAGTGTGACATCATGCAGCCTCTGTATAATAACACCCAGTGTCACATCACACAGCCTCTATATAACACCAGTTTCACATCACTCAGCATCTATACAACACCAAGTGTCACATCACACAGCCTCTATATAATAACACCCAGCCTTACGTCACACAGCCTCTATTTAACACTCAGTGTCACATCACACAGCCTCTATATAATAACACCCAGTGTCACATCACACAGCCTCTGTGTAATAACACCCAGTGTCACATCATGCAGCCTCTATATTGTTACACCATTTGTCACATCACACAGCCTCTATATAATAACAACCAGTGTCACAGCACACAGCCTCTATATAATAACACCCAGCCTTACGTCACACAGCCTCTGTGTAACACGCAGTGTCACATCACACAGCCTCTATATAATAACACCCAGTGTCACATCATGCAGCCTCTGTATTTTAACACCCATTGTCACATCACGCAGCCTCTATATAATAACACCCAGTTTCACATCACACAGCCTCTATATAATAACACTCAGTGTCACATGACACATCCTCTGTATAACAACTAGTCACACAACACACAGCCGCAATATTATAACACCCAGTGTCACATCACACAGACTTCTATACAATAACACCCAGTGTGACATCACACAGCCTCTATATAACACCGAGTGGCACATCTCACAGCCACTATATAACACCCAGTGTCACATCACACAGCCTCTATATACCACCCAGTGTCACATCACACATCCTCAAAATAATAACACCCAGTGCCACAAAACTCTCTCTATATAACACCCAGTGTCACATCATACAGCCTCTGTATAACATGCAGTGTCACATCATACAGCCTCTTTATAATAACACCCAGTGTCATATCACACAGCGTCTGTATAACAACACCCAGTGTCACATCACACAGCCTCGATATAATAACACCCAGTGTCACATCACACATCCTCAAAATAATAACACCCAGTGCCACAAAACTCTCTCTATATAACACCCAGTGTCACATCACACAGACTTTATATCACACCCAGTGTCACATCACACAGCCTCTATATAATAATACCGTGTCACATCACACAGCCTCCATATAACACTCAATGTCACATCACAAAGCCTCGATATAACACCCAGTTTCACATCACACAGCCTCTATATAACACCCAGTTTTACATCACTCAGCCTCTATATAGCACCCAGTATCACATCACGCAGCCTCAAGATAACACCCAGTGTCACATCACACAACCTATATATAATAACACCCACTGTCACATCACACAGCCTCTGTATAACACGCTGTGCTACATCACACAGCCTCTATATAACACCCAGTGTCACATCACACAGCCTCTATATAATAACATCCAGTGTCACATCACACATCCTCTATATAACAACCAGTCACACAACACAGAACCACAATATAATAACACCCAGTGTCTCACCACACAACCTCTATATAATAACACCAAGTGTCACGTCACATAGCCTCTATTTCACGCTCAGTGTCACATCACACAGTCTCTACATAATAACACGCAGTGTCACATCACACAGCCTCAATATAATAACACCCAGTATCACAACACACAGCCTCTATATGATAATACCGTGTCACATCACACAGCCTCCATATAACACTCAATGTCACATCACTCAGCCTCTATATAGCACCCAGTGTCACATCACGCAGCCTCAAGATAACACCCAGTGTCGCATCACACAGCCTCTATATAATAACACCCAGCGTCACGTCACACAGCCTCTATACTGTAACACCCAGTGTCACATCACACAGACTCTGTATAACACGCTGTGTAACATCACAGAGCCTCTATTTAACACTCAGTGTCACATCACACAGCCTCTAAATAATAACACCCAGTGTCACATCACACAGCCTCGATATAAAAACACCCAGCGTTACATCACACAGCCTCTATATAACAATACGCAGTGTCACATCACAAAGCCTCGATATATCACCCAGTGTCACATCACAAAGCCTTGATATAACACACAGTGTCACATCACACAGCGGCTGTATAGTAACACGCAGTGTCACATCTCACAGCCTGTATATAACTCCCAGTGTCACATCACACAGCCTCTATATAACATCACACAGCATCACGTCACACAGCCTCTATATAACACCAAGTTTCACATCACACAGTCTCTATATAATAACACACAGTGTCACATCACACAGCCTCTATATAATAACACGCAGTGTTACTTCACACAGCCTCTGTATAACACGCAGTGTCACATCACACAGCCTCTATATAACACCCAGTGTCACATCACACAACCTATATATAATAACACCCACTGTCACATCACACAGCCTCTGTATAACACGCTGTGCTACATCACACAGCCTCTATATAACACCCAGTGTCACATCACACAGCCTCGATATAATAATACCCAGTGTCACATCACACAGCCTCGATATAATAACATCCAGCGTTACATCACACAGCATCTATATAATAACACGCAGTGTGACTTCACACAGTCTCTGTATAACACGCAGTGTCACATCACACAGCCTCTATTTAATACTCAGTTTCACATCATACAGCCTCGAGATAATAACACCCAGTGTCACATCACACAGCCTCTATATAACACCCAGTATCAAGTCAGACAGACTCTATATAACACCCAGGGACACATCACACAGCCTCTATATAACACCCAGTGTCACATCACACAGCCTTTATATAACACCCAGTGTCACATCACACAGCCTCTATATAATAACACCCAGTGTCACATCACACAGCCTCTATACTGTAACACCCAGTGTCACATCACACAGTCTCTATATAATAACACCCAGCGTTACGTCACACAGCCTCTATATAATAATACGCAGTGTTACTTCACACAGCTGCAATATAATAACACCCAGTATCACATCACACAGCCTCTATACAATAACACCCAGTGTCACAACGCACAGCCTCAATGTAACACCCAGTGTCACATCACACAGACTCTATATAAAACCCAGTATCACATCCCACAGCCTTTATATAACACCCAGTATCACGTCAAACAGACTCTATATAACACCCATTGTCACATCACACAACCTCTATATAACACCCAGTGTCACATCACACAGCTTCTATATAACACCCAGTGTCACATCACACAGCCTCGATATAACACACAGTGTCACTTCACACAGCCTGTATATAACACCCAGTTTCACATTACTCAGCCTCGATTTAACACCCAGTTTCACATCACACAGCCTCAATATAATACCCAGTTTCACATCACTCATCCTCAATATAGCACCCAGTGTCACATCACACAACCTCTATATAATAACACCCAGCATTACGTCACACAGCCTCAATATTATAACACAGTGTCACATCACACAGCCCCGATATAATAACACCCAGTGTCACGTCACACAGCCTCTATAGAACACCTAGTTTCACATCACACAGTCTCGATATAATAACACCCAGTGTCACATCACACAGCCTCTATATAACACCCAGTATCAAGTCACACAGCCTCTATATAATAATACGCAGTGTTACTTCACACAGCCTCTGTATAACACTCAGTTTCACATCACAAAGCCTCTATATATCACCCAGTGTCACATCACAAAGCCTGTATATAACTCCCAGTGTCACATCACACAGCCTCTCTATAATAACACACAGCGTCACGTCACACAGCCTCTATATAACACCAAGTTTCACATCACACAGTCTCTATATAATCACACCCAGTGTCACATCACACAGCCTCAACACAATAACAACCAGTGTCACATCAAACAGCCTCTATACAATAACACCCAGTGTCACATCACACAGCCTCTATATAACACCCAGTATCAAGTCAGACACACTCTATATAATAACACCCAGTGTCACATCACACAGCCTCTACACTGTAACACCCAGTGTCACATCACACAGCCTCTACACTGTAATACGCAGTGTCACATCACACAGACTCTATATAATAACACCCAGCGTTACGTCACACAGCCTCTATATAATAATACGCAGTGTTACTTCACACAGCCTCTGTATAACACTCAGTGTCACATCACAAAGCCTCTATATATCACCCAGTGTCACATCACAAAGCCTGTATAATACTCCCAGTGTCACATCACACAGCCTCTATATAATAACACCCAGTGTCACATCACGCAGCCTCTATATAATAACAACCAGCGTCACATCACACATCCTCTATATAACAACCAGACATACATCACACAGCTGCAATATAACACCCAGTATCACATCACACAGCCTCGATACAACAACACCCAGTGTCACATCACACAGCCTCTATACAATAACAACCAGTGTCACATCAAACAGCTTCTATACAATAACACCCAATGTCACATCATACAGCCTCTACATAACACCCAGTATCAAGCCAGACAGACTCTATATAACACCCAGGGTCACATCACACAGCCTCTATATAACACCCAGTGTCACATCACACAGCCTCTATATAACACACAGTGTCACATCACACAGCCTCGATATAATAACACCCAGTGTCACATCACACAGCCTCAATACTGTAACAGCCAGTGTCACATCACACAGACTCTGTATAACACGCTGTGTCACATCACAGAGGCTCTATTTAACACTCAGTGTCACATCACACAGCCTCTATACAATAACAACCAGTGTCACATCAAACAGCCTCTATACAATAACACCCAATGTCACATCATACAGCCTCTACATAACACCCAGTATCAAGCCAGACAGACTCTATATAACACCCAGTGTCACATCACACAGCCTCTATACAATAACACCCAGGGTCACATCACACAGCCTCTATATAACACCCAGTGTCACATCACACAGCCTCTATATAACACACAGTGTCACATCACACAGCCTCTATATAATAACACCCAGTGTCACATCACACAGCCTCTATATAACAACCAGACATACATCACACAGCTGCAATATAATAACACCCAGTATCACATCACACAGCCTCTACACAATAACACCCAGTGTCACATTACACAGCCTCTATATAACACCCAGTGTCACAACTCACAGCCTCAATGTAACACCCAGTGTCACATCACACAGACTCGATATAAAACCCAGTGTCACATCACACTTCCTCTAGATAAGACCCTGTTTCACATCTAACAGCGGATATATCACACTCAATGTCATATCACACAGCCTCTATATAACACCCAGTTTCACATCACACAGCCTCTATATAACACCCAGTTTCGCATCACACAGCCTCTATTTCACACCCATTGTCACATCACACAGCCTCTATATAACACCCAGTTTCACATCACACAGCCTCTATATATAACCCAGTCTCACGTCACACAGCCTCTATTTAACACCCATTTTCACATCACACAGTCTCTATATAACAACCAGTCATACATCACACAGCCTCTGTACAATAACACCCAGTGTCACATCACACAGCCTCTATATAACACCCAGTGTCTCATCACACAGACTCTATATAACACCCAGTGTCACATCACACAGTCTCTATATAACAACCAGTCATACATCACACAGCCTTTGTACAATAACACCCAGTCTCACATCACACAGACTCGATATAAAACCCAGTGTCACATCACACATCTTCTAGATAAGACCCTGTTTCACATCTAACAGCCGCTATATCACACTCAATGTCACATCACACAGCCTCTACATAACATCCAGTTTCACATCACACAGCCTCTAGAAACACCCAGTTTCGCATCACACAGCCTCTATATAACACCCATTGTCACATCACACAGCCTCGAGATAAGACCCTTTTTCACATCTAACAGCCTCTATATAACACTCAATGTCACATCACACAGCCTCTATATAACACCCAGATTAACATCACACAGCCTCTATATAACAGCCAGTCACATCACACAGACTCTATACAATAACACCCTTTCTCACATCACAGAGCCTCTATACAATAACACGCAGTTTCACATCACACAGCCTCTATATAACACACAGTGTCACATCACACAGCCTCTACACAAAAACACCCAGTTTCACATCACACAGCCTCGATACTGTAACACCCAGTGTCACATCACACAGACTCTGTATAACACGCTGTGTCACATCACAGAGCCTCTATTTAACACTCAGTGTCACATCACACAGCCTCTAAATAATAACACCCTGTGTCACATCACACAGCCTCTATAGAATAACACCCAGCGTTACATCACACAGCCTCTATATAACAATACGCAGTGTTACTTCACACAGCCTCGATATATCACCCAGTGTCACATCTCACAGCCTGTATATAACTCCCAGTGTCACATCACACAGCCTCTATATAATAACACACAGTGTTACTTCACACAGCCTCTGTAAAACACGCAGTGTCACATGACACAGCCTCTGTATAATAACAACCAGCGTCACATCACACAGCCTCTATATAACAATACGCAGTGTTACTTCACACAGCTTCTATATAACACCCATTGTCACATCACGCAGCCTCTGTATAATAACAACCAGCGTCACATCACACAGCCTCTACATAACACCCAGTGTCACATCTCACAGCCTCTTTATAACACCCAGTGTCACATCACACAACTTCTATATAACACCCAGTGTCACATCAGACAGCCTGTATATAACACCGAGTTTCACATTACTCAGACTCGATATAACACCCAGTGTCACATCTCACAGCCTCTATATAACACCGAGTGTCACATCACACAGCCTCCAGATAACACCCAATATCAAGTCAGGCAGACTCTATAGAACACCCAGGGTCACATCACACAGCCTCTATATAACACCCAGTGTCACATCACACATCCTCTATATGACACCCAGTGTCACATCACACAGCCTCTATTTAAAACTCAGTGTCACATCACACAGTCTCTATATAATAACACCCAGTGTCACATCACACAGTCTCTATATAATAACACCCAGTGTCACATCACACAGTCTCTATATAATAACACCCAGCATTACGTCACACAGCCTCTATAAATAACACGCAGTGTTACTTCACACAGCCTCTGTATAACACGCAGTGTCACATCACACAGCCTCTTTTTAATACTCAGTTTCACATCACACAGCCTCTATATAATAACACCCAGTATCTCATCACACATCCTCGAAATAACACCCAGTGTCACATCACACAGCCTCTATATAAAAACACCCAGGGTCACATCACACAGCCTCTATATAACACCCAGTGTCACCTCACACAGCCTATAGAGAATAACACCCACTGTCACATCAGACAGCCTCTGTATAACACGCTGTGTCACATCACACAGCCTCTATATAATAATACCCAATGTCGCATCACACAGCCTCTATATAATAACACCCAGCGTTACATCACACAGCATATATATAATAATACGCAGTGTGACTTCACACAGCCTCTGTATAACACGCAGTGTCACAGCACACAGCCTCTATATAACACCCAATATCAAGTCAGACAGACTCTATATAATACCCAGGGTCACATCACACAGCCTCAAAGTAACACCCAGTTTCACATCACACAGCCTCTATAAAACACCCAGTTTTACATCACTCAGCCTCTATATAGCACCTAGTTTCACATCACGCAGCCTCAAGATAACACCCAGTGTCACATCACACAGCCTCAAAATAATAACACACAGTGTCACATCACACAGCCTCGATATAATAACACTAAGTGTCACATGACACAGACTCAATATAACACCCAGTGTCACATCACACAGCCTCAATATAACACCCAATATCAAGTCAGACAAACTCTATTTAACATCCAGGGTCACATCACACAGCCTCTATATAACACCCAGTGTCACATCACACATCCTCCATATGACACCCAGTGTCACATCACACAGCCTCTGTACAACACGCTGTGTCACATCACACAGCCTCTATTTAACATTCAGTGTCACATCACACAGCCTCTATATAATAACACCCAGCGTTACGTCACACAGCCTCGATATAATACCACTCAGTGTTACTTCACACATCCTCTGTATAACACGCAGTGTCAAATCACACAGCCTCTTTTTAATACTCAGTTTCACATCATACAGCCTCTATATAATAACACCCAGTGTCACATCACACATCCTCTATATAACACCTAGTGTCACATCACACAGCCTCGATATAATAACACCCAGGGTCACATCTCACAGCCTCTATATAACACACAGTGTCACATCACACATCTTCTATATAACACCCAGTGTCACATCACACAGCCTATATATAATAACACCCACTGTCACATCACACAGCCTCTGTATAACACGCTGTGCTACATCACACAACCTCTATATAACACCCAGTGTCACATCACTCAGCCTCGATATAATAATACCCAGTGTCACATCTCACAGCCTCTATATAACACACAGTGTCACATCACACATCTTCTATATAACACCCAGCGTTACATCACACAGCATCTATATAATAACACGCAGTGACTTCACACAGCCTCTGTATAACACGCAGTGTCACATCACACAGCCTCTATTTAATACTCAGTTTCACATCATACAGCCTCGAGATAATAACACCCATTGTCACATCACACAGCCTCTGTATAATAACACCCATTGTCACATCACACAGCCTCTATATGATAATACCGTGTCACATCACACAGCCTCCATATAACACTCAATGTCACATAACAAAGCCTCTACATAACACCCAGTTTCACATCACACAGCCTCTATATAACACCCAGTGTCACATCACACAGCCTCTATTTAATACTCAGTTTCACATCACACAGCCTCGATATAACACCCAGTTTTACATCACTCAGCCTCTATATAGCACCCAGTGTCACATCACGCAGCCTCAAGATAACACCCAGTGTCACATCACACAGCCTCTATATAATAACATCCAGCGTCACGTCACACAGCCTCGATATAACACCCAGTTTCACATCACACAGTCTCTATATAATAACACACAGTATCACATCACACAGCCTCTTTATAATAATATCTAGTGTCACATCACAATGCCTCTATATAATAACACCCAGCGTGACGTCACACAGCCTCTAGATAATAATATGCAGTGTTACTTCACACAGCCTCTGTCTAACACTCAGTGTCACATCACACAGCCTCTATATAATAATACCCAGTGTCACATCACACAGCCTCTACATAATAACACCCAGCGTTACATCACACAGCATCTATATAATAACACGCAGTGTGACTTCACACATCCTCTGTATAACACGCAGTGTCACATCACACAGCCTCTATTTAATACTCAGTTTCACATCATACAGCCTCGAGATAATAACACCCAGTGTCACATCACACAGCCTCTGTTTAATAACACCCATTGTTACATCACGCAGCCTCTATATAATAACATCCAGTGTCACATCACACATCCTCTATATAACAACCAGTCACACAACACAGAACCACAATATAATAACACCCAGTGTCTCACCACACAACCTCAATATAATAACACCAAGTGTCACGTCACATAGCCTCTATTTCACGCTCAGTGTCACATCACACAGTCGCTACATAATAACACGCAGTGTCACATCACACAGCCTCAATATAATAACACCCAGTATCACAACACACAGTCTCTATATGATAATACCGTGTCACATCACACAGCCTCCATATAACACTCAATGTCACATCACAAAGCCTCGATATAACACCTAGTTTCACATCACACAGCCTCTATATAACACCCAGTTTTACATCACTCAGCCTCTATATAGCACCCAGTGTCACATCACGCAGCCTCAAGATAACACCCAGTGTCACATCACACAACCTATATATAATAACACCCACTGTCACATCACACAGCCTCTGTATAACATGCTGTGCTGCATCACACAGCCTCTATATAACACCCAGTGTCACATCACACAGCCTCGATATAATAATACCCAGTGTCACATCACACAGCCTCGATATAATAACACCCAGCGTTACATCACACAGCATCTATATAATAACACGCAGTGTGACTTCACACAGCCTCTGTATAACACGCAGTGTCACATCACACAGCCTCTATTTAATACTCAGTTTCACATCATACAGCCTCGAGATAATAACACCCAGTGTCACATCACACAGCCTCTGTATAATAACACCCATTGTTACATCACGCAGCCTCTATATAATAACACCCAGTGTCACAGCACACAGCCTCTATATAACACCCAGTGTCACATCACACATCCTCTATATAACACCCAGTTTTACATCACTCAGCCTCTATATAGCACCCAGTGTCACATCACGCAGCCTCTATATAACACCCAGTGTCACATCACACATCCTCTATATAACAACCCGTCACACAACACAGAACCACAATATAATAACACCCAGTGTCTCACCACACAACCTCTATATAATAACACCAAGTGTCACATCACATAGCCTCTATTTCACGCTCAGTGTCACATCACACAGTCTCTACATAATAACACGCAGTGTCACATCACACAGCCTCAATATAATAACACCCAGTATCACAACACACAGCCTCTATATGATAATACCGTGTCACATCACACAGCCTCCATATAACACTCAATGTCACATCACAAAGCCTCTAGATAACACCCAGTTTCACATCACACAGCCTCTATATAACACCCAGTTTTACATCACTCAGCCTCTATATAGCACCCAGTGTCACATCACGCAGCCTCAAGATAACACCCAGTGTCACATCACACAGCCTCTATATAATAACACACAGTATCACGTCACACAGCCTCTACACAAAAACACCCAGTTTCACATCACACAGCCTCTGTATAACACGCTGTGTCACATCACAGAGCCTCTATTTAACACTCAGTGTCACATCACACAGCCTCTAAATAATAACACCCAGTGTCACATCACACAGCCTCGATATAATAACACCCAGCGTTACATCACACAGCCTCTATATAACAATACGCAGTGTTACTTCACACAGCCTCTGTATAACACTCAGTGTCACATCACAAAGCCTTGATATAACACACAGTGTCACATCACACAGCGGCTGTACAATAACACGCAGTGTCACATCTCACAGCCTGTATATAACTCCCAGTGTCACATCACACAGCCTCTATATAACAACACACAGCATCACGTCACACAGCCTCTATATCACACCAAGTTTCACATCACACAGTCTCTATATAATAACACACAGTGTCACATCACACAGCCTCTATATAATAACTCGCAGTGTTACTTCACACAGCCTCTGTATAACACGCAGTGTCACATCACACAGCCTCTTTTTATTACTCAGTTTCACATCACACAGCCTCTATATAATAACACCCAGTGTCACATCACACATCCTCTATATAACACCCAGTATCACGTCAAACAGACTCTATATATCACCCAGTGTCACATCTCACAGCCTCTTTATAACACCCAGTGTCACATCACACAGCTTCAATATAACACCCAGTGTCACATCAGAAAGCCTGTATATAACACCCATTTTCACATTACTCAGACTCGATATAACACCCAGTGTCACATCTCACAGCCTCTATATAACACCCAGTTTCACATCACGCAGCCTCTATATAACACCCACTGTCACATCACACATCCTCTGTGCAACACGCAGTGTCACATCACACAGCCTCTAGATAAGACCCTTTTTCACATCACTCATCCTCAATATAGCACCCAGTGTCAGATCACACAACCTCTATTTAAAACTCAGTGTCACATCACACAGTCTCTATATAATAACACCCAGCATTACGTCACACAGCCTCTATTAATAACACGCAGTGTTACTTCACACAGCCTCTGTATAATACGCAGTGTCACATCACACAGCCTCTCTATAATAACACCCAGTGTCACATCACACAGCCTCAATATAATAACACCCATTGTCACATCACGCAGCCTCGAAATAATAACACCCAGTGTCACAGCACACAGCCTCTATATAACACCCAGTTTCACATCACACAACATCTATACAACACCCAGTGTCACATCACGCAGCCTCGAAATAATAACACCCAGTGTCACAGCACACAGCCTCTATATAACACCCAGTTTCACATCACGCAGCCTCTATATAACACCCAGTGTCACATCACACAGCCTCTATTTAATACTCAGTTTCACATCATACAGCCTCTATATAATAACACCCACTGTCACATCACACATCCTCTAAATAACAACCAGTCACACAACACAGAACCGCAATATAATAACACCCAGTGTCACATCACACAGCCTCAATATAATAACACCCATTGTCACATCACGCAGCCTCGAAATAATAACACCCAGTGTCACAGCACACAGCCTCTATATAACACCCAGTTTCACATCACACAACATCTATACAACACCCAGTGTCACAGCACACAGCCTCTATATAACACGCAGTGTCACATCTCACAGCCTGTATATAACTCCCAGTGTCACATCACGCAGCCTCTATATAATAACACTCAGAGTCACAGCACACAGCCTCTATATAACACCCAGTGTCACATCACACATCCTCTAAATAACAACCAGTCACACAACACAGAACCGCAATATAATAACAACCAGTGTCTCACCACACAACCTCTATATAATAACACCAAGTTTTACATCACATAGCCTCTATTTCACACTCAGTGTCACATCACACAGTCTCTATGTAATAACACGCAGTGTCACATCACACAGCCTCAATATAATAACACCCAGTATAACAACACACAGCATCTATATGATAATACCCAGTGTCACATCACACAGCCTCTATATAACACTCAATGTCACATCACAAAGCCTCTATATAACACCCAGTTTTACATCACTCAGCCTCTATATAGCACCCAGTTTCACATCACACAGTCTCTATATTATAACACACATTGTCACATCACACAGCCTCCAAACATTAACACCCAGTATCACATCACACAGCCTCTGTGTAACACACAGTGTCACATCACACAGCCTCTATATAATAACACCCAGTGCCACATCACACAGCCGCGATACAATAAAATCCAGTGTCACATCTCACATGCTCTATATAACACCCAGTGTCACATCACACAGCCTCTGTACAATTATACCCAGTGCCACATCACAGAGCCTCAATACAAAAATACCCAGTGTCACATCAAACAGCCTCCATCCAATAACACCCAGGGTCACATCACACAGCCTCGATATCACACCCAGTGTCACATCATACAGCCTCTATATAACAGCCAGTGTCACAAGACACAGCCTCTATATAATCACACCCAGTGTCACATCACACAGCCTCTATACTGTAACACCCAGTGTCACATCACACAGACTATGTATAACACGCTGTGTCACATCACACAGCCTCTATTTAACACTCAGTGTCACATCACGAAGCCTCTATATAACAATTCGTTTCACATCACGCTGCCTCTATATAACACCCAGTGTCACATCACACAGCCTCTATATAACAATTCGTTTCACATCACGCAGCCTCTATATAACACCCAGTGTCATCACACAGCCTCTATATAAATCCCCTGTCACATCACACAGCCTCTAGATAAGACACTGTTTCACATCTAACAGCCTCTATAGAACACTCAATATCACATCACACAGCCTCTATATAATAACACCCAGTGTCACATCACACAGCCTCTATATAATAACACCCAGCGTTACGTCACACAGCCTCTATATAATAACACGCAGTGTTACTTCACATAGCCTCTGTATAACACGCAGTGTCACATCACACAGCCTCTTTTTATTACTCAGTGTCACATCACACATCCTCGAAATAACACCCAGTGTCACATCACACAGCCTCCATAGAATAACACCCAGCGTTACATCACAAAGCATCTAAATAATAACATGCAGTGTTACATCACACAGCCTCTGTATTACACGCAGTGTGACATCACACAGCCTCTATTTAATACTCAGTTTCACATCACACTGCCTCTATATAATAACACCCAGTGTCACATCACACAGCCTCTGTATAATAACACCAATTATTACATCACACAGCCTCTATATGATAACACCCAGTGTCACAGCACACAGCCTCTATATAACACCCAGTTTCACATCACACAGCCTCGATATAACACCCAGTGTCACATCACACATCCTCTAGTAAACAACCAGTCACACAACACAGAACCGCAATATAATAACACCCAGTGTCTCACCACACAACCTCAATATAATAACACCAAGTGTCACATCCCAAAGCCTCTATTTCACACTCCGTGTCACATCACACAGTCTCTATATAACAACACGCAGTGTCACATCACTCAGCCTCAATATAATAACACCCAGTATCACAACACACAGCCTCTATATGACAATACCCAGTGTCACATCACACAGCCTCTATATAACACTCAATGTCACATCACAAAGCCTCTATATAGCACCCAGTTTTACATCACTCAGCCTCCATATAGCACCCAGTTTCACATCACACAGTCTCTATATTATAACACACATTGTCACATCACACAGCCTCTATATAATAACACCCAGCTTCATGTCACCCAGCTTCTATATAACACCCAGTGTCACATCACAAAGCCTCTATTTAATACTCAGTTTCACATCACACAGCCTCAATACAATAACAACCAGTGTCACATCACACAGCCTCGATATAACACCAAGTATCAAGTCAGACAGACTCCATATAACATCCAGGGTCACATCACACAGCCTCTATTTAATACTCAGTTTCACATCATACAGCCTCTATATAATAACACCCACTGTCACATCACACAGCCTCTATATAATAACACTCAGTGTCACAGCACACAGCCTCAATATAACACCCAGTGTCACATCACACATCCTCTAAATAACAACCAGTCACACAACACAGAACCACAATATAATAACACCCAGTGTCTCACCACACAACCTCTATATAATAACACCAAGTATCACATCAAATAGCCTCTATTTCACACTCAGTGTCACATCACACAGTCTCTATGTAATAACACGCAGTGTCACATCACACAGCCTCAATATAATAACACCCAGTATCACATCACACAGCCTCTATATAACATACATTGTCACATCACACAGCCTCTGTATAATAACACCCAGTGTCACATCACACAGCTTCGATATAATAACAACCAGCGTCACATCACATACCCTGTATATAACACCCAGTGTCAAATCTCACAGCCTCAATGTAACATCCAGTGTCACATCACACAGCCTCTATTTAATACTCAGTTTCACATCACACAGTCTCTATATAATAACACCCAGTGTCACATCACACAGCCTCTATATAATAACACCCAGTGTCACATCACACAGCCTTCATATAACACACAGTGTCACATCACACAGTCTCTATATAATAACACCCAGTGTCACATCACACAGCCTCTATATAATAACACCCAGTGTCACATCACACAGCCTTCATATAACACACAGTGTCACATCACACAGCCTCGATATAATAACAACCAGTGTCACATCACACAGACTATGTATAACACGCTGTGTCACATCACACAGCCTCTATTTAACACTCAGTGTCACATCACACAGCCTCTAAATAACACCCAGTGTCACATCACGAAGCCTCTATATAACAATTCGTTTCACATCACGCTGCCTCTATATAACACCCAGTGTCACATCACACAGCCTCTATATAACAATTCGTTTCACATCACGCAGCCTCTATATAACACCCAGTGTCATCACACAGCCTCTATATAAATCCCCTGTCACATCACACAGCCTCTAGATAAGACACTGTTTCACATCTAACAGCCTCTATAGAACACTCAATGTCACATCACACAGCCTCTATATAATAACACCCAGTGTCACATCACACAGCCTCTATATAATAACACCCAGCGTTACGTCACACAGCCTCTATATAATAACACGCAGTGTTACTTCACATAGCCTCTGTATAACACGCAGTGTCACATCACACAGCCTCTTTTTATTACTCAGTGTCACATCACACATCCTCGAAATAACACCCAGTGTCACATCACACAGCCTCCATAGAATAACACCCAGCGTTACATCACAAAGCATCTAAATAATAACATGCAGTGTTACATCACACAGCCTCTGTATTACACGCAGTGTGACATCACACAGCCTCTATTTAATACTCAGTTTCACATCACACTGCCTCTATATAATAACACCCAGTGTCACATCACACAGCCACTGTATAATAACACCCATTATTACATCACACAGCCTCTACATGATAACACCCAGTGTCACAGCACACAGCCTCTATATAACACCCAGTTTCACATCACACAGCCTCGATATAACACCCAGTGTCACATCACACATCCTCTAGTAAACAACCAGTCACACAACACAGAACCGCAATATAATAACACCCAGTGTCTCACCACACAACCTCAATATAATAACACCAAGTGTCACATCCCAAAGCCTCTATTTCACACTCCGTGTCACATCACACAGTCTCTATATAACAACACGCAGTGTCACATCACTCAGCCTCAATATAATAACACCCAGTATCACAACACACAGCCTCTATATGACAATACCCAGTGTCACATCACACAGCCTCTATATAACACTCAATGTCACATCACAAAGCCTCTATATAGCACCCAGTTTTACATCACTCAGCCTCCATATAGCACCCAGTTTCACATCACACAGTCTCTATATTATAACACACATTGTCACATCACACAGCCTCTATATAATAACACCCAGCTTCATGTCACACAGCTTCTATATAACACCCAGTGTCACATCACAAAGCCTCTATTTAATACTCAGTTTCACATCACACAGCCTCAATACAATAACAACCAGTGTCACATCACACAGCCTCGATATAACACCAAGTATCAAGTCAGACAGACTCCATATAACATCCAGGGTCACATCACACAGCCTCTATTTAATACTCAGTTTCACATCATACAGCCTCTATATAATAACACCCACTGTCACATCACACAGCCTCTGTATAATAACACCCATTGTTACATCACGCAGCCTCTATATAATAACACTCAGTGTCACAGCACACAGCCTCAATATAACACCCAGTGTCACATCACACATCCTCTAAATAACAACCAGTCACACAACACAGAACCACAATATAATAACACCCAGTGTCTCACCACACAACCTCTATATAATAACACCAAGTATCACATCAAATAGCCTCTATTTCACACTCAGTGTCACATCACACAGTCTCTATGTAATAACACGCAGTGTCACATCACACAGCCTCAATATAATAACACCCAGTGTCACAACACACAGCCTCTATATGATAATACCCAGTGTCACATCACACAGCCTCAATATAATAACACCCAGCATCACGTCACACAGCTTCTATATAACACCCATTGTCACATCACATACCCTGTATATAACACCCAGTGTCAAATCTCACAGCCTCAATGTAACATCCAGTGTCACATCACACAGCCTCTATTTAATACTCAGTTTCACATCACACAGCCTCTATATAATAAAACCCAGTGTCACATCACACAGCCTCTATATAATAACACCCAGTGTCACAGCACACAGCCTCTATATAACACCCAGTTTCACATCACACAGCATCTATATAACACCCAGTGTCACATCACACATCCTATATATAACAACCAGTCACACAAAACACAGCCGCAATATAATAACACCCAGTGTCACATTACACAGCCTCTATATAATACCCAGTAGAATATCACACAGCCTCTATTTAACACTCAGTGTCACATCACACAGTCTCTATATAATAACACCCAGTGTCACATCACACAGCCTCTATATAATAACACCCAGTGTCACATCACACAGCCTTCATATAACACACAGTGTCACATCACACAGCCTCGATATAATAACAACCAGTGTCACATCACACAGCCTCAATACAATAACAACCAGTGTCACATCAAACGGACTCTATACAATAACACCCAGTGTCACATCACACAGCCTCTATATAACACCCAGTATCAAGTCAGACAGACTCCTTATAACACCCAGGGTCACATCACACAGCCTCTATATAACACCAAGTGTCACTTCACACAGCCTCTATATAATAACACCCTGTGTCACATCACGCAGCCTCTATATAACACCCAGTGTCACATCACACAGCCTCTATATAACCCCCGCTGTCACATCAAACAGCCTCGAAATAACACCTAGTGTTACATCACACAGCCTCTATATAATAACACCCAGTGTCACAAACACAGACTCTATATTGTAACACCCAGTGTCACATCACACAGACTCTAGATAAGACCCTGTTTCACATCTAACAGCTTCTACATAACACTCAATGTCACTTCACACAGCCTCTATATAACACCCAGTTTCACATCACGCAGCCTCTATATAACACCCAGTGTCACATCACACAGCCTCTATATAACCCCCGCTGTCACATCACACAGCCTCGAGACAAGACCCTGTTTCATATCAAACAGCCTCGAAATAACACCCAGTGTCGCATCACACAACCTCTATATAACACCCAATGTCACATCACACAGCCTCTATATAATAACACCCAGTGCCACATCACACAGCCTCTATACAATAAAATCGAGTGTCACATCACACATACTCGAAATAACACGCAGTGTCACATCACAAGGCCTCTGTACCATTATACCCAGTGCCAAATCACAGAGCCTCAATACAAAAACACCCAGTGTCACATCAAACAGCCTCCATCCAATAACACCCAGTGTCACATCACACAGCCTCTATATAACACCCAGTGTCAAGTCAGACAGACTCTATATAACACCCAGTGTCACATCACACAGCCTCTATATAATAACACCCATTGTCACATCACGCAGCCTCGAAATAATAACACCCAGTGTCACAGCACACAGCCACTATATAACACCCAGTTTCACATCACACAGCATCTATATAACACCCAGTGTCACATCACACATCCTCTATATAACAACCAGTCACACAAAACACAGCCGCAATATAATAACACCCAGTGTCACATCACACAGACTCTAGATAAGACCCTGTTTCACATCTAGCAGCCTCTACATAACACCCAGTTTCACATCACACAACCTCTATATAACACCCAATGTCACATCACACAGCCTCTATATAATAACAGCCAGGGTCACATCACAGAGCCTCCAAACATTAACACCCAGTATCACATCACACAGCCTCTGTGTAACACACAGTGTCACATCACACAGCCTCTATATAATAACACCCAGTGCCACATCACACAGCCGCGATACAATAAAATCCAGTGTCACATCTCACATGCTCTATATAACACCCAGTGTTACATCACACAGCCTCGATATCACACCCAGTGTCACATCATACAGCCTCTATATAACAGCCAGTGTCACATCACACAGCCTCTATATAATCACACCCAGTGTCACATCACACAGCCTCTATACTGTAACACCCAGTGTCACATCACACAGACTATGTATAACACGCTGTGTCACATCACACAGCCTCTATTTAACACTCAGTGTCACATCACACAGCCTCTAAATAACACCCAGTGTCACATCACGAAGCCTCTATATAACAATTCGTTTCACATCACGCAGCCTCTATATAACACCCAGTGTCACATCACACAACCTCTATATAAATCCCCTGTCACATCACACAGCCTCTAGATAAGACACTGTTTCACATCTAACAGCCTCTATAGAACACTCAATGTCACGTCACACAGCCTCTATATAATAACACCCAGTGTCACATCACACAGCCTCTATATAATAACACGCAGTGTTACTTCACACAGCCTCTGTATAACACGCAGTGTCACATCACACAGCCTCTATTTAACACTCAGTGTCACATCACACAGCCTCTATATAATAACACCCAGTGTCACATCACACAGCCTCTACATAATAACACCCAGCGTTACGTCACAAAGCATCTAAATAATAACATGCAGTGTTACATCACACAGCCTCTGTATTACACGCAGTGTGACATCACACAGCCTCTATTTAATACTCAGTTTCACATCACACTGCCTCTATATAATAACACCCAGTGTCACATCACACAGCCTCTGTATAATAACACCCATTATTACATCACACAGCCTCTATATGATAACACCCAGTGTCACAGCACACAACCTCTATATAACACCCAGTTTCACATCACACAGCCTCTATATAACACCCAGTGTCACATCACACATCCTCTAGTAAACAACCAGTCACACAACACAGAACCGCAATATAATAACACCCAGTGTCTCACCACACAACCTCAATATAATAACACCAAGTGTCACATCCCAAAGCCTCTATTTCACACTCCGTGTCACATCACACAGTCTCTATATAACAACACGCAGTGTCACATCACACAGCCTCAATATAATAACACCCAGTATCACAACACACAGTCTCTATATTATAACACACATTGTCACATCACACAGCCTCTATATAATAACACCCAGCTTCATGTCACACAGCTTCTATATAACACCCAGTGTCACATCACAAAGCCTCTATTTAATACTCAGTTTCACATCACACAGCCTCAATACAATAACAACCAGTGTCACATCACACAGCCTCGATATAACACCAAGTATCAAGTCAGACAGACTCCATATAACATCCAGGGTCACATCACACAGCCTCTATTTAATACTCAGTTTCACATCATACAGCCTCTATATAATAAAACCCAGTGTCACATCACACAGCCTCTGTATAATAACACCCACTGTCACATCACACAGCCTCTGTATAATAACACCCATTGTTACATCACGCAGCCTCTATATAATAACACTCAGTGTCACAGCACACAGCCTCAATATAACACCCAGTGTCACATCACACATCCTCTAAATAACAACCAGTCACACAACACAGAACCACAATATAATAACACCCAGTGTCTCACCACACAACCTCTATATAATAACACCAAGTATCACATCAAATAGCCTCTATTTCACACTCAGTGTCACATCACACAGTCTCTATGTAATAACACGCAGTGTCACATCACACAGCCTCAATATAATAACACCCAGTATCACAACACACAGCCTCTATATGATAAAACCCAGTGTCACATCACACAGCCTCTATATAACACTCAATGTCACATCACAAAGCCTCTATATAACACCCAGTTTTACATCACTCAGACTCTATATAGCACCCAGTTTCACATCACACAGTCTCTATATTATAACACACATTGTCACATCACACAGCCTCTGTATAATAACACCCAGCATCACGTCACACAGCTTCTATATAACACCCATTGTCACATCACGCAGCTTCTATATAATAACAACCAGCGTCACATCACATACCCTGTATATAACACCCAGTGTCAAATCTCACAGCCTCAATGTAACATCCAGTGTCACATCACACAGCCTCTATTTAATACTCAGTTTCACATCACACAGCCTCTCTATAATAAAACCCAGTGTCACATCACACAGCCTCTATATAATAACACCCAGTGTCACAGCACACAGCCTCTATATAACACCCAGTTTCACATCACACAGCATCTATATAACACCCAGTGTCACATCACACATCCTATATATAACAACCAGTCACACAAAACACAGCCGCAATATAATAACACCCAGTGTCACATTACACAGCCTCTATATAATACCCAGTAGAATATCACACAACCTCTATTTAACACTCAGTGTCACATCACACAGTCTCTATATAATAACACCCAGTGTCACATCACACAGCCTCTATATAATAACACCCAGTGTCACATCACACAGCCTTCATATAACACACAGTGTCACATCACACAGTCTCTATATAATAACACCCAGTGTCACATCACACAGCCTCTATATAATAACACCCAGTGTCACATCACACAGCCTTCATATAACACACAGTGTCACATCACACAGCCTCGATATAATAACAACCAGTGTCACATCACACAGCCTCAATACAATAACAACCAGTGTCACATCAAACGGACTCTATACAATAACACCCAGTGTCACATCACACAGCCTCTATATAACACCCAGTATCAAGTCAGACAGACTCCTTATAACACCCAGGGTCACATCACACAGCCTCTATATAACACCAAGTGTCACTTCACACAGCCTCTATATAATAACACCCTGTGTCACATCACGCAGCCTCTATATAACACCCAGTGTCACATCACACAGCCTCTATATAACCCCCGCTGTCACATCAAACAGCCTCGAAATAACACCTAGTGTTACATCACACAGCCTCTATATAATAACACCCAGTGTCACAAACACAGACTCTATATTGTAACACCCAGTGTCACATCACACAGACTCTAGATAAGACCCTGTTTCACATCTAACAGCTTCTACATAACACTCAATGTCACTTCACACAGCCTCTATATAACACCCAGTTTCACATCACGCAGCCTCTATATAACACCCAGTGTCACATCACACAGCCTCTATATAACCCCCGCTGTCACATCACACAGCCTCGAGACAAGACCCTGTTTCATATCAAACAGCCTCGAAATAACACCCAGTGTCGCATCACACAACCTCTATATAACACCCAATGTCACATCACACAGCCTCTATATAATAACACCCAGTGCCACATCACACAGCCTCTATACAATAAAATCGAGTGTCACATCACACATACTCGAAATAACACGCAGTGTCACATCACAAGGCCTCTGTACCATTATACCCAGTGCCAAATCACAGAGCCTCAATACAAAAACACCCAGTGTCACATCAAACAGCCTCCATCCAATAACACCCAGTGTCACATCACACAGCCTCTATATAACACCCAGTGTCAAGTCAGACAGACTCTATATAACACCCAGTGTCACATCACACAGCCTCTATATAATA
Organism: Pristiophorus japonicus; assembly: GCF_044704955.1. Classification (NCBI taxonomy): domain Eukaryota; kingdom Metazoa; phylum Chordata; class Chondrichthyes; family Pristiophoridae; genus Pristiophorus; species Pristiophorus japonicus. The sequence goes on from NC_091982.1 coordinate 128,222,870, forward strand.
ACACCCATTGTCACATCACGCAGCCTCGAAATAATAACACCCAGTGTCACAGCCCACAGCCACTATATAACACCCAGTTTCACATCACACAGCATCTATATAACACCCAGTGTCACATCACACATCCTCTATATAACAACCAGTCACACAAAACACAGCCGCAATATAATAACACCCAGTGTCACATCACACAGACTCTAGATAAGACCCTGTTTCACATCTAGCAGCCTCTACATAACACCCAGTGTCACATCACACAACCTCTATATAACACCCAATGTCACATCACACAGCCTCTATATAATAACAGCCAGGGTCACATCACAGAGCCTCCAAACATTAACACCCAGTATCACATCACACAGCCTCTGTGTAACACACAGTGTCACATCACACAGCCTCTATATAATAACACCCAGTGCCACATCACACAGCCGCGATACAATAAAATCCAGTGTCACATCTCACATGCTCTATATAACACCCAGTGTCACATCACACAGCCTCGATATCACACCCAGTGTCACATCATACAGCCTCTATATAACAGCCAGTGTCACATCACACAGCCTCTATATAATCACACCCAGTGTCACATCACACAGCCTCTATACTGTAACACCCAGTGTCACATCACACAGACTATGTATAACACGCTGTGTCACATCACACAGCCTCTATTTAACACTCAGTGTCACATCACACAGCCTCTAAATAACACCCAGTGTCACATCACGAAGCCTCTATATAACAATTCGTTTCACATCACGCAGCCTCTATATAACACCCAGTGTCACATCACACAACCTCTATATAAATCCCCTGTCACATCACACAGCCTCTAGATAAGACACTGTTTCACATCTAACAGCCTCTATAGAACACTCAATGTCACGTCACACAGCCTCTATATAATAACACCCAGTGTCACATCACACAGCCTCTATATAATAACACGCAGTGTTACTTCACACAGCCTCTGTATAACACGCAGTGTCACATCACACAGCCTCTATTTAACACTCAGTGTCACATCACACAGCCTCTATATAATAACACCCAGTGTCACATCACACAGCCTCTACATAATAACACCCAGCGTTACGTCACAAAGCATCTAAATAATAACATGCAGTGTTACATCACACAGCCTCTGTATTACACGCAGTGTGACATCACACAGCCTCTATTTAATACTCAGTTTCACATCACACTGCCTCTATATAATAACACCCAGTGTCACATCACACAGCCTCTGTATAATAACACCCATTATTACATCACACAGCCTCTATATGATAACACCCAGTGTCACAGCACACAACCTCTATATAACACCCAGTTTCACATCACACAGCCTCTATATAACACCCAGTGTCACATCACACATCCTCTAGTAAACAACCAGTCACACAACACAGAACCGCAATATAATAACACCCAGTGTCTCACCACACAACCTCAATATAATAACACCAAGTGTCACATCCCAAAGCCTCTATTTCACACTCCGTGTCACATCACACAGTCTCTATATAACAACACGCAGTGTCACATCACACAGCCTCAATATAATAACACCCAGTATCACAACACACAGTCTCTATATTATAACACACATTGTCACATCACACAGCCTCTATATAATAACACCCAGCTTCATGTCACACAGCTTCTATATAACACCCAGTGTCACATCACAAAGCCTCTATTTAATACTCAGTTTCACATCACACAGCCTCAATACAATAACAACCAGTGTCACATCACACAGCCTCGATATAACACCAAGTATCAAGTCAGACAGACTCCATATAACATCCAGGGTCACATCACACAGCCTCTATTTAATACTCAGTTTCACATCATACAGCCTCTATATAATAAAACCCAGTGTCACATCACACAGCCTCTGTATAATAACACCCACTGTCACATCACACAGCCTCTGTATAATAACACCCATTGTTACATCACGCAGCCTCTATATAATAACACTCAGTGTCACAGCACACAGCCTCAATATAACACCCAGTGTCACATCACACATCCTCTAAATAACAACCAGTCACACAACACAGAACCACAATATAATAACACCCAGTGTCTCACCACACAACCTCTATATAATAACACCAAGTATCACATCAAATAGCCTCTATTTCACACTCAGTGTCACATCACACAGTCTCTATGTAATAACACGCAGTGTCACATCACACAGCCTCAATATAATAACACCCAGTATCACAACACACAGCCTCTATATGATAAAACCCAGTGTCACATCACACAGCCTCTATATAACACTCAATGTCACATCACAAAGCCTCTATATAACACCCAGTTTTACATCACTCAGACTCTATATAGCACCCAGTTTCACATCACACAGTCTCTATATTATAACACACATTGTCACATCACACAGCCTCTGTATAATAACACCCAGCATCACGTCACACAGCTTCTATATAACACCCATTGTCACATCACGCAGCTTCTATATAATAACAACCAGCGTCACATCACATACCCTGTATATAACACCCAGTGTCAAATCTCACAGCCTCAATGTAACATCCAGTGTCACATCACACAGCCTCTATTTAATACTCAGTTTCACATCACACAGCCTCTCTATAATAAAACCCAGTGTCACATCACACAGCCTCTATATAATAACACCCAGTGTCACAGCACACAGCCTCTATATAACACCCAGTTTCACATCACACAGCATCTATATAACACCCAGTGTCACATCACACATCCTATATATAACAACCAGTCACACAAAACACAGCCGCAATATAATAACACCCAGTGTCACATTACACAGCCTCTATATAATACCCAGTAGAATATCACACAGCCTCTATTTAACACTCAGTGTCACATCACACAGTCTCTATATAATAACACCCAGTGTCACATCACACAGCCTCTATATAATAACACCCAGTGTCACATCACACAGCCTTCATATAACACACAGTGTCACATCACACAGTCTCTATATAATAACACCCAGTGTCACATCACACAGCCTCTATATAATAACACCCAGTGTCACATCACACAGCCTTCATATAACACACAGTGTCACATCACACAGCCTCGATATAATAACAACCAGTGTCACATCACACAGCCTCAATACAATAACAACCAGTGTCACATCAAACGGACTCTATACAATAACACCCAGTGTCACATCACACAGCCTCTATATAACACCCAGTATCAAGTCAGACAGACTCCTTATAACACCCAGGGTCACATCACACAGCCTCTATATAACACCAAGTGTCACTTCACACAGCCTCTATATAATAACACCCAGTGTCACATCACGCAGCCTCTGTATAACACCCAGTGTCACATCACACAGCCTCCATATAATAACACCCAGTGTCACAAACACAGACTCTATATTGTAACACCCAGTGTCACATCACACAGACTCTAGATAAGACCCTGTTTCACATCTAACAGCTTCTACATAACACTCAATGTCACATCACACAGCCTCTATATAACACCCAGTTTCACATCACGCAGCCTCTATATAACACCCAGTGTCACATCACACAGCCTCTATATAACCCCCGCTGTCACATCACACAGCCTCGAGACAAGACCCTGTTTCACATCAAACAGCCTTGAAATAACACCCAGTGTCGCATCACACAACCTCTATATAACACCCAATGTCACATCACACAGCCTCTATATAATAACACCCAGTGCCACATCACACAGCCTCTATACAATAAAATCGAGTGTCACATCACACATACTCTATATAACACGCAGTGTCACATCACAAGGCGTCTGTACCATTATACCCAGTGCCAAATCACAGAGCCTCAATACAAAAACACCCAGTGTCACATCAAACAGCCTCCATCCAATAACACCCAGTGTCACATCACACAGCCTCTATATAACACCCAGTATCAAGTCAGACAGACTATATATAACACCCAGGGTCACATCACACAGCCTCTACAAAATAACGCCCAGTGTCACATCACACAGCCTCTATATAACACCAAAGTGTCACATCACACAGCCTCTATACAATTATACCCAATGCCACATCACACAGCCTCGAAACAATAACACCCAGTGTCACATCACACAGCCTTTATATAACACCCAGTATCAAGTCAGACAGACTCTGTATAACACCCAGTGTCACATCACACAGCCTATATATAACACCCAGTGTCACATCACACAGACTCTCTATAACACACAGTGACACATCACACAGCTTGAGTACAATAACACCCAGTGTCACATCACACAGCCTCTATATAACACCCAGTATCAAGTCAGACAGACTCTATATAACACCCAGGGTAACATCACACAGCCTCTATATAAAACCCAGTGTCACATCACACAACCTCTATATAACACCCAGTCTCACATCAAACAGCCTCCATCCAATAATACCCAGTGTCACATCACACAGCCTCGATATAACAGACAGTATCAAGTTAGACAGACTCTATATAACACCCAGGGTCACATCACAAAGCCTCGAAATAACACCCAGTGTCAAATCACACAACCTCTATATAACACCCAGTGTCAGATCACACAGACTCGATCTCATAACAGCCAGTGTCACATCACAGAGCCTCCATACAGTAACAGCCAGTGTCACATCACACAGCCTCTGTACTACACACTGTGTCACATCACACAGCCTCTACATAATAAAACCCAGTGTCACATCACACAGCCTCTATATAATAACACCCAGTGCCACATCACACAGCCTCTATACAATAAAATCCAGTGTCCCATCACACATACTCCATACAACACCCAGTGTCACACCACACAGCCACTGTACAATTATACCCAGTGCCACATCACACAGCTTGAGTACAATAACACCCAGTGTCACATCACACAGCCTCTATATAACACCCAGTGTCACATCACACAGCGTCAATACAACACCCAGTGTCACATCATACAGCCTCTATACAACACCCAGTGTCACATCACACAGCGTCTATATAACACCAAAGTGTCACATCACACAGCCTCTATACAATTATACCCAATGCCACATCACACAGCCTCGAAACAATAATACCCAATGTCACATCACACAGCCTTTATATAACACCCAGTATCAAGTCAGACAGACTCTGTATAACACCCAGTGTCACATCACACAGCCTAAATATAACACCCAGTGTCACATCACACAGACTCTCTATAACACACAGTGACACATCACACAGCTTGAGTACAATAACACCCAGTGTCACATCACACAGCCTCTATATAACACCCAGTATCAAGTCAGACAGACTCTATATAACACCCAGGGTAACATCACACAGCCTCTAGACAACACCCAGTGTCACATCACACAGCCTCTACATAATAACGCCCAGTGTCACATCACACAGCCTCTATAAAGCCCCCCCGTGTCACATCACACAGCCTCGAGATAAGACCCTGTTTCACATCTAACAGCCTCTATATAACACTCAATGTCACATCACACAGCCTCTATATAAGACCCAGTTTCACATCATGCAGCCTCTATATAGCACACAGTGTCACATCACACAGACTCCATATAACACCCAGTGTCACATCACACAGCCTCTAGCTAAGACCCTGTTTCAATTATAACAGCCTCTATATAACACTCAATGTCACATCACACAGCCTCTATATAAGACCCACTTTCACATCACGCAGCCTCTATATAGCACCCAGTGTCACATCACACAGCCTCTACACACTGATACCCAGTGCCACATCACACAGCCTCTATACAATAAAATTCAGTGTCACATCACACATACTCTATATAACACCCAGTGTCACATCACACAGCCTCTGTACAATTATACCCAGTGCCACATCACAGAGCCTCAATACAAAAACATCCAGTGTCACATCAAACAGCCTCCATCCAATAACACCCAGTGTCACATCACACAGCCTCTATATAACACCCAGTATCAAGTCAGACAGACTCTATATAACACCCAGGGTCACATCACACAGCCTCGAAATAACACCCAGTGTCACATCATACAGCCTCTATTTAACACCCAGTGTCACATCACACAGCCTCTATATAATAACACTCAGTGTCACATCACACAGCCTTTATATAACACCCAGTATCAAGTCAGACAGACTCTATATAACACCCAGTGTCACATCACACAGCCTCTATATAAAACCCAGTGTCACAGCCTCTGTACAGTCACACCAGTGTCACATCACACAACCTCTATATGACACCCAGTATCACATCACACAGCCTCTATATCACACCCAGTGTCACATCACACAGCCTCTATACAGTAACACCAGGTGTCACATCACACGGCCTCCATATATCACACAGTGTCAGATCACACAGGCTCTATACAATAACACCCAGTGTCACATCACACAGTCTCTATATAACACCCAGTGTCACATCACACAGCCTCCATATCACACCCAGTTTCACATCACACAGCCTCTATATAACACCCAGTGTCACATCACACAGCCTCTACATAACACCCAGTGTCACATCACACAGCCTCTACAAAATAACACCCAGTGACACCTCACACAACCTCGAAATAATACCAAATTTCATATCACACAGCCTCGATATAACACCGAGTGTCACATCACACAGCCTCAATATAACAGCCAGTGTCACATCACACAGCCTCAATATAATAACACCCAGTGTCACATCACACAGACTCTGTATAACACGCTGTGTCACATCACACAGCCTCTATTTAACACTCAGTGTCACATCACACAGCCTCTATAAAATAACACCCAGTGTCACATCACACAGCCTCTATATAACACCCAGTACCAAGTTTGACAGACTCTATATAACACCCAGTGTCACATCACACAGCCTCTAAATAACACCCAGTGTCACATCACACAGCCTCTAGATAAGACCCTGTTTCACATCTAACAGCCTCTACATAACACTCAATGTCACATCACACAGCTTCTCCATAACACCCAGTTTCACATCACGCAGCCTCTATTTTACACCCAGTATCACATCACACAGCCTCTATAAAGCCCCCCCGTGTCACATCACACAGCCTCTATATAACACCCAGTATCAAGTCAGACAGACTCTATATAACACCCAGGGTCACATCACACAGCCTTGAAATAACACCCAGTGTCACATCATACAGCTTCTATATAACACCCAGTATCAAGTCAGACAGACTCTATATAACACCCAGGGTCACATCACACAGCCTCGATATAACACCCAGTGTCACATCACACAGACTCTGTACAACACGCTGTGTCACATCACACATCCTCTATTTAACACTCAGTGTCACATCACACAGCCTCCATATAATAACACCCAGTGTCACATCACAAAGCGTCTGTATAACAACACCCAGTGTCACATCACACAGCCTCTATATAACATGCAGTGTCACATCATGCATCCTCAATATAATAACAGCCAGTTTCACATCACACAGCCTCTATTTAACACCAGTCACACCAGTGTCACATCACACAACCTCTATATGACACCCAGTATCACATCACACAGCCTCTATATCACACCCAGTGTCACATCACACAGCCTCTATACAGTAACACCAGGTGTCACATCACACGGCCTCCATATATCACACAGTGTCAGATCACACAGGCTCTATACAATAACACCCAGTGTCACATCACACAGTCTCTATATAACACCCAGTGTCACATCACACAGCCTCCATATCACACCCAGTTTCACATCACACAGCCTCTATATAACACCCAGTGTCACATCACACAGCCTCTACATAACACCCAGTGTCACATCACACAGCCTCTACAAAATAACACCCAGTGACACCTCACACAACCTCGAAATAATACCAAATTTCATATCACACAGCCTCGATATAACACCGAGTGTCACATCACACAGCCTCAATATAACAGCCAGTGTCACATCACACAGCCTCAATATAATAACACCCAGTGTCACATCACACAGACTCTGTATAACACGCTGTGTCACATCACACAGCCTCTATTTAACACTCAGTGTCACATCACACAGCCTCTAAATAACACCCAGTGTCACATCACACAGCCTCTAGATAAGACCCTGTTTCACATCACACAGCCTCTACATAACACTCAATGTCACATCACACAGCTTCTCCATAACACCCAGTTTCACATCACGCAGCCTCTATTTTACACCCAGTATCACATCACACAGCCTCTATAAAGCCCCCCCGTGTCACATCACACAGCCTCTACATAACACCCAGTATCAAGTCAGACAGACTCTATATAACACCCAGGGTCACATCACACAGCCTTGAAATAACACCCAGTGTCACATCATACAGCTTCTATATAACACCCAGTATCAAGTCAGACAGACTCTATATAACACCCAGGGTCACATCACACAGCCTCGATATAACACCCAGTGTCACATCACACAGACTCTGTACAACACGCTGTGTCACATCACACATCCTCTATTTAACACTCAGTGTCACATCACACAGCCTCTATAAAATAACACCCAGTGTCACATCACACAGCCTCTATATAACACCCAGTATCAAGTTTGACAGACTCTATATAACACCCAGGGTCACATCACACAGCCTCTATATAACACCCAGTGTCACATCACACAGCGTCAATACAACACCCAGTGTCACATCATACAGCCTCTATACAACACCCAGTGTCACATCACACAGCGTCTATATAACACCAAAGTGTCACATCACACAGCCTCTATACAATTATACCCAATGCCACATCACACAGCCTCGAAACAATAATACCCAATGTCACATCACACAGCCTTTATATAACACCCAGTATCAAGTCAGACAGACTCTGTATAACACCCAGTGTCACATCACACAGCCTATATATAAAACCCAGTGTCACATCACACAGACTCTCTATAACACACAGTGACACATCACACAGCTTGAGTACAATAACACCCAGTGTCACATCACACAGCCTCTATATAACACCCAGTATCAAGTCAGACAGACTCTATATAACACCCAGGGTAACATCACACAGCCTCTAGACAACACCCAGTGTCACATCACACAGCCTCTACATAATAACGCCCAGTGTCACATCACACAGCCTCTATAAAGCCCCCCCGTGTCACATCACACAGCCTCGAGATAAGACCCTGTTTCACATCTAACAGCCTCTATATAACACTCAATGTCACATCACACAGCCTCTATATAAGACCCAGTTTCACATCATGCAGCCTCTATATAGCACACAGTGTCACATCACACAGACTCCATATAACACCCAGTGTCACATCACACAGCCTCTAGCTAAGACCCTGTTTCAATTATAACAGCCTCTATATAACACTCAATGTCACATCACACAGCCTCTATATAAGACCCACTTTCACATCACGCAGCCTCTATATAGCACCCAGTGTCACATCACACAGCCTCTACACACTGATACCCAGTGCCACATCACACAGCCTCTATACAATAAAATTCAGTGTCACATCACACATACTCTATATAACACCCAGTGTCACATCACACAGCCTCTGTACAATTATACCCAGTGCCACATCACAGAGCCTCAATACAAAAACATCCAGTGTCACATCAAACAGCCTCCATCCAATAACACCCAGTGTCACATCACACAGCCTCTATATAACACCCAGTATCAAGTCAGACAGACTCTATATAACACCCAGGGTCACATCACACAGCCTCGAAATAACACCCAGTGTCACATCATACAGCCTCTATTTAACACCCAGTGTCACATCACACAGCCTCTATATAATAACACTCAGTGTCACATCACACAGCCTTTATATAACACCCAGTATCAAGTCAGACAGACTCTATATAACACCCAGTGTCACATCACACAGCCTCTATATAAAACCCAGTGTCACAGCCTCTGTACAGTCACACCAGTGTCACATCACACAACCTCTATATGACACCCAGTATCACATCACACAGCCTCTATATCACACCCAGTGTCACATCACACAGCCTCTATACAGTAACACCAGGTGTCACATCACACGGCCTCCATATATCACACAGTGTCAGATCACACAGGCTCTATACAATAACACCCAGTGTCACATCACACAGTCTCTATATAACACCCAGTGTCACATCACACAGCCTCCATATCACACCCAGTTTCACATCACACAGCCTCTATATAACACCCAGTGTCACATCACACAGCCTCTACATAACACCCAGTGTCACATCACACAGCCTCTACAAAATAACACCCAGTGACACCTCACACAACCTCGAAATAATACCAAATTTCATATCACACAGCCTCGATATAACACCGAGTGTCACATCACACAGCCTCAATATAACAGCCAGTGTCACATCACACAGCCTCAATATAATAACACCCAGTGTCACATCACACAGACTCTGTATAACACGCTGTGTCACATCACACAGCCTCTATTTAACACTCAGTGTCACATCACACAGCCTCTATAAAATAACACCCAGTGTCACATCACACAGCCTCTATATAACACCCAGTACCAAGTTTGACAGACTCTATATAACACCCAGTGTCACATCACACAGCCTCTAAATAACACCCAGTGTCACATCACACAGCCTCTAGATAAGACCCTGTTTCACATCTAACAGCCTCTACATAACACTCAATGTCACATCACACAGCTTCTCCATAACACCCAGTTTCACATCACGCAGCCTCTATTTTACACCCAGTATCACATCACACAGCCTCTATAAAGCCCCCCCGTGTCACATCACACAGCCTCTATATAACACCCAGTATCAAGTCAGACAGACTCTATATAACACCCAGGGTCACATCACACAGCCTTGAAATAACACCCAGTGTCACATCATACAGCTTCTATATAACACCCAGTATCAAGTCAGACAGACTCTATATAACACCCAGGGTCACATCACACAGCCTCGATATAACACCCAGTGTCACATCACACAGACTCTGTACAACACGCTGTGTCACATCACACATCCTCTATTTAACACTCAGTGTCACATCACACAGCCTCCATATAATAACACCCAGTGTCACATCACAAAGCGTCTGTATAACAACACCCAGTGTCACATCACACAGCCTCTATATAACATGCAGTGTCACATCATGCATCCTCAATATAATAACAGCCAGTTTCACATCACACAGCCTCTATTTAACACCAGTCACACCAGTGTCACATCACACAACCTCTATATGACACCCAGTATCACATCACACAGCCTCTATATCACACCCAGTGTCACATCACACAGCCTCTATACAGTAACACCAGGTGTCACATCACACGGCCTCCATATATCACACAGTGTCAGATCACACAGGCTCTATACAATAACACCCAGTGTCACATCACACAGTCTCTATATAACACCCAGTGTCACATCACACAGCCTCCATATCACACCCAGTTTCACATCACACAGCCTCTATATAACACCCAGTGTCACATCACACAGCCTCTACATAACACCCAGTGTCACATCACACAGCCTCTACAAAATAACACCCAGTGACACCTCACACAACCTCGAAATAATACCAAATTTCATATCACACAGCCTCGATATAACACCGAGTGTCACATCACACAGCCTCAATATAACAGCCAGTGTCACATCACACAGCCTCAATATAATAACACCCAGTGTCACATCACACAGACTCTGTATAACACGCTGTGTCACATCACACAGCCTCTATTTAACACTCAGTGTCACATCACACAGCCTCTAAATAACACCCAGTGTCACATCACACAGCCTCTAGATAAGACCCTGTTTCACATCACACAGCCTCTACATAACACTCAATGTCACATCACACAGCTTCTCCATAACACCCAGTTTCACATCACGCAGCGTCTATTTTACACCCAGTATCACATCACACAGCCTCTATAAAGCCCCCCCGTGTCACATCACACAGCCTCTACATAACACCCAGTATCAAGTCAGACAGACTCTATATAACACCCAGGGTCACATCACACAGCCTTGAAATAACACCCAGTGTCACATCATACAGCTTCTATATAACACCCAGTATCAAGTCAGACAGACTCTATATAACACCCAGGGTCACATCACACAGCCTCGATATAACACCCAGTGTCACATCACACAGACTCTGTACAACACGCTGTGTCACATCACACATCCTCTATTTAACACTCAGTGTCACATCACACAGCCTCTATAAAATAACACCCAGTGTCACATCACACAGCCTCTATATAACACCCAGTATCAAGTTTGACAGACTCTATATAACACCCAGGGTCACATCACACAGCCTCTATATAACACCCAGTGTCACATCACACAGCGTCAATACAACACCCAGTGTCAAATCACACAGCCTCGATATAATAACACCCAGTGTCACATCACACAGCCTCTATATAACACCCAGTATCAAGTTTGACAGACTCTATATAACACCCAGTGTCACATCACACAGCGTCAATACAACACCCAGTGTCAAATCACACAGCCTCGATATAATAACACCCAGTATCAAGTCAGACAGACTCAATATAACACCCAGGGTCACATCAAACAGCCTCTGTACAACACCCAGTGTCACATCACACAGCCTCTACATAATAACGCCCAGTGTCACATCACACAGACTCCATATAACACCCAGTGTCACATCACACAGCCTCTAGCTAAGACCCTGTTTCAATTATAACAGCCTCTATATAACACTCAATGTCACATCACACAGCCTCTATATAAGACCCACTTTCACATCACGCAGCCTCTATATAGCACCCAGTGTCACATCACACAGCCTCTACACACTGATACCCAGTGCCACATCACACAGCCTCTATACAATAAAATTCAGTGTCACATCACACATACTCTATATAACACCCAGTGTCACATCACACAGCCTCTGTACAATTATACCCAGTGCCACATCACAGAGCCTCAATACAAAAACATCCAGTGTCACATCAAACAGCCTCCATCCAATAACACCCAGTGTCACATCACACAGCCTCTATATAACACCCAGTATCAAGTCAGACAGACTCTATATAACACCCAGGGTCACATCACACAGCCTCGAAATAACACCCAGTGTCACATCATACAGCCTCTATTTAACACCCAGTGTCACATCACACAGCCTCTATATAATAACACTCAGTGTCACATCACACAGCCTTTATATAACACCCAGTATCAAGTCAGACAGACTCTATATAACACCCAGTGTCACATCACACAGCCTCTATATAAAACCCAGTGTCACAGCCTCTGTACAGTCACACCAGTGTCACATCACACAACCTCTATATGACACCCAGTATCACATCACACAGCCTCTATATCACACCCAGTGTCACATCACACAGCCTCTATACAGTAACACCAGGTGTCACATCACACGGCCTCCATATATCACACAGTGTCAGATCACACAGGCTCTATACAATAACACCCAGTGTCACATCACACAGTCTCTATATAACACCCAGTGTCACATCACACAGCCTCCATATCACACCCAGTTTCACATCACACAGCCTCTATATAACACCCAGTGTCACATCACACAGCCTCTACATAACACCCAGTGTCACATCACACAGCCTCTACAAAATAACACCCAGTGACACCTCACACAACCTCGAAATAATACCAAATTTCATATCACACAGCCTCGATATAACACCGAGTGTCACATCACACAGCCTCAATATAACAGCCAGTGTCACATCACACAGCCTCAATATAATAACACCCAGTGTCACATCACACAGACTCTGTATAACACGCTGTGTCACATCACACAGCCTCTATTTAACACTCAGTGTCACATCACACAGCCTCTATAAAATAACACCCAGTGTCACATCACACAGCCTCTATATAACACCCAGTATCAAGTTTGACAGACTCTATATAACACCCAGTGTCACATCACACAGCCTCTAAATAACACCCAGTGTCACATCACACAGCCTCTAGATAAGACCCTGTTTCACATCTAACAGCCTCTACATAACACTCAATGTCACATCACACAGCTTCTCCATAACACCCAGTTTCACATCACGCAGCCTCTATTTTACACCCAGTATCACATCACACAGCCTCTATAAAGCCCCCCCGTGTCACATCACACAGCCTCTATATAACACCCAGTATCAAGTCAGACAGACTCTATATAACACCCAGGGTCACATCACACAGCCTTGAAATAACACCCAGTGTCACATCATACAGCTTCTATATAACACCCAGTATCAAGTCAGACAGACTCTATATAACACCCAGGGTCACATCACACAGCCTCGATATAACACCCAGTGTCACATCACACAGACTCTGTACAACACGCTGTGTCACATCACACATCCTCTATTTAACACTCAGTGTCACATCACACAGCCTCCATATAATAACACCCAGTGTCACATCACAAAGCGTCTGTATAACAACACCCAGTGTCACATCACACAGCCTCTATATAACATGCAGTGTCACATCATGCATCCTCAATATAATAACAGCCAGTTTCACATCACACAGCCTCTATTTAACACCAGTCACACCAGTGTCACATCACACAACCTCTACATGACACCCAGTATCACATCACACAGCCTCTATATCACACCCAGTGTCACATCACACAGCCTCTATACAGTAACACCAGGTGTCACATCACACGGCCTCCATATATCACACAGTGTCAGATCACACAGGCTCTATACAATAACACCCAGTGTCACATCACACAGTCTCTATATAACACCCAGTGTCACATCACACAGCCTCCATATCACACCCAGTTTCACATCACACAGCCTCTATATAACACCCAGTGTCACATCACACAGCCTCTACATAACACCCAGTGTCACATCACACAGCCTCTACAAAATAACACCCAGTGACACCTCACACAACCTCGAAATAATACCAAATTTCATATCACACAGCCTCGATATAACACCGAGTGTCACATCACACAGCCTCAATATAACAGCCAGTGTCACATCACACAGCCTCAATATAATAACACCCAGTGTCACATCACACAGACTCTGTATAACACGCTGTGTCACATCACACAGCCTCTATTTAACACTCAGTGTCACATCACACAGCCTCTAAATAACACCCAGTGTCACATCACACAGCCTCTAGATAAGACCCTGTTTCACATCTAACAGCCTCTACATAACACTCAATGTCACATCACACAGCTTCTCCATAACACCCAGTTTCACATCACGCAGCCTCTATTTTACACCCAGTATCACATCACACAGCCTCTATAAAGCCCCCCCGTGTCACATCACACAGCCTCTACATAACACCCAGTATCAAGTCAGACAGACTCTATATAACACCCAGGGTCACATCACACAGCCTTGAAATAACACCCAGTGTCACATCATACAGCTTCTATATAACACCCAGTATCAAGTCAGACAGACTCTATATAACACCCAGGGTCACATCACACAGCCTCGATATAACACCCAGTGTCACATCACACAGACTCTGTACAACACGCTGTGTCACATCACACATCCTCTATTTAACACTCAGTGTCACATCACACAGCCTCTATAAAATAACACCCAGTGTCACATCACACAGCCTCTATATAACACCCAGTATCAAGTTTGACAGACTCTATATAACACCCAGGGTCACATCACACAGCCTCTATATAACACCCAGTGTCACATCACACAGCGTCAATACAACACCCAGTGTCAAATCACACAGCCTCGATATAATAACACCCAGTGTCACATCACACAGCCTCTATATAACACCCAGTATCAAGTTTGACAGACTCTATATAACACCCAGTGTCACATCACACAGCGTCAATACAACACCCAGTGTCAAATCACACAGCCTCGATATAATAACACCCAGTATCAAGTCAGACAGACTCAATATAACACCCAGGGTCACATCAAACAGCCTCTGTACAACACCCAGTGTCACATCACACAGCCTCTACATAATAACGCCCAGTGTCACATCACACAGCCTCTATATGACACCCAGTGTCACATCACACAGCCTCTATACAATAACACCAGGTGTCACATCACACGGCCTCCATATATCACACAGTGTCACATCACACAGCCTCTATATAATAACACCCAGTGTCACATCTCACAGCCTCTATATAACACCCCGTGTCACATCACACAGCCTCTAGATAAGACCCTGTTTCACATCTAACAGCCTCTATATAACACTCAATGTCACATCACACAGCCTCTATATAAGACCCATTTCACATCATGCAGCCTCTATATAGCACCCAGTGTCACATCACACAGCCTCTACACACTTATACCCAGTGCCACATCACACAGCCTCTATACAATAAAATCCAGTGTCACATCACACATACTCTATATAACACCCAGTGTCACATCACACAGCCTCTGTACAATTATACCCAGTGCCACATCACAGAGCCTCAATACAAAAACATCCAGTGTCACATCAAACAGCCTCCATCCAATAACACCCAGTGTCACATCACACAGCCTCGAGATAACAGGCAGTATCAAGTCAGACAGACTCAAAATAACACCCAGGGTCACATCACACAGCCTCGAAATAACACCCATTTTCACATCATACAGCCTCTATATAACACCCAGTGTCAGATCACACAGCCTCTGTACAATTATACCCAGTGACACATCACACAGCTTGAGTAAAATAACGCCCAGTGTCACATCACACAGCCTTAATATAACACCCAGTATCAAGTCAGACAGACTCTATATAACACCCAGGGTCACATCACACAGCCTCTATACAACACCCAGTGTCACATCACACAGCCTCTACATAATAACGCCCAGTGTCACATCACACAGCCTCTATACAATTATACCCAATGCCACATCACACAGCCTCGAAACAATAACACCCAGTGTCACATCACACAGCCTCTATATAAAACCCAGTGTCACATCACACAACCTCTATATAACACCCAGTCTCACATCAAACAGCCTCCATCCGATAACACCCAGTGTCACATCACACAGCCTCCATCCAATAACACCCAGTGTCACATCACACAGCCTCGATATAACAGGCAGTATCAAGTCAGACAGACTCTATATAACACCCAGAGTCACATACACAGCCTCTATATAACACCCAGTGTCACATCACACAGCCTCGATATAATAACACCCAGTGTCACATCACACAGCCTCTATATAACACCCAGTGTCACATCACACAGCCTCTATATAACACCCAGTGTCAGATCACACAGCCTCTATATAATAACAGCCAATGTCACATCTCAGAGCCTCCATACAGTAACACCCAGTGTCACATCACACAGCCTCTATATAACACCCAGTGTCAGATCACACAGCCTCTATATAATAACAGCCAATGTCACATCTCAGAGCCCCCATACAGTAACAGCCAGTGTCACATCACACAGCCTCTATATAACAGGCAGTATCAAGTCAGACAGACTCCATATAACACCCAGGGCACATCACACAGCCTCTATATAACACCCAGTGTCACATCATACAGCCTCTATATAACACCCAGTGTCACATCACACAGCCTCTATATAATAACACCCAGTGTCACATCACACAGCCTCTATACTGTAACACCCAGTGTCACATCACACAGACTCTGTATAACACGCTGTGTCACATCACACATCCTCTATTTAACACCCAGTGTCACATCTCACAGCCTCGATATAACACCCAGTGTCACATCACACAGCCTCTATATAACAGGCAGTATCAAGTCAGACAGACTCCATATAACACCCAGGGCACATCACACAGCCTCTATATAACACCCAGTGTCACATCATACAGCCTCTATATAACACCCAGTGTCACATCACACAGCCTCTATATAATAACACCCAGTGTCACATCACACAGCCTCTATACTGTAACACCCAGTGTCACATCACACAGACTCTGTATAACACGCTGTGTCACATCACACATCCTCTATTTAACACCCAGTGTCACATCTCACAGCCTCGATATAACACCCAGTGTCACATCACACAGCCTGCAAATAACACCCAGTGTCACATCACACAGCCTCTAGATAAGACTCTGTTTCACATCTAACAGCCTCTACATAACACTCAATGTCACATCACACAGCCTCTGCATAACACCCAGTTTCACATCTAACAGCCTCTATATAACACCCAGTGTCACATCACACAGCCTCGATAAAGCCGCCCCGTGTCACATCACACAGCCTCTAGATACGACCCTGTTTCACAACTAACAGCCTCTACATAACACTCAATATCACATCACACAGCATCGACATAACACCCAGTTTCACATCACGCAGCCTCTATATAACACCCAGTGTCACATCACACAGCCTCTCGAAAGCCCCCCCACCGTGTCACATCACACAGCCTCTAGATAAGACCTTGTTTCACATCTAACAGCCTCTACATAACACTCAATGTCACATCACACAGCCTCTGCATAACACCCAGTTTCACATCTAACAGCCTCTATATAACACCCAGTGTCACATCACACAGCCTCGATAAAGCCGCCCCGTGTCACATCACACAGCCTCTAGATACGACCCTGTTTCACAACTAACAGCCTCTACATAACACTCAATATCACATCACACAGCATCGACATAACACCCAGTTTCACATCACGCAGCATCTATATCGCACCCAGGGTCACATCACACAGCCTCGAAATAACACCCAGTGTCACATCACACAATCTCTATATAACACCCAGTGTCAGATCACACAGCCTCTATATAATAACACCCAGTGCCACATCACACATCCTCTATACAATAAAATCCAGTGTCACATCACACATACTCTATATAACACCCAGTGTCACATCACACAGCCTCTGTACAATTATACCCAGTGCCATATCACAGAACCTCAATATAAAAACACCCAGTGTCACATCAAACAGCCTCCATCCAATAACACCCAGTGTCACATCACACAGCCTCTATATAACAGGCAGTATCAAGTCAGACAGACTCTATATAACACCCAGGGTCACATCACACAGCCTCTATATAACACCCAGGGTCACATCACACAGCCTCTATATAACACCCAGGGTCACATCACACAGCCCCTATATAACACCCAGGGTCACATCACACAACCTCTATATAACACCCAGTGTCACATCACACAGCCTCTATATAATAACACACAGTGTCACATCACACAGCCTCTATATAACACCCAGTTTCACATCACACAGCCTCTATATAACACACAGTATCAAGTCAGACAGACTCTTATATAACACCCAGTGTCACATCATACAGCCTCTATATAACACCCAGTGTCACATCAAACGACCTCTATATAACACCCAGTATCACATCACACAGCCTCTAGATACGACCCTCTTTCACATCTAACAGCCTCTATATAACACTCAATGTCACAGCACACAGCCTCTATATAATAACACACAGTGTCACATCACACAGCCTCTAGATAAGACCCTGTTTCACATCGAACAGCCTCTATATAACATACAATGTCACATCACGCACACTCTATATAACACCCAGTGTCACATCACACAGCCTCTGTACAATTATACCCAGTGCCACATCACAGAGCCTCAATATAAAAACACCCAGTGTCACATCAAACAGCCTCCATCCAATAACACCCAGTGTCACATCACACAGCCTCTGTGCAATTATACCCAGTGCCACATCACAGAGCCTCAATATAAAAACACCCAGTGTCACATCAAACAGCCTCCATCCAATAACACCCAGTGTCACATCACACAGCCTCGATATAACAGGCAGTATCAAGTCAGACAGACTCTATATAACACCCAGGGTCACATCACACAGCCTCTATACAACACCCAGTGTCACATCACACAGCTTGAGTACAATAACACCCAGTGTCACATCACACAGCCTCTATATAACACACAGTATCAAATCAGACAGACTCTATATAACACCCAGGGTCACATCACACAGCCTCTATACAACACCCAGTGTCACATCACACAGCCTCTAAAAATAACGCCCAGTGTCACATCACACAGACTCTATATAACACCCAGAGTCACATCAAACAGCCTCCATACAGTAACAGCCAGTTTCACATCACACAGCCTCTGTATTACACACTGTGTCACATCACACAGCCTATATTTAACACCCAGTGTCACATCACACAGCCTCTATATAAAAACACCCAGTGTCACATCACACATACTCTATATAACATCCAGTGCCACATCACACAGCCTCTACACAATAACAATCAGTGTCACATCAAACAGATTGTATACAATAACACCCAGTGTCACATCACACAGCCTCTATATAAAAACCTGTATCAAGTCAGACAGACTCTATATAACACCCAGGGTCACATCACACAGCCTCGAAATAACACCCAGTGTCACATCACACAACCTCTATATAACACCCAGTGTCACATCACACAGCCTCTATATAATAACAGCCAGTGTCACATCACAGAACCTCCATACAGTAACCCCAGTGTCACATCACACAGCCTCTGTATTACACCCAGTGTCACATCACACAGCCTTGATATAATAACACCCAGTGCCACATCACACAGCCTCTCTACAGTAAAATCGGGTGTCACATCTCACATACTCTAAAAAGCACCCACTGTCACATCACACAGCCTCTGTACAATTATACCCAGTGCCACATCACAGAGCCTCAATACAAAAACACCCAGTGTCACATCACACATACTCTATATAACACCCAGTGTCACATCACACAGCCTCTGTACCATTATACCCAGTGCCAAATCACAGAGCCTCAATACAAAAACACCCAGTGTCACATCACACATACTCTATATAACACCCAGTATCACATCACACAGCCTCTGTACCATTATACCCAGTGCCAAATCACAGAGCCTCAATACAAAAACACCCAGTGTCACATCAAACAGCCTCCATCCAATAACACCCAGTGTCACAACACACAGTCTCTATATAACACCCAGTATCAGGTCAGACAGACTCTATATAACACCCAGGGTCACATCACACAGCCTCGAAATAACACCCAGTGTCACATCACACAGCCTCGATATAATAACACCCAGTGTCACATCACCAAGCCTCTATACAGGAACACCCAGTGTCACATC